>NW_020799144.1:8364917-8460662 GCF_003259725.1 Athene cunicularia | reverse complement strand
GGGGGGGGGGGGGGGGGGGGGGGGGGGGGGGGGGGAAGGAAGTAAAATTTGTGGGTTGAGATAAAGACAGTTTAATAGGACAGAAAAGGAACAGATAATAATGATAAAGGAATTAGAATATACAAAACAAGTGATGCACAGGGCAGTTGTTCACCACCTGTCAACTGATGCTCAGCCAGTTTCTGAGCAGCAGCCCCCAGCCAGCTTTCCCCCTACTTCATACGCAGAGCATGACATCATATGGTATGGAAAATCCCTTTGGTCAGCTGGGGTCAGCTGTCCCAGCTGTGTCCCCCCCAGCTCCTTGACCCCCCCCAGGCTCCTGGCTGGTGGGGTGCTGTGAGGAGCAGGAAAGGCCTGGACCTGTGCAAGCACTGCTCAGCAGTAACTAAAACATCCCTGTGTTACCAACAACACTGCTTTCAGCACAAATCCAGACCATAGCCCCAGACTAGCTGCTATGGAGAACATTAACTCTGTCCCAGCCAAAACCAGCACATTTGCAACACGCACACATGGCTTCAGGGGATGCACAGTACACAGTAAAATGTGCCATACTGTCTTCATTTTCATTTGTGTGTGTGATTTAATGACTAACATATACTGACAGTAAATCCAGACACTGTGAAGACCTGAAAAAAGCTGTTTACTTTTCTGAGTTTACTGTCACTCCAGTAAATTTTCACACTCTTGGTAAGCAAAAGTAACAATTTAACACTATCATTCAGCAAGCAAAAAACCACTGGATTTCTTTACTACTAACTTGAGTGCAAATTGCACTGAAGCTCTGACAGCTCATTATTTTTGAGACCGCAGCTCATGAGCACTGATGGCATTGAGGCAAGGCTTGTCATGTTACATATGCTTGTATGAAGAAACACATTTTATTTTTTCATTCCAAGACTGCCAACACCTTTAATAATTTTCCCATGGATGGAACAGGGTAAAGATCCAGGGAACATGAACCATAAATAAATGTAGTGATATCACTTCTAGTACTATAGTTCAGCACCGAGAGCCTGGGAAGAATAGCCCATAATAACCATTTTATGGGTGATACTATCGGAAACACAGAGGAGATCATGTTTGCAGCAGTATTCTCTGAACTTCAGAACTTAGGGAGTATTTTCAATGGCTTTCAGATAAATCAGTAGCATAGATGTCTTTTTTAACACGAAAAGGAATCTTCTCAGAGCAATGAAACAGAATAAAGTAAATCTGAATCATCAGTCCTTGCATAGCCAGTCTGTGCTTTATCTGGTTTCCCGAGGAACTAGAATTGCAGCACTGCTGATTACTACTGCGACTTCAGAGAGGGTCAAAAAAATAAATTGCGTTTTAGGTTAAACAGTGAATTTCCTGGTAAAGTAGCAAGCTAAGCCTCGGAACTGATGCTGTAAAAATAAACTGACCATTAACATTTAATTTTGGTTGGGTTTTTTTTTTAAAGAATTAAGCTTTCTTTTGAAAGCAGCTTTATAGTTTATATATATCAAAGGGCAGTTAGTGGGGAATTACACATATTTGCCTTTTGGAAATAGCCAGGAATACTACTATGTGTATGGTATCTGCAGAAGTCATACTGACTTGCAAGACATTGGCTGTGCAGTGCAACAGGGAGGGCAGTCAGAAATTCCAGCAAGGGAATGGACATGGGGAAAAGCTTCTGCCCAGCAAAATGCCCAAAGATGCTTTTTCCTCCTTAGAGCCAGAGCTGCGTTTTTTGCAGAAAAGTGTTTTTGATAAGCCAAAAAAAAATTTTTTTTAATCTTTTTTTGCAGGAGAGACTCCAAAACGCATGCTTAGCTGCAGGCTCTGGTAATTCAAGCTATCATTGCTAACCTGACATAGCCCAAATGTTTAGGTTTGTACTACTTACTGTGTAGATGAGGAATATGAATTCGGCCTTTCCCTGTGATCACCAACTCTCCTCACCTCACACTGCATACCTTTTGTGCACTTCAAGAGGGTTTATGGGAGGTGCCTTGAAGGAAAAAAGAATGGAAGATGAAAGGATGTGCAAACAGATGTTTAGCAGCTTCTCTTTCAGCCACAGGTCTCTGTGCAGTTTTGCTCATAGTGAGTTTTTGAAACTTGCACAGTTTAGGACACTGATCTGCTGTAAAGTGAGAGTCCTTTCACATTCACAGCTAAAGTAAAAAAGCTCTGTGTAACTAACAGTTTTGCTTTGGAGCCAGGTATCCTGTAGAGTCATTAATTCTTCTAAACACAGATCTCAAAGGCATAACTGACATTTTGCTGGCAGCATTGTTGTCCTAGCATCATGCGAGAGGTCTCCGCATTGTAACAGTCCTCTGTTAAAAAGCAGTGATGCAGTGTTTGCTAACTGATGCAGTTTCTGGCCTCTCACATGCTTTTCCCCAATATTACGCATTGTCCTCAGGTTGTTAGTTTGAGAATCACTTCAGTTGTGCTCCTCTGCTATGTTAAACATTGTAAGCTATGAGAGTACCACAACTTTCATAGTTCAGTTGTGTTGTCAGCTGAAGCCAATCTATGCATTACCTTTAAATTGATAAATGACGTGTGTCGAAGGGAAAGGAGTCCTTGTTTATCTTTTTGTCCATGGTCAGAAAGCCCCCAGGTGTTGTGAAAGTGATGTTGGCATACCATTTGGGAGCTGTATCGGCACCTTCTGTATTTTGCATTTTTTCACATTCTTTAATGTTCAAGGTCTATTTTCTCTGTGTGTTGCGTGCTTGATAATACAAGAAGTCATCCTTGTCCCCTAAACTGTCAGAGTCATAATAAACACTATATAGAGCACCACTAAAGGCACCCAGTTGTATAAAACAGAACATTGCAGCCTACCTACCCATGAGGACTTCTGTAAGGATAGTTCCTCTATCAACAAGCTTTGCATACTCAGAAGCATGGGATAATGAAACGGAAAAAAATTACTAGTTTCTTTATTCCAGTAACAGTGTTTAAGGAGGATTCAGTTCATCATGACTGTCAAATATCTTTTTTTCAGAATGCAGGAAAGTGGTGAGAGTATTTTTACTTCCAATTCTCTCCCCTGGATCCTTAATTTTAACATCCCATTGAGACAGAAGGAGCCAGAACTTTACTGGGGTGAACATTGCCAAGTAGCATCTTTCAGTGCTACCTCCAACCCTTCTCCTTTGGAAGAAAGCCCCTCAGAAAGCCATTGAATTTGCTATCCTGCCACTGGGCTTTTGAAATTAAGGAATCTTGCCACTTAGAATATTTTAGCATGGTACGTAGTAAATCTATAGGATACTTTGAGGTATGAGAATGTATTATTTATTTAATTACTTAGTATTCCTTACCACCCAAGTCTCAGTGAAATCTTACAGCAGGCTTCTTTCTTCAACTCCCCTAAGTTTCCTCAACACTTAGCTTAGATAGCATAAAGGTGTTCTTATTTTATTGTATTTCTAATTGTAACATAAGTTGTGAGACTTAATTTGCACAACCACTATTCACAGCATTATTTTCCATAATTTTCCATACATTTTTCTTTTCATGTCAATTATTGTTTAAGAAAATGTTGGACATGCCACAGTGTGTATGTTTGCCTATTTCAGAGTTAGAGGGATATAAGTACTACAGACTTTAAGAATGGATAGTGCAGCATTATTTGAAATATATACATCAAAGGGTCTTTCTTTGAGTGGCTTCAAGTCAACAGTGAGCAATCTATCTCAAATACAGCAAGGGGATATTACCCAGATTTAGAATGTGTACTGAGTCTGTAATTATTTAAGGTATCTGACTCTGGGAATCCTTATATAAAACTATGCCAATGCTCAGTTTGCTCTTGAAGTACATCCGGTTCTGTCAAATTGTCAAGTTTTATCAAATCACGTGATCAGCTTTAAAATTCTGTTGTATTTTCAGTTATATCAATTCCATGTACAAAGGGTGGTGAAGAGTTAAGGTCTGGGAAAGGGGTGGAGGGAAGATGATTCTTGTAGTTAAAATACTATGCCAGTAAACATTTCCTACATAAATGGAAGACAAATATCTGTATTGAATTGATACAAAAACTCAAAAGCAAAGATACTTTTTTTTCTAGTTTAATGTGCATTTGTTTATTAGTGTCCTTCCTCTCTGTGCTCATGATATCATACTAGATTCTGTAGAAAATAACTGAGCTGGCTAATAACAAGATTTTCTCTTTCCTTATCTGATCCTGCTTCACTGATGCAGAAAAAGCTGAGTTAACATCATATTCAATACCATAAATGATCTTTTCTTTTGTGTTTTTTGCTATTCTGGGTGTTCACAAAGCAATGCCTTTCTCACTGCATAGCCTGGAAGGGGTCTTTCATAATACACTGCAAAAACTCATGTTGATAATGAGTGATTATGACAGGGTTAAATCGTTGATTATTACTTTACTGAATGACATGCGTTGTCAGAAAAAAAACACCAAAGAATAGTTCGGTTTGTTTACTAAGTAAAAAATCAAAATGTGGCCCAAAAAGACAAATTTAAAGAAAATTTGCTAGCAGATACTATATGAATACAAAAGATACACTACCAAACAGTTTATTAACAAAGAAAGCACTCTCTTGAAATGCAAGTTGGGGTGTTCAGTATAAATTCCCCCAAGTATTTGTCCAGAAAAGTCAGAGGAAGCACCCCATCCTTCCACTAAAATGGAAGCAGAGCTGTGGAAATCAGAAAACAGACAGGGATCTTGTCATGCTATATGTTACTCAATTCAATGCTCACAACTAAATTCAAAGATAACTTACAAATGTTCTCATCTAGTGTATATCAAATTAGTTATTTACTCTTTAAACCCTTGAAATACTGAAAACTCACAATATTAGAACTTATTATGTTGGATTAAGTTGCAGTTTTAAGCCATCAAATAAAATGTTTATCTCATGTGTTTTCCTCTGTGCATTTCAGCGTAATTTTTTAATGTGAAAGAAATCCAGGCATAGCATGGCTCAAATTTATCTATTGTAATTAGCAGCAAACTGGAAAAACCATGGTTCCTTTTAAAAAATCTAGACTTGTCTTTCAAAGAATAATCAGGCTATAAATCCATGCTTTTGTAGATCTTACTGAAGGGCTTTTAAAGAGGGGAAGGATCACCTTTGCAGTTTGATTGAAAAAGAGAGTACAAGAAATCTCACAGCAATACCAGTAGCTATGCATTGCAGAGTTTAATCTAAATAGCTGAAAGGAGCCAGAGAAAAGACAGGGAATAAAACAAGAAAAGAAAGCAAGAAAACTAGAAACATAAATGTCAGTGACACAGGGAGAGAGAAAATAAACTGAACTGAGAATAAAAGGAAGAGGTGCCCTTCTCTGTCTCTCTACTTTTTGTAATTCCAGAACCATAAAAACAAGGGAACTGTAACTTATATGATAGCTCTGTACAAAGAGCTGGGGTCTCCAAGTGCAGCGCGAAACAGCTTGCCCAAGTCAGAACTGAATTAGCAGGACTGTCTTGCTCCCTGACTAAGGATGGTTACATCCAGTGAGTAAAGGCCTCACCAAAAAATAGTGCAGACCTCCCAGGAAACCACTAAGGCAACATGTAGGAAGCAGTGAAAGGAATAGGGATTAGATTCAAAGTAGATAGCAGTTTATTGCTGCTGCCAGAGGGGCTTCTTGCAAAGGGTGTGAGTCCTTAGTGTGGGCAGGTGTCATTAATGGACATTCCTCATTGATGCTAAGTATTACAGGAAGAGAGATGGATGTAGGCATCTCGGGACACAGTCTCACCTGATGCTCTGGCACCTGAGGTCAGATATCTTCTGGTCAGCATTTCAGAGCACCAGGACACAGACGAAGGTTCCTTGGATACACACAGCATCATACCAGTAGGTACCCAAAAGGGATTTCCTAATAAATGGGAGCAAGTTCAGCCACAGTGGTTTTAGGATTGCAGCTTTGAACATCAGCAGCTATTACTTCTGGTCTGGCCCTGAAGGTGTCCATATTTTCCCAAACACCATGTCAATCAGCCAGATTGGTTCTCACCACCATGAGGAGAGGATGTGCAGATGGTGGAAGTAACAGCAGAACTGGGAGAAAGATTTAAGCTTGAGTAGGCAGCAATGATACATGATTCATTTATTGAGAGCTACACTCTCGCAAAGCCATTTGTGAAATGGACTCCTCATCAGTGTGACTAAGTTCACAATCTGGCCCCGAGTAGTTCACAGCTGTCACATCAAGCTACTAACATTACTCTTGGTAATTACAGACAACTACATGAAGAACTGACAAGGGTCTTGACAGCATGACATACCACAAACCACAATAAGCCACAGTAATTGTTAACGTGCTGCCTCTGCAGGTCATTGCGACCAAATGTTTATGTGCAGCTAGCCTTGGGAGTTGGTTTTGGCGGTAGACAGGGCTTCAAAATGCATTTCTGTTCAGGCCTGATGTTCACCACTCAGCTGTGAGCTTATTTCACTTCACCACGGCATAGTACAATACAGCCATTGACAAGCATCTTGCATCCCTGTAACCGTATATATATATATATCACCCTGTTGGTGTAAACAGAGAGCATATGTGTACCACTGCCATGCTACGCAGCCATCCCTATCTCTGCAAGGTATGCAAGTGCTAATCAGCAAGTTGAGAGAAGATGTGGAACCTCCTGGATGTAACCCTGCTCCTCAGAGTCTCCCTTGCAGTGGACTGCACCCTTGCAGGAGTGGTGAGCTGAGACAGCCCTCAGGAGCTGACTGGAAGGTTTCCACTTGGCACGGGTTTGAAAAGATCTGATGTGCAGCGTGCTGGCTAATTAACTTTTATCTGAAATGTTTCAGTCACCTGAATCTGCATGGTTGCAGGCAGCGGATGCGGAGGGGGAGAAGAATGAATGTGAAGACAATTGCACCCTCAGCTGCCACTAAAGCACAGTAAATGTGGAAATTACTCTGAACGTTGGATTGTTATTATTATGTAGGAGAAATGAAATGTTGGGGAATTCAGAAGGAGGCACCATTTTTTCCTTTTCTTGCTACAGTATTTTTATTACTTTTTCTTCACCAGCTTTCATCTGCGATGATAGTTTCCAAAGCCTGTTTTACAATGTGGAAAGTATTTGAAATGCATTATAAAAATCTATGAATATGCTGCACAGGCATATTTTAAATTCTTAGTATTTCCCTAAAGGCATGCTATTCCACTTCCAGCTTTTTTAAGACTGTGAAGGAAATGATTGCCCGTGCTGTTCATAAGACATTTTACAAGGCTTTCTAACTTAAGACAGAGTTAAAAAATGAGATAGATCTTCAAGCGTAAACTGAGATTTTAAAAATTAAATTTTGCATTTGTTGCAAGGAAAGAACTATTAAACATAGCAATTAATAGCCAGAAAGAGCAGCTGTATTATGCACCAGGCTCTCTCAATGATGCTACTGATAAAGCAGTTACATTACACTCATCTTAATAGCATACTCACTCAAACTGGCTTAAAAAGAACTTTTTTATTTTTTTGAATCAGATGAAAAGTCAGTATTATGAGTTCACAGTTTGATAATTTTCCGGTGCTATTTTAGATGAAAGCATAATTATTTATCACTTTCCTAGCGTGTAAGGCTCACTCATACGTATTGGTTAAACAGCTCTCTGTAGGCGAACAGTTGTTCTTAAGAATTTATTGTACTCAACATGGGTAAAACAGATCTAACCTGTATTTGGAGCTGATCATTGCCCTCTTTTGGGAGTGTACTGGAACTGTTTTATCTGTGATTTACATTTTCTTAGTACGCTGATACCATGGGTTTGATTTTCCTCCTACGTTTGAAGGTCATTAAGGTGAAAGAGTTATGTGCCTGGATATCCTCTGTTTCAAATACATATGATAGGTGATAAACTATAGAGCTCCAAGGGGACAAATATACTCAGTAACAGCCTTGAGGCAAATGTAGGTAAATAATTACAGCAAAAAGCATTGATTAATTTTGATTTAAGCTTTGAGACATGAAAACTTCAGGCATCATTGCACCATGTTGCACTTGTGGAACAGAAGTTTCCAGGAGCTTATTCTTATTTCCAGAGTACAAAATCAAGCAACACTTGGAAGGCTCTGCTCTTCTGCCATCTCACTTTCCCCAGTCATCCAGCAAGCACACAACCTGCACCAGTAACACTTAGTGATGTTTCCTTGCTCCAGGACTGCAGAAGGAGGTGGTGTGGTGCTGAATGATCCCCTTATCTCCCTTTTGTTGCCGGTTCTGCAAAACCAATCGCACTGCCTGGTGTGGCAGGAAAATAATCGGCTGCTGTTACCAGCTACCTTCAGCCACACAGAGGGGCAGCTCATTCCAAACTCCCACTGGCATCTATAAAATTCTTTACTGCAGAGGTAATGGGGGGAAATGATAAAACATGGCATGAGTATTTGTTCCTCGGAGATTCAGGAGAGGAAAAAAAACACTCAAAACCCACTTAATCACCTCAAAAGTTTGTATCGCAAAGTATCAGTATAGATCTAGGCTGGATAGGCTGGTGCAATTGACAATACTCTTGTGGCCTCTGATTAGGAATCTTTCATCAGCAGTCAACACAAGGGAAGCCGAAATGATGATTGTTCAGTTACCCTTGTGATCATCTTTTTATACACATGAATTATTTACATAGTACAGGGTACTTACATACTTGTTAATTAAAATCTGCTTTTTTCATTCAGTTATACCCCTAAGATCTCTTTAGAGCATGTAATCCTAACAGCATTTATTTCACATTCATTATGCCATATTTTGTTGTTATCTTTCTTTGTATAAATAGAAAATCCTTCAGTGCAGGACACTTGTGGAAAAGGATTCCTTAACACTGAGAATTTCTTCTGAGAGAAATAAATGGGTGATTGGTCTGTTTTGAATATTGATGCCCAGAATCCCCAAGAACCCTCAAATTTTTTTCAACTACACCATTGCCTATGTACTCCTCCATTTTCAGTGTAGTATGCTCATTTCACCCTTTCTTAATCTTGCCCATTGGCCTTTGTTCTGAGGTCCTGTCTTCCACTGTAGGATAATAACACAGATCCTAAATTAATAGTCTTGACTCCAGAAAAAGACCTCAAGGCTCTATTGTGATACAAATGATCAGCAACATAAATTGCTCATCACTCACTGTTCATCACATTCTCTGAAGAGCACCAAAAATAAGACACTTATTTATAAATAGCTCAGCCTGCTAGATTCCAGTGAAACTCAATTTCGTATCTTCCCACCATTTTGACAGTGCATATAAATATGTGACATGTAGTTATGTGAAAGTTAGCTGTGCTGCAAAGTCCTCCTTGGGCATTCACAACCCTTACAGGTTTACAGCAGAAGAATAAATTGCAAATTGAGACCTGTGGTGGGATGCAGCATACCACATGATTAGCATAAGAAAGGTGCTGTGCTTGAATGGCAGCTTGTTGCCCAGATCATACTGCCCTTTTATTCCTAGTAAGTGTACTTTAAGAGGAAAAAGAAGTGAGAATTCACAGTGAATTATACATCTGATAATCACAGACATTTTTTTTCTCCTGAAAACCACCTGAAATTTCTGGAACAAGCACAAACAATATAAGCATTAGAAATAACTGCATCCTAGAGCCTTCCAAAAAATGTATGAAAGTGCTTCCTTTTACTTCACTGGCTTTGAATAGGGACCAGCTTGAGATACCATTTTGGTTGTTTGGCTGAGCCACATGATTTTTTTTTTTCTCTTACAATCTGATAAACACAAGAATTGGAGATATACATGGAAGCTGGAACTTGCAAATACTGCAAGTGTTCTGTTTGCTATTCATTTTCTGTGAGCATTTCTCGTAGTGTAATTTGATTACTGGAATGTTCATGAAAAGCAGATGCTGAGAACAAGAACAGCTGAAGCGAATCATTTCATGAACGTGAGTATCTGTGTGTCGTTTCTGATGCAATTGCCATCATTAAAAATACCAAACTAATATATTCAAGACTTCCTTTTCAATTAAGTGTGGTATGGCTTTCCTTAGGATGAGGAATTAGTCCGACAGGATCTGTGTCTTGTTGCTGTGATATTAAAACAATATTCAGAAGTGAACTTAATACTTCCATCAACTTTAACCTTTAATTTTACATGACTTTGCTTTATTTTCACCAGAGTTCCCTTCACTTCAAAATCTACAGAAAACCATTCACTAAGCTCAAGAATATTTCAGACAATTCATCTTTTTGTGGATCTGTGTTATGCCAGCACTGTAAGAGCAAATGCATGTCTTCTAAGAATCACACAATATTATTACAATCTTATTAGAGAATAATAAGCTGCAAAATCACTTATTATTGTTGGTAAGAGGGGGAGAAAGGAGAGAGAGAAAGGAGCGTGCAGTCTGACCATTGGACAGGGAACTGAAATGGGAAATTCAGCACAGTTAAAAAAACATGGGAAAATACACTGGGCTGAGTACTGGAAGAGTTACTGGTCTACCAATCTGGGCATGGAGAAGTCCACATGAGTTTCCTTGCTTTGTCAGAAGTTACCTTTGGAAGGTTAAAAGTTGTCCAAGGCTGTCAAAATCAGCAGCAACCCCGTTGCCTGTCTGTAAATGACGTGCTGACCAGTTTGACCACTGCCCAACATAACAATGATGTGGTCATCATTGGAATTGCTGTCTGGTGCTGGAGCATCCATCCTTTTTTAAGGGTATTAGCAGTGACAGGAAGAAACAGCCAACCCAGAAAGCAAGTTCCCTGCTGTGCACAAAATCTCTTTTTGCAGAGGACTTGACCTGACCTGAGCGGTGCTTCCAGTCACACAGTGTGAGCTTGGAGACCGACACTGCGTTCTTGCTTGACAATTCCTTTTGCCTTCACTGTGAGCTCAGAGGGTGGTGTTCCAGCAGCCTTCACACCTTTTTGCCTGGTGTGTGTCCCCCCCAAGTTTATCAGCCCACATGTGAGTTAATCAATATGCTCAAACATGTATAAAATCATCCATCGTTGAGTGGTCTGCAGACATGGCTTACCTTTCAGAAGAGAAAAGCAAACCTTCCACAGAATATCCTGCTTTCTGTGAGTGTATTTCTCTCCCTTTTATTATCATCGCTGGCTGGCTGTTTCACTCCAATTTATTAATAATACATCCTGGTGTTCTGTGTGGTACCTGGTAAGGGGTTTTAAGCAGGGAGTTTTACAGAATATTTTGGTTCCCTTGTTCAGACACAGCAGTGCAGCCTCCAGGTCAATGCAAAATATCAAAGCAGTATTACAACAAAACTCAGAGCTTATGGTTTTTCATCTTCCTTAGTTCCATCCCAGGTCACTGAAATGTGTAGAAGTATAATTTATCTGTTGGAAACTGACCAAGATTTGCATTCGAGTGCTAGCATCATGTAAACAGAGAAAACTGAAATGAGGAAAAGAAAAAAATACATTCATATTTCTCCAGGGAATATACATTTTCTGTGATATTTTTTTTTTATTATTATAGGTTCTCTGTCCCTGAAGCAGTACTGTTTCCTGCAGAGACATGCAGCAGTTTTGATTGTATGTTCTTGCCAAACTCCTAAGAGCGGTGGTCTGTCATCCCTTCCCTTCAGGTTGTCTGGAGGAATTAGATACTCCTCTGCAACACTTCCCCTTGCTCAGAGAGTTAAAAAGAATCACGGCACCAAAAATAGTTGATGTGAATTCCTTGTCCCCAGGCTTGGTTCACCAGACTCTGCAAAGTCATTGTGGGTTATTTGCATGGAGATGGATAGACGCAAACATCTTGCTGAGATTAGTGAGACATGACGCTTTCGTACTTTATCACAAGCACTTACCCATGTTAAACTCCCAGGGCGTGCTTCATTTTTGCTGGTTCTTACCCTCTCCTTTAGGAGGATACAATCACCCACTCACAAAGCAGAAATAGTGCATGACTAACTATGTCACGGAACAAATGATTAACACCAAGTAGTTTGTGCTAGCTGTTTGCAAACAATCCACGTGCCAACAATTATGCTGAAGCAATTTTGTGAATACCTAACGCAGTGTATTTTGCATAACTCAAGACTGGCTCCCATATCATCTAATTCATAACTTCTGTCTAGTTTGTTAAATTCATAAATGTAATGTAGACCATAGAACAGGTAGTGCTGGACTTCACTGTGATACTAGTCTGTGATGCTGGACTGGCAAAGGCTGTAGGAAGGATGGTGGGCTCTGATGAATGAGGTGCCATTCAAAACAACTTACAGCTGCTGTGTTTTAAGAGTTTATAAGACACGAAGTGCAGAAGAGGGCAGTCATACACAGGCAGATCCATAACTGCATCTGATGCTTTTGGGTTTGCAGCTATGCAAATAAAGGTGCTGTTTGCCTCAGATGCACCCAGCCTGTCACAGAGAGCTTGGTCTGGCTGTCCGAGTGCATCAAAACGCTTGTAGAGCTCATCATCGGGAGCTGAGGGCCTCTTCATCAGCTGCAGTCACTCATCAGCCATCTGCTGACATCAGGGTTAAAGAGCTGACCTAGAGAAAGCATAGCATCTGTATGCACCATGACATGGGCCAGGGCAGGAAGAGCTGAGCTGTGAGGAAGAAAATGTGTCATATGTCTGTACAAAGCTCAAGCGTGGATGAGAGTTTATTGATTGATTTGGTTCCGAGTATTTGAGAGCCTTTGACTCAGAGAAATGTGCAGCCCCAGCAGATCCTAAAGCACAAAGCTCTTAAAAAGTAAATTAAATAGCCAATGTACTTGGGTAATTGGTACTTTGCAATGAGTATACCACTTTTCAGCTGTCTCAGAGTTGAAAAAACCCTACGTAACTTTAAGGAGGAGATGTTTTATAAGAGGGGAATATGGATGCAGGAGAAATTTAAAGGAATTGTATTAGAGAAGGCGGAGCCAGTATTGAAAAGAAAACTGTATTTGTAAAAGCCTTTCTTCTCATTTCAATGCTGCAAAGCATTCTTCCCATCAATAACATCTAGCCTGTTAAATTGTTGCTGTTACTTTCATTACTTTCTCATAAATGAAGCCAACCCCTATTAACCTGCCACAACAGTTTTTCCCTTTCCCCCTCAAGAAATGTGTGCTAGCAGTACAAACAAGTTTTTGCATAAATAGGTAGGATGAAGAACTTTATTTACAGTGAAGTAAATTTGGTATTTAGTTCCATCACAACAGTTTGTCCAGCTACCCCTTACTATTTTTTTCTACAAAGGTAAAAAGTATATTCTTCCCCACCACCAAAGGTCTCACTAGTAAGAGCAGTATGCTGAGTTATTTTTGTCCACGTGCCATTGAGTTTCTCATTAACAAGGGCAGATGTATTTCTTTAATGCAGTATGGGTTTCCATTTTTTTCAGCTCTGTGCAGTTTATGCAGTTCTACAGCCTCACCAGTGGTGTGGTGCTGGCCTCTGCTGCAGAGCTGGCCCACAGGCTGCACACTGAGCATCAGCTGCACAACAAAAAGGGAGGGAAGGCTGTAAGGCCAACAGCTCTTCTCTTTGCCATGCTGCTGCTGCAGCCAGGCAGTTACTGGGGTCCATTGCAGCCAGGCAGTTATTGGGGTCCATTGCCACCAGTAGTGACACATCCATATGGTGCTTTTATGCCATTGCAGCAGGAATGATAACTACAGGGGAAGGCTGACAAGCTTATCCTGACAATGCGATACTGGGAGAGAGCCACAGGCAGAGCCGAAGGAAGAGAGAATTACATTTATTTGGCCAGTGCCAGTGTCTTGCAATTAGTGCTAGCTTCTGGCAAGTGATGGTGTCAGACAGCAATACAAATCTTGAGTACTGCCAGATGGTCCTATCAAGCGTGACATGCTGTTCTTCCCAGTGTGCATGGTGACATTTATCTTCAGTCCGTGCCCACTATCACATACTTCATACATATGGATGGACATTGCTTAAAGCCTATAAAGTATTAGTTACCACTGCTCCACTGCATCCAAACTCAGCACGAAGGAGGGGTTAATAAATATCATTCATATTTTGTAGTGATTTAGAAGCTCTGTGCAATCATTTCATTGTTGCTCTAAATGTCCATGCTAGATGCAGAGTAAAAGAAAACCTAGTAGCAATCTATGCAAATATTTGTGCATGGGAGAGAGGTGATAGTAGAGTGTATCTTCTGTCAAGCATTTAGATGAGAGCAGAAGATTGAGTCACAACGAATCACATGTAAATGTTCACCTGATGATCTTGCACATTATAAATCAAAGACTCAAACAGGCATGGGTGGTGATTTTTGATACTCTCCCAAGCCTCACCACAATACTTAGCTGTAAACCACTTTCTGGTCTGTGAAGTACCTCCTACAGTGAGGACTTGTTTCACGACTCTGTACCCAGGACTCTTCTGGAATACAATGGATTATTAGTAAATTGTTTATCCACTTAAAACTAACGAGGAAATCGCAGTATGCAAATACCTGCAGACAAAGAGTCCTGATGAAATAAGTATCCATGGGATGGGTAAACACTAGTCTGGAAGAGAGACCTGTGCACTGTGAATAGTGTAATGATACAAATGCCCAAATTATTCTACAATAACCTATAAAATAAATGGCTGTTTGTTATTTTCTACATTCTTTAAACTACTGAGGCAGCTGTGTCTAGCACAAGAACGAATAGGAGATTTGAGCCCTAGGTTCTGCTCCTGGCAAAAGCTTCATATATTCTCCAAGACATGTGACTTAACCTATTGGTTTTCCTTTTTTCCCCTCTGATCCCTCCCTGTGTAAAAGGGTGTGAAATATTTATCTTGTAAGCCTTAAGATGGACAGAGAGCTGTTTCACAAAGGAACACAAAGCCTGGCCCTGCTGCAGTGGTGGTCTGTGCGCACTGTGGAGGGGGTTATCCCCATTTTACAGAGAGGGGCTTGCTCACAAAAGGAGCACAAAACGAGGTAGGGATTTCAAACCGTAACGCTCAGTTTCTATATTCGACAGACAGCCAGGGCCCCTTCCTCCGCCTCCTCCTCCTCCTCCTCTCCCCGTGTGCCTTGGTAACAGGCTCTGTGCAGTCACACACTTTTGTGGGTAGTTGCTATATGCTTTACTGGAAACTCAAATGCTTCTGCCTTTGGGGGCGGGGGGGTAGGCGCCTCTTGATGAGAGGAACATGCCTTATTTTGTGTATTGCATGCCCAGAAAAGCAATCTGCAAACTGCCACGAAACTTCTAAATTGTACAGTTGTCTTTTGGGGTTGGTTTGGTTTGTAATGACAACATATTCATTCAGAATTGCGAAGGAAAAATAGGGAGCAGTGATTAAAAAATTTACAGCGAATATAACTAGGCTTTGCTACATTTTCAAAAATCATATTGTCTTCTGTTGAAAGATAGTAAATTTGCAGCTGAGAAACTAACAAACATCACACCTCCCAGTTTGTTTATTTTTTCCTGCTGCAGCAGGTGTTGAGCAGCACTTATCCTTGAACTATTTCTTATGCAAACAAACTGCCTCCTGCTGAGGAAAGTAGCTTCACTGCCTGGCACAATTAGTGAAAGGTGCCCAGGAATGCCCGTGCAGGATGAGGCCCTCCTACACTGGCCAGCGGCACAGCGTCGTGGACTTCGGGCAGGCAGCGAGTGGCATTTCAAGGCTGCTTGGGCTCACGTGTCCCAGTGGCCGGTCCCCTCTGTTAGCTTGATGCCCCACCACATGCAGAGTGTATTTGTTCTTAAAAGAGATGTTTGATTTTTAATTTTTTTTTTCCCTGCTTACCCCCTGCCCTGAGAGCCAGTTAGAATTTCTTCTTTCTGATTTCCTGTCTTTCTAATTAAAGCCTTGGTGTATTAAATAAGAAACCTTAAGTGGAGATGTTTAAATTCTGTTCCTGATTTTAAGCCAAACAAGTACACACAAATATTCACCTTAGAACCATGATTTAAAAGTCTAGCCTCAGAAATGAACTTACTTAATCTACCCTGGCCTCTAGAGTTAAGAGATCAGTCTTTGCAAGCTTAATTCTCAGCTTTCTTTCATACAAAAAATCAATACAGAGCGAAATGCACCTGTAGACAAAATTAATCCTGTGGAACATGCCTGGAGCAAGGCCCAGCAGAAGAGGATGCAATGATGAGCTGGTGCTGGCTTTTTGAGGAACGGGACATGGGTCAGCATTAATTTCTCCCACTGTATTTTTCTACATGCAACTATCATTTCAGTGACTGCTCCATGCATAAATAACTGCATTCAACACAACCTGTGGGCACTTCTCCGATAGGTAGGGACCCGTAAAGATGAATAGGTTAACTTGGTTGATGGTCATTGTCCTCGAAGAGCAGCACCTGGTGCCCTGCAAGGAGTCTGTAGGGCTGTCCTGTTCCTGGAGGTCCAGCTTGCAGCAAGACAGCTCTGCACGCCACATCCTGAACATCATTTTATAACATTGGCTCAGAACAAATGGGGAAGGTTTTTTGGTTGAATTGCCACCTCCTTCCCTATTTGTCTACAAGACAGAATGACCTAGTTTCACTCTGCTGAGCTGCGAACACCAGACAGGGTTGCACAGTCTGGTGGTAGGCACATAGTCATTTGCAAAAATAATGAGATGTGGGGGCACAGCTACTGAGGGCAAGGGGAATGCAAATGCTCAGAAGAGTTGAAGACACTTTCAAGCCATGCTGAAATTGGACTGGCAAGTGAAAAACAGTGCTACAGATTTTACTCCTTGGTGCTGGTGTTAGTGGTGAATAAAATCTAATTGGATTAAATGCTGCATGGGTGCACTGGGTGCATGTCAGAAAGGACAAGTAGCTGCTTTTATAGAATGGGATCAAACTTCTTTTACCTACATAACATAAATCATAAATTCTCTATACCCTGTCTCTTTATATTCTACATTTTCTTCCAGAATTAGTTTCTTTTTGTTCAATCAGAATTTTGCTCGTACCTAAGAAGCTAGGTAATACAGAAAGTGTACTCATAGCCTGTTGTGCTTGTGAAAAAGTAGTGTTTTCTAGTGATGTGCTGCAACATGTCCATATTGCTGGTGCGAAGGTGGAAGTTGCTCTAACAGGGCAAAGATGGGCATGCCATTCCAAGAGCCCTTTACGCTGAGGACTCTTGACAGGGGTGACATGCCAAAGAGCCCAGCGTTGAGCAGTGCTTGACAGTGTGTATTGTAATTACAGCCTTGGTTGCCAAATTCTCTGTCAACTCTTGCACTGTGTTAATGGTAGTCCTCAAGAGCAAGGCATCAGAGCAAACACCATGTATCGTTAACATAAGCTTTAGAAACCCTTTCTGCATGCAAAGCCAAAGATTTATTGTTAGTCTAATTAAAACCCTAACAGTTTTATCAATGTAGTATTATTGGTCCCAATGATGCCAGCACTTAGAGGCAAATTATCCAAGTACCACAGATCATTCTCAGTAATGATACTGTTCAGATTGTCGTACATGCGGTTTCTGTATCTCTTCTCAGATACTGGCCTCACCCTTCCATATACCTCTGGGTCTTGAGGTTGCCATCACAAATCTTTAGGGAGACAGAGCAAGTGTGCGTGTGCTCTAAGGGTGTGGGGGTTGTTTGTACCATGTTGTCTGTGTCCCAGGATCTCTAAAGGGAGGAGTATCATATTGATGGGAGTTTCTTCCTCCCCTGAGTTTGCTTTTGGTCATTTCTGTATCTTTGTTAATACTGTCTGTACTTTCTGCTATATTTACTTGCCCATTCCTCACTCATTTGCAGTTCCACCTTACATTGACGTTTGTGGTGTCTGGTACTTAAAACATATTGAATACTTGTTCTTTGTTCCCACTTAACCCAGTTTTACTCAGCTGACCGTATTGCAATTTCCTAGTGGCCAGTAACTGACCATTGTGATTTTCAGCTCTGGCACCTCTGATGCAGTCCTGTGCTTGCGGTATTAAGTCTTTTGCTGTCATCTTATGACAGTGCTTCTGGGGATCCTTGATACAACCCTGTTTGTTTTTTTCAGCAGCCTTTGAACTGTGATTTCTTGATAATCCAAGTAACATTTTATTACTGTAGCCAGATCACACCTATATCTTTGCTCTAGGGTTGTTAGTAATCACTCTAAAAGACTAATGCAAATTCTTCCATTAGCAGACACACACGCACACACAGAGTGTGCTCTGGTAGCTACTTAAATCATTTTCTCCAGGTTATAACAGCACCACTGGTGTGTTACCAGAATTTCTTTACAACAACATGATCTTTCTGCATTGCATCTCAGATGTTAGGTGTGCCAGGACCAAGGAGGCATATCTCAGCAAGTCCAAATTCCAAGCACTGTCTGCTCCCAAGTGCTGCCCTGGTTCTGGCCCTGATGCTGTTAGAAGTTGAATTGTTACCTATCCTCATGAACCAAAAACTGGGGGGAAAAAGCCCTTCCCCTGTTCACTGCCTGAGTAGCACACATGAGAAAACAGACAGCCTGCTTTGGACTTGCTTTAAAACAGAGCCCCTCTGACTGATGGCAAGGATGTGAAAAGCACCAATGTTTCTGAGGTGCTTCTCAACAGAAGAGCACACAAACTCCCCTAGATAGTCTGCTGAAGAGCTCTGAGTTAGTTGAATGCTGTGTCTCCTTAAGGGAAGAATTAAATTCTTCTAAATGGTATTTTCCAACCATTCAGGCTTACAGTGGCATTCGGAAGAACCCCCAAAAGATACGCCTCTGTGGAACAGCCACTGTATTTTGCATCCTTTACAAGTGTGGGAAGACTTGTAATGGGGTAGCTGCAGCATGAATGCCAAATGAGAAATCCTGCTCACAAACATGACAGTCTAGATGAGGCCAGCTGTAAAGAAATGTGTTACTGGGAAATGTTATTAGAAAAGCTGGGGTAGAGCTAGCCAGGATCTCCTTGGTCTTGCTGGCAAGTTTTCACTTAACTTGTGACAACCTGGTTCCATAACAGTGTTGAGCTTTTAGAAAATAATACCATGCAGTAACAAATTTTCCTGAATATTATGCTCGGTATCTTCTGACATCTTTTACCCATGCATTTGCAAGGGCTTTGCAGGCATTAGTATCAGTACTGTAGCACTTGGGAGCAATAATCACAGACATGGACCTGGCCACCTCTTTGTCCCATTTGAAGTGTAGCAGTGAAGTGGAGCGGAGGTGGTTCTCTAGCTTTTTGCATTGCCATTTTAATGATGAAGGAAAGGCTATCGTGGAGAACTAATGCAGCTCCCCAGATCTATTTGTATTGGCAACCATCTGTCTTTTTTAAACTATAATGACAAATTTGATGAAGGGAAAAACTATTTTGGCTCTTGGCATCTGTATGAAATATTCTTTGTCAGACTTTACATGTTGGATTTTTTTATCTTCCTGGAGCAAAGAACACCTTGAAGTTTTGAAGTAGTATTACTTATGATAATTTGTAAGTGGCTATGAAGATAAATAATGGGTCTTACTTTCCAAGAATAGCTGAAAGTTCGTATTTTATATTGCCTCTTTGACCTTGTAGAGAGCTGTACATATTCAGATTAGTTGGGAGTACTCGTATGTAGGCATTAGAGGTGCTAAGCAACCTCAAGACATGACTATCTGGTCTAAAGAGAGAAATCATTTTCAGGACAGACTAAGTCAAGATTTAAATTAATCTAACTCCAGTGGTTTTGTGATTTTTTTTAAAGTCAACAGTGCCTTTTTAGAATCTGCTTATAAGCATTGCCTGAATAGATGCCAGGCTTCTTTAGCTGCAGGAATCAGAATAGCTCTGGCTGGTCTAAGCTAGCTTTTCTGTCTCAGAAGCTTTTAAACCATCTGAAAAAAAAAAAAAAAAAAAAAAAAAAAAAAAAAGGATTTAGTGTGGGGACCTACACTGCTTCAAATTATGGTCTTAGTCAAGCAGGTGTGTATATGGAAACAGATGCGGAAGACAAGAAAAAGGCATTCATGAAGTTGTCCTCCTCTTTATGGGGCCAAAGCAGGTCTGGGATTTTCTTCCCCAGAGAACCAAAAGTCTAAATAGCAGAAGAAATGTGCTACAGGTGTTTTTAATCATAACTGATGATGCTGCTTAAACAGATGCTTAGTTGTTTTTCTGGATGAAGGCCTAGGAGCCAAATCTAATGCTTACTGACATCCATGACAAGACTCTGGGGTTTAACTGGGACCAGGAGAGAGCCCAGGAGCCACAAAACACCCAGGCCCAGCTCTGGGTGCTCTTCACAGAGGAGGGGAGGGATGTGTGCCCGCCCTGCACACTGATTGTATCTCTGCAGAAGGTGCAGAATGGATTTTGAGAAGAAAACCTGGACACTTCACCCTCTGATGTGGGAACCTGCAGAAGTGTTGCCTCTTGGTCACGGTCGGCCCTGCGGGCAGAGCAGGTTTCTCTCAGCAGCCTGGGGGTGGATGTGCTGGAGCACACCTTTCCTCCAGTGCTGCCGGGCATACCATGATGCAGTACAGTGGGCAGCTCAATGGCTGGTCGGCACACGCGGCAGGACCTGTCCATCCGAAGTCCTTCCCATGGTCTGTCAGCTGCCAACAAAAAATCCTCCTTGAAGCTTTGCAGTGTCAGCAGTATGGCAGTTATTTAAAAAACCCAACATTTCATAGCATGTTCTTTCATGGCATGAAAGAAAGAAGCAATAGGTGTGCCCAGAGCCTTTAGGAAACTAAGTTTTAAGCCTAAATTTTGTAGTTTCAATCATGGAAGAAAGAGCTGTGGCATCAGCTTGCTCACAGCTGCCATTTAGCTGTGTTTGTAAAGCTGTGAGTCCCCACAGTTGCACTGTAAGCCAGAAGGCTTTTTTTTTTTCCTTCAGTGGAGCTTTGTCTGATACAATTACCTAGCCTTTTTTCTCTTTGGTGTTTCTTATCATAAATATATATTTGAGCACTGCCTTTTGCCCCCAAGAGTTAGAGAGGAATAATATTTTCTGTGTATTATTTTGTTTTACACAGTTAGCAAAAGAATATTCACATATATGCTTTTAACTCTGCTAATTAAGCTATCATAATGTCAAATAAAATGTCACTGTGACCATAGCTAATTAGCATTACAAATTTGGTTGAAGAGATAAATGGCCAGATCTTTCAGGGTGTAAGTCAGTCCAGCTCCAGGCATTCATGCTTACAAGATTTACAAGGATGGCTCTACAGACTACTGAAATGGAGGCTTGAAAAATATTGCATTAATTAAATGCAAATCATGTTTCAGTCATTAAATGAACCTGTTATCTCAGGTGTCTCAGGCTATGAAACTGTAAAACTGCTCTGGTTGGGATACAAAAAGCAAGTAAGACATTGCAGTCTCTGCTGATGTACAGGAGCGAAACACATCAGACCATATAAAGCTTAATAGTCCATGAATGCCTTGGTCCAAAGCCCACTGAAAGTCAGTAGAAAGACTGTTGGTATCCAATCCAAAGGCGATTAGTCAGAAATTAAGGATTCTAGGCCTGTTCTTTACTGAGTAAACACTGAAGTGAGCTGATCACGGCTGGTTTATAAAAACAGGAGCCGATGACATGCAATAAAAATTAAGCTCTTATAGACGTAGAAAATGTTTCTGCTAGTGACACTGTGTAAAAGCAAACACATTATTAAAAATAGATCACAGTTAACATTATTCAAATGGTGTTTAATTGTCTGTGTAATTTGAAGAAAAACTGTTGCAAGTCATATAATCTTTAATGATTTTAATTGAATTTCTATATGAGCTTTAATTGACAGTTTAACTGAAATAGTCAAACTTTACTAATTTCCAAAGTGAAGTAATCAAGGACTTTGCCTAAGAACTTTAATCAGGCTGAACGTACAGTGTTCAATACACTGATGCTATCATAAATCTTCTGTTCCATGTTAAGTACGAAGTTATACACATCTAAGCTATCATTTAAGTTGTCAGAAGCTTTTGCAGTGAAATTATGCTGTCTCAGTGATTGCTACTAAATGACTGAATAAACAATTTTTGGAAGTTCCTCATAAAAAGCAGTAATTTTTTATTTTAAAGAAAGACAAATCAATAAAAATGCATAAAGGTATTAAGAACACTGTAATATCAAAGGCTTTTTACTGACATGATTTCTGTGTGATTTTTTTCAGAGCCTATACGTTCAACTGCATTCTGCAAATGACAAACCTTTCAAAATTAAGAACGCATTAAATCCAAACATCTCCAGACATCTCCACATTCTTTCCTAAAAGGATCTTCTTTTGCATATAAAACTGATGAAGTCAACCAAGCACTCACTAGATGAGGCCAGAGAGTTCTTCTTGGTTGAGATGTGAAACAACATCTCCCATCAAGCATCCCCTTCCACTAGTCCCAGTACAAAACAAACATTAATTGCTGTTTTTCCCCGGTGTCTATAGGGGTGTTTGCATGGTGGGCTGAGAATTAGCTGAAAGTTAAACCGAAGACAAATGCCTAGTGACTGAATTTTAGGTATATTATTGTATCAGAAAAATTCTGCAGACGGTGTTTGCTATTTTTTCAGGGCTGAATATTTACCTTTCAAGCATATTAACAGGAATTTAGCAACTAATAAATCACAGAGGTGATAAGTGCTCATGTAGATGCACCTGTGGGCTTTTGAAAGTGGCAGCTGAAGCACAGATGGTTTCACAGCAAGAAGCACTCTTACATTCAGGCTCATTATAAGCCAGGTTATCCCAAATCCATGTCTGTTCAGCGAGGAGTAGTGTCTCAATAGCAGAACAGTCTGTTGGATGACTGGCACATCCACGTCTGTTGCACATACGACAGGGACCAATGCTAGAGCTCCAGAGAACTAAGCCTGTAGCTGCAGTGCTTAGGAGAGTCCAGCCCTGCTCCTGAGAATACCAAGTCAGATGGAAACTGCCTTCACCTGCACTGCTTAGTAAACTTATGTCCAGTTTTCTGGCCCTGAGCAGAGCTTTGCTTCCTCTGAACTCTGTATGCTTGGTGCCATGTTTTCTCTGGGACCAGTGTAATGCCCAGTAACCCTAAGGTGTAATTTTTACATTTTGTGTATCTTCTGCAGTTGGAAGTGCTTTAACACTGGAAGAACTTGTGTAGACAAGCAGAAGCCATCTTGCATATGTCCAACTGTGCATATTCACTGGGTGTAGCATGAGGACATAGGGGTCTTCAAAAGTCTAAACCTGCTGGATAAGATGGAGAGCCACCTCTCATGAAGTCTTGTCCATACTGCCTGCTGGGAGTGATTCCCAAAACTTGCTAGGACCCAAACTGCCAGTGTATGGTATGAGAAAGCTAATTGACATAAAAAACAGACCAGGGACAAATGGAGCAACACAAATGCTCAAGTTTGTTTCCTGGGGCTGTTTTATGCAAGGATATGGACACAGCTGTTATTGCTAACTGAAATCACTCATCAGCGCATGCGTATCTGCATCCAATAATTGATTTTTTTTTTTTAATACTTGCACCTATATCATAATAGCTACGGTACTATGCTTGGGGTGTTATGTGTCTGAATATACTGAAGATGTTTGCTCTTCCTCATACAGGTATGGTCAGGTTGTGTGCTATCATATATGCGAAATGTTTTATGTATACTGAATAACTCATTTCTTCTCCAACACTCAACTAAGCCAATAGGCTTGCAAAGTTTTGCTGATTGGAGGCAGATCATCATGTAAAAAATGTTCATACTTTTGCTTGATCTTGGACAGAGAGAACACAAGGAAAATCCTTTCTACACTCATATTTTCAGTGAGAGACAAACTAGAGTTAATTTACGTGATCATCTCATAACCTCAGAAAAAAAGTTTGTTGTGATTCAGTTTGCAGAGACAAATTTATTCAAATCAGCTTCCAAAACCCACATATTATGCACAATGCTTTTTCTTTTTCCTGAACTAATCATGTGTTTTAATTAGCAGGCAATGTTTTCCAGAACAGAACTCAGAGCGTCTGCACAGCTTAACTTCTTGTGCATTCAGTAACTTGTCCTTTTTCAAAGAGTCAATCTTCTTGAGTCTGTTGGCAGTACATGATGTGCATCAGTTGTGGACAGTGATCTATTTAATTAGCTTATTCATGCATCTGTGTAAAAAAAAGGCCACAGGTACCAGAACCAAGAGATAAGAAAAATTGCTGAGAACATCTTCAGTTACTGTATTCTCTTTATCAAGCTCTGAATTCAAATGATCTGCTCTGGAAAACAGATGATGAGTTAATGTAACTGCAAATTAACACAATTTAATGAAAGCTTGCTGTTTATAAATGGTGTTTGGCTCTTCAGGTTTTTTTTTTCCATCCCTTACATCTATATCAGAGAGCCCAGGTTTTATTTTTGTAAAACTAATGTAAATTGAGTGGTTATTGTATTATTCCAAATTCAGAATGATATTTCTAAAATCCATACAAATTAAAGCCTATAATAAACAGTAAAATACTATTAAAATCAAAATGACAGCATTTTATGCCAACTTTAAACACAGTAGAGATTTGATCCCTCACATATATATATATCAGCTACTGAAAATGTAAGAAAATAATAACAGACTTAAAATATTTAGTAATTTAATGCATAGAAAGATAAAAGTCAGACACCTGTGAGGGAGCATAAATACAGACAAATAACATAAAGTCACAATAAAAGATTTCACAAAGCAAAAGATGCCCTAAAACAGGCATCATAATTCACATGTTTTGATCAGTCTCATGGCTGGAATTGAGTGACAGTGTAAAGTAAAATAACTTTTTTAGCAAAGCTCTGCTGAAGACTGTCAAGTTCTCAGCTCAGACCAGAAGTTGGGACAGTGTATAATGTGCTAGCTGAATGCCCAACAGAAACATTATTTTGTAGCAAAATGTCATAAATATCTTGGATTCTTTATTTTTTTATCAAATCTGTAGATAAGATTTAACTTTACTTTGGGGACCAGGGAAGGGAGAGGAACAAAAGTAAGGGGAAAATATTTATGGGTGAAATATTAAGAAAGGAAGAAATACTTACCTTAAGAGAACAGATGAATTAGCCTCACATTATTCCTCCTTTCTGGAAAAGATAAAGTCAAGAGCAATGGTGTCGGGAAACATAATGGGGTAAGTTTTATCATCAATGACATGGAAAAAAATGAGTATGGAATGCTTATTTATCTAATATTTTCCAGCTCAGAAGTCACAGTCTGCATATCTTAGCCTCTTGTATATTCAGTAACTTTTCCTTTACTAAAGACTCTATCTTCTCTTGTTTTGTTGGCAGTACATTGTATGTATTGATTGTTGACTGTAGACAGCCACTCCTGTCTGTGTAATAAAAGCCCCCAAATACCAAAAAAAAAAAAAAAAAAAAAAAAAAAAAAAAAAAAAAGAACTGAGGGCTCTTCTTTATTTTTCTTACTATTTACCAAAACACTTGTCAGCACCCACTGAATTTGAACATTAACACCAGGATTGAGCATTTGAACATTAATTTTTATACCCCTGTTAGGAGAGCAGAGAAATCTGCTTGAGAATGCCAAGAAATCCAAAAGTACAAATGGATTGAATGAAGTACAAGTTCTTGAAAACAGTCTCATTAGTGACTACTGAAGTTGACTCAAACTCTAGCTGTGGAAGCCCATGAATCACAGTCCATGTAAGATGGGTGGGTGTAAGTTTCCCTGTTTCTCACATAGCTCTCTTAGTTGACAGGTGATTACTTTGAACTAAATGATTGACTTTGTGTCCAGCATATTTCTGATGAGTTGTCTTTCATATTTTTAACTGCAGAATCCCCTTCACCTGCAGATGAGTTTAGAAAACTCTCTGAGTTCTGATGCTGATGTCACTTTCTCGATCCTTGCGATGAACAACTGGTATAATTTCAGCCTGATGCTATGCCAGGAGGAATGGAACATCACAGATTTTCTCTTCCTGACGCAACAGAGCTCCAAGTTCCACCTGGGATCCATTATAAACATTACAGCAAACCTCACTTCAACCAGTGACCTTCTGAACTACTTACAGTTTTACCTGGAGAGCATCAAAGATACAACATCCACCATGGTGATGTTTGGATGTGACATGGAAAAAACACGTAGGATTTTTGAAATAACTACCCAATTTGGTGTGATGCCTCCAGAACTTCACTGGATTATTGGGGATTCACAGAACGTTGAAGAACTGAGGACAGAAGGTTTGCCACTTGGTCTTATTGCTCACGGCAAGACAACACAGTCAGTCTTTGAGCATTATGTACAGGATGCAATGGAGCTGGTAGCAAGAGCTGTAGCAGCAGCCACCATGATTCAACCTGAACTAGCTCTTCTTCCAAGTACAGTGAATTGCATGGATACAGATGAAAAGAATATCACTTCAGGACAGTATTTGTCAAAGTAAGTTTTTCCTGGTTTTCTTTTTTGTAGCTAATATTTTCCTCCCCCTCCCAACCATTTTCAGTGGCTTAGCTGTCATGCTGTTAACCCTCCCTTATACATGCATTTGTTTGAGTACATCCTCCTGCTTCATTACTTCTGGGCAAAAAACGAAAATTAAATGTAGCCACAGAGGCAAGATTAAGCCGCTGTAGAAGATGACACTGTTCCAGAAGTAGTAGAACAGTTCCACACAGTAAATGTATACTAGGCTACAGACTGTGCTCTGGAAGTATTTTGTATTATGTTTATGCATGTAAGAGGGAATAGTCAAGGCTACTGTCAAATTCTCTGAGATTTTGAGTTACTTGAGAGAATGCAAAGCACAATATTTTCTCTACCAAAGCAATCAAAGAGTATAAAAGCAGATGTGTAGTCCTTGTCAGTATGCTTCCACGGAAAAGAAACAAAAAAATGTACCTTGACCACCTCACAGGCCACTGCTGCTGGTGAGAGCACTCAAAACTACAAAGTGTTCTCTCTTGCTTGGTGTAAGAGGGTTCTCTTTCAGCTTCTGCTAAAACTATTCCTGTAGATCATTGCATGTCACTATATGGAAGTTATTCCCAAAACCGCTTGGGGATTCATGTCTAGAAACATTCTTGTTTTTAACATGAGAAGAAAAATTGCATACTTTTTGAAAAGAAAACAGTTTTTGCTAAGTATGTAAATTCATCAGCTATTTTACATCCAACATGACTGTTGCATGTTTCCCCTCCATTACACCTGGTTTTTAGCATACATATTTTGTTGAATGGAGTTAGGATAAAAATCCTTGAAGCTTTTTGTGTATTTACAACTTTTTTTGAAATGATAGCTGAGATGTGTCTTCACAATACTGTAGTAACAGCACTACTCAAAACCCAACCATTTGAGTCCCTAACAGTTCCTTAGTCAGCACTACTCCATAACTTAGGAGTCAAAAAACCCTGTTTCGGAAGAGTGAAACAAAGCTTGGGAACAAATACTGCACTGGCTTGCAATATCCCCCACTGACTTGTGATACTAATTTTATCTCAGTATTCTGTGTATTTTAACTAGATCATACCTCTGTCCCTGAAAAGTAAAACTCAGCAAGAGTTTCTTAAAGTAACAAATATTTGAGCACAGTAGTTTTACAAACAGACTTTCTGAGGGTTAAAGAAGGGACAAAGAAAAAGGAAAGCAAAATTAAAACTCTTAAAAGTATTCCTGCAAAATATTTCTTCATCATTGCTTTCTACAGAAAAGCATTAGCTCTTTCATGAACAGTGACTGCTGCCAACTTTTGTTATATTTTGGTAGAGAATATGCAATTTCACATATGTTAAATTTCTTGTCCTTTAATCACAGTAAAGTTATTGTGGAAAAGAAAAAGGATCATATGCTTAGCCTTTTTTTTTTCCCTAGACATCTGCCTGTGGACCCTATTAAAGACAAAATAACAGGTTAGATAAACCCTTGTCCTGAATCACTGCAGCAGTTTTTATAGTGTATAAGTGAGACAGATACCTGCTGGTTGGTACTGATGTATTTGAGTTAGCAGCATTCACTATTAACTTGGAGTGGTACCCATAATTTCTCAGGTATGAAGCACCAAGGAGTGGCCTAACTGTGACCAGCCTTGTCCATTGCACAAGTGCCTTTAGGCAAGTGGTGTGCCTCCAAAGAAGAAATTTTTATCTGGTGCTTAATTGAGTGTTTACTAATGTGGGCATTTTTCTGTCTGAATGAACACATTTGTCCTGGCACATAGCCTGGGAGCTACAGTAGGTGGGGATGGAGAAGGCATAGTGACATAGACCTTCACCTCTTTTAACTGCAGTGTGTAGTTAAACAGCCATCCCCACAAGCTGGCATAGCTGACACCTGAGTTTTCATTGCCAACACTGTACTCATACATTGGCTGTGCAGACATTTAAATGACACTTAGGAGCAGAATAATGATTGTGTACAAGACCAAGATCTGGTCCATAGCAAAGCATGCCTTTATCTATATGGATATAAATATTGATATAGATGTACAAACCCCTGAAGATTATACTTTTGTAAGTCTCTATCTCTCATTCCTCTTACGATGACATTGATTCCCTGATCTGTTCCTGACTGCTCATGGGAGCATCCTTGTTGGTGGAACGAGGCATTAAAATTTCAAAGCCTCATCTTGTCACAGAATCATCTAGGTTGGAAAAGACCTTGAAGATCATCGAGTCCAACCATTAACCCAACACTGACCATTCCCAACTACACCAGATCCCTCAGCACTATGTCAACCCGACTCTTAAACACGTCCAGGGATGGGGACTCCACCACTGCCCTGGGCAGCCCATTCCAATGCCCAACAACCCATTCTGTAAAGAAATGCTTCCTAATATCCAGTCTAAACCTTCCCTGGCACAATTTGAGGCCATTCCCTCTTGTCCAATTGCTTGTCACTTGGTTAAAGAGACTCATCCCCAGCTCTCTGCACCCTCCTTTCAGGGAGCTGTAGAGGGTGATGAGGTCTCCTCTCAGCCTCCTCTTCTCCAGACTAAACCCCCCCAGTTCCCTCAGCCGCTCCCCAGCAGACCTGTGCTCCAGACCCTGCACCAGCTCCGTTGCCCTTCTCTGGACACACTCGAGTCATTCAATGTCTTTTTTGTCGTGAGGGGCCCAAAACTGAACCCAGTCATCGAGGTGCGGCCTCACCAGTGCCAAGTACAGGGGTCAGATCCCTTCCCTGTCCCTGCTGGCCACGCTATTGCTGACACAAGCCAGGATGCCATTGGCCTTCTTGGCCCCCTGGGCACACTGCTGGCTCCTGTTCAGCCAGCTGTCAATCAACTCCCCCAGGTCCCTCTCTGACTGGCAGCTCTCCAGCCACTCCTCCCCAAGCCTGTAGCACTGCTGGGGGTTGTTGTGGCCCAAGGGCAGCCCCCGGCATTTGCCCTCAGTGAAACTCCCCCAGTTGGGCTCAGCCCATGGCTCTAGCCTGTCCAGGTCTCTCTGCAGAGCCTCCCTACCCTCGAGCAGATCAACACTCCCACCCAACCGGGTGTCATCTGCAAACTGCCTGAGGGTGCACTCGATCCCCTCGTCTGGATCATCAATAAAGATGTTAAACAGGAGTGGCCCCAACACCCAGCCCTGGGGGACACCACTCGTGACTGGCCACCAACTGGATTTAACTCCATTCACCACAACTCTTTGGGCCCAACCATCCAGCCAGTTTTTTACCTGTCTTACAGATTCAACTAGTCTTACAGCTTATAACTCTGCATCTTGGGTAATTTCAGCAGCCTGCTGTTTGCCTGTCCACTCTAGTTCTTGCCTCTAGTAAACTTTCCAACCAAGCCATCAAGCCTGAAAGAAAATTAAATCATTATTAAATGTACTACAAAGGTATCACTGCTAGATTATGGTAGTCCTGGAAAAGCTCTAATGAGCATTTATTACAACAAAGCCCATGAAAACCAAATAAAGCTGAAATGGGCAAATGACACACTTTGGACTCACTGGTCAAACTGAAGTGACTTTATCACAGGCTATCAGTGTGATCATCAGCTCACACATATTGACAAAGCATCAAGGAAGTTCATTCAGCTGTCAGACTTGAGGATCTGGCCCTTCACATTCTGAAATTTGTCTACATCATCTCTCCATACAAATATCTCAAAAGATAGTGCTCAGATATTGCCAATGTATCAATGCAATACTCAGCACTTGTAATTCTGAAAGATTCACACTAGAGATTCTGGCTTAAATAATGTAGTCAGATCCTCTTATCTGTTTCCTAAAGTTATTAAGGGAGTTTTTACGTGAAGTCCCTGGCATGAGTTTCACTAGTGCTGCATACAGCATATGCAAATGATTAGCAACCATAGCCACTCACATATAAAACAAAGTGTTGTTAAAATGTATCTCCCACATGGTTCCCCTCATTTATTTTGATTAATGTCCTGTCACTACCAAATATATAGAACATGCAAATCAGCTGCAAAAGTAAGCCACTAACTCAATAAGGTATCAGACTCATACATTTAAATGCTACTAAATCTCTCAGGTAACCGCTTCTAGCACAATTCAGCCACAGGACAGGTACAGAGGGCTCAATTCACCCTCATGGGCACGCTTATTTCTACAGTGAGTATCAGAGAACACAGCGCATAAATTCCACTGTTCTCATTCTACCTGGAGAAAATAAATCTAATGTATTATTCCATACCTTTATCTACTCCCAAAGCACCTGGTCTGCAGCATTCTGATATCCAAGTTGAGCTGTAGTGGCAACATGGGGCCAAATTCATTAGACCTTTGCCAGCTTATTCCATCTGAGCATTTGTATCCCTCAGTTTTGGTATTTTGTGAACTGTTAGCACTATTTTTCACACTTAAACAATTCTTTCAAAATTTTACATACAGACCCACCTACACATGCAATGGTTTTACTGTTACTGTCAAAGTGATGGCTTCAGCATATAAGCCCAGCAAGGCTTGTAAGGAAAAAGTTGCACAATTTTTACAAAGACTGAGGAGGAGAGATAAAAACCATATAAGTTTATGGGCACATAAACCTTTCTTTAGTGCTTAAGTTTGCCTTCCCCTATAAACTTTGTCTTGATAGTGTTTACATACAGAAACATGCAAGTAATACAAAACACAGAATAGGAGGGACTCATCAAACAGTGACAGTCACCACTGATTAGTGAAGTTACGATATCGTTTAACTAATGCTAGAGTAAGTGATAAAGGATTTTAAAAGTGAAAACCACATTTATGCATGTGTCTAATTTATAAACACCTGTGTGTGTTTTTAGGTATAATTTTCAGGCCCAAGTTAACACATGTACAGATCAATTGCTTTTGACAGTATTGGCTGTATCATCTTTCTCCAAACTCAACCTACTCAAAATAGACTGCATAAGAACTGTGAAGCCATTGCAGAGAAGGCTGTCACACACACAACCATACTCAAAACTGCGTTATTTAGTTTTGTAAGTTTACCCTCTGATGAGGACGAAAACTAATACAATCTTGAGACATACAGAGTCTGGAGTTTTGCCTGCTGAAACTCTATAAAAAATCATCAAAAGTCAAAACAAAGGGATGGACATATGCATGCACACACACTTGCTGTGGATTTATCCTTTTCAAATTGATTTGAGGTTATTTTTAATCCCTTCTACCTATTGATAAACAGTTAACACTGCTTAAAGTTTATGTCTTGCTTATTGAGGCTGGAATGAGAGCTACAGCCTTTATACTTCTTTCGATAGTTGCTTTCATCCAATTCCCAGAACTAATGTGAGGTGGTATATTCTACTGTGAGAGCTAAATAGTGTGTCTTCTGAATGCTTCTTACTGAAAAATATATGCTTGACTTACCTTGCACTGTATTAGCAGCAATTTAACTCAGTTGTTTTTAATGGAATCACTGTACTAAGACTTAGCAGGATTCTTCTACAGTCTCTGCAAAATGCGTAGCAGCTTTGTTATTAACAGAGTGCAGTTCAGCTGGTCATGGTGTTTACACAAAAAAAGGATTTTTCTCCTCATAGCACTTATTCCTGCTCAGTTCCCTGTTCCTTTGTCCATGTTGTATTACCCTCTTTGATAATGACTTACCAGAAGCTGAATTTGACCATACAGGGCAGCAACTACTAGCAAACATTGCCACCCAATACAAAGGAAATACTTCATTTTATTGTGAATATCTGGAATAGTAAAAGCTGAGAAATCTCAATGCAAAATGTACAGTCTAAAACTGGCACAGTTCATGAGATCTACTACAGTGTCAAAATTGTACTTTCCAGAACGTTATTTTTGCAGGTGTTTTAGGAAACTTCTTTGGTTTTGCTAAGAATTGAAATGGACTGTCCTAGGGCAACCATCTTTCACTGAGTCCCTTTCTTCACTCTGAAGTGGCTAACCGTGATTTACCAATGCCAGATTTGCATGTCTGAATCCAGATTGGTTCACTTCAGAGTGCTTGAAAGCTGTTGACAGCACTTCAGTACCCTCTCTTATGTAACCTACTGAGATTATAGGATTTTTCTTGGAAGGACATTTGATACATAATTTCCACTCTTCCATTTTCATGCACGTTTTTATCTGGGGAACTAACTACAGATCTGGTGAGTTCAGTTTAGAACTAACCTATGTTTCATTAATTTATGAGGCAAAGGTAGCTGAAAAAATTAGTGTTCTCTCATTTTTCTCTAGTAAGTAAAAAGAATATCTTTCCTGAAGAGATTTCATTTACATTAGATGATAAGATACGCAGGAGAGCATTTCCAAGTACTTTAGTCATAAATTAAGTGGCTTGTTCATCGTGCCATAGAAAAGCTATTAATGATCCAGGTGTTCAACAACATCCCAAATCTATTCTCTTAAGCATAAATTCATGGTGTCTGCATATGCTTTAGCATGATGACATCAGTTGCCTCCTTCTGATCGCTCTGCTTTCTCCCTCCAACAGGTTTTTAGCCAACACAAGTTTTGACGGTCTCAGTGGCCACATCAAGGTGAAAGGTTCCTCTGTTGTCAGCTCAGAAAACAACTTCTTCATCTGGAATCTGCAGCACGACCCTGTCGGGAACCCAATGTGGACTCGTCTGGGGAGCTGGCAAGAAGGAAAGATAATCATGGACTATGGGATATGGCCAGAACAGGCCCAGAGACATAAAAATCACATGCAACACCCCACTCGGCTGCATCTCAGAGTGGTAACTCTCATTGAGCATCCATTCGTTTTTACAAGAGATGTAGATGATGAAGGTCTTTGCCCAGCAGGGCAGCTGTGCCTGGATCCTTTGACTAATGATTCAGCCGTGCTGGATAACCTGTTTGAAACCCTTCAAGGAGGAAATGACACCGTTCCCATTGAGCTGAAGAAGTGTTGCTATGGCTACTGTATTGACCTGCTGGAGAAGCTAGCTGAGGATATGAATTTTGATTTTGACTTGTACATTGTTGGTGATGGAAAATATGGAGCTTGGAAGAATGGCCACTGGACAGGGCTGGTGGGAGACCTTCTCGCTGGCGCAGCTCACATGGCAGTGACGTCATTTAGCATTAACACTGCCCGCAGCCAAGTCATTGATTTCACCAGCCCTTTCTTTTCAACCAGCTTGGGCATCTTGGTGAGGACCAGAGACACAGCAGCTCCTATTGGAGCCTTTATGTGGCCACTTCACTGGACTATGTGGCTGGGGATATTTGTGGCTCTCCACATCACAGCTGTATTCCTCACCCTGTATGAGTGGAAAAGTCCTTTTGGGATGACCCCCAAGGGAAGAAATAGGAACAAAGTCTTCTCTTTCTCCTCTGCCCTGAACGTCTGCTATGCTATCTTGTTTGGAAGAACAGCTGCCATCAAACCCCCCAAGTGCTGGACTGGAAGGTTTTTAATGAATCTCTGGGCTATTTTCTGTCTGTTTTGTTTGTCCACATACACAGCCAACCTAGCTGCTGTCATGGTAGGAGAGAAGATCTATGAAGAGCTTTCTGGAATACATGACCCAAAGGTAAAGCATGTCTTCTTCCTAGTCAGAATTCACTGCAGTGTAATTTATGGTTTCCAACACAAGCAGAAACCAATCTGTGTGCAAAACAGCAGCTACACTTACAATTAGTTACCACGTGATGGCACTTCATTAAGAAATTTCAGTGAGAGATCTTTAAACATCCATAGTGTAGGGGTGGGATGTCAAAGACTGAGAGTGTGGAGGAAAGTGAAGGATTTTGGTGTTGCCCACTGCAGGGAAGAAAAATGGCTTCTACATGCAGATTAAGGGTTTGATTTCAGTTCTGAAGTCCCTTTGCCTGTACATGTTTTGATCAGTTGGATGATTTGGGTCATCTTGAGATCAATTCAAACAAACCAACCACACAGCATGAAAACAAGACCACTGATGTTCTAGGAAGGATTTTGCAAACTGTATTTCACAAGCCATAATGGTGCTTACATAGGCACTACTGGTAAAGTTCCCCATGAATTCTAAATCAAATGGAGCAGAACTGAAATCTTTTGAAAAATCCTGCCTTATGCATCTAAACAGTGAAATTCACTTTACAACTAGTCAGACATTTGATTTGCAGTGTTGTTTCTGCTGAGGAACTGTCATGGGAGGAGATAAATTATGTTGTAGACAACCCATCTGCAAATAGCTCAGACTTCCTAGTACTTTTTGGTAAGGCAAGGAAAAAATGTAGAAGTGGGACTGCCTACACCCACTCTCTCCCCAGCTCCCAAGGCAGGATGAAGGGATCTTCAGCTGGAATTTTAAGTCCAGTCATTTTACAAGACTATTCTGATTTTATTTGCCATGATCATGAAAACACACATGCTGAGTAATTTGTAGAGAGAATACATTGCTGCAGGTGACACAGCAGCAGGCACCCTCTTCACCTGACAGCAAATTTTCCTTGTTTGGCACTTTCTCCAGTGAAGGTGTGATTGTATTGTCTCCTGTTTTATACTCGTGACCTAACTGCTGCTACATAGCTTTGAAACCATCCACCATTAATTTGTCTCAGGTGACTGAACTGATACAACATTGTGCCACTGGAAAAAGGCATTTTAAGAACTTAATAATTGAACATTTATTTTGCTTTCATAAATTGTGTAAATAAAGGTTACATATGTCCCTCCAGACAGCAAAGGTCAAGCTTCATATGTTACATCAGTAAAACCTTGCATTCAGACTAATGACTGCAGTTTTGACTTTGTGATTATGACTTCTGACTCACTTCCTCCAATATTATCTAGATTGTTATTTTAAACAAAGAATAATACTTCTTATGGTTGGCCTGAGACACTCTAAGATTGATTTATGGCTTAAAGCAAATTGCTACTAATAATCTGCCCTTCCCCTCCCAGAAAAAGTATCATAAATGCTACATCAGTTTAAGCTGCAGAAGTCCAGGAATCATCTATTGTTTTATCCAGAGCATTCTGAACAAGCAAACGAGAGCTTTCAGCTGAATTTCCCCAGCTCCAGGAATATCTGTGTTATAGTCATTGTTGTGTGAGCTACAATATTGGCTTGAAAATGAGGTTAGTCCTCTCTACTCTTTGCATGGGCAACACCTATTCCATCAAATCAAATTGCATCAGATTACATCTTGGTTTTCTGCATAATTATTGTGACCACACATGGAATTCATAAAACAGGTATTGGGAAATTTCTGCAATTGCAAAAAAGTGAAATTATCTAAAGCTGTGCTGTAAAGCTTGGCTGTTGTGTTACAAAATTAAGCACAGAGTATTGAAGCATATCAGGTGCTGCAAATACAGGTCTTTGTCCTGAACAGAAAGACTGATGACTCACGGTTAGTAACCTCAGTGATCCCATTAAATCAGTGGCATTACTGGCCTTTCCTAGGCAGGCACTTCTCTGCTTCATGGACTAGATCTAAGCTTCTGAGTAGTTATCAGAGTCCAATGTGGGAATAAGACAGGGTAGATTTTATGGAAGAGGATTGCCTGCCAATACATGAACTACAAAATAGTTTCATATATTTCATTCATGCATTTGTCTCCAAAGTTTTAGTCTGTAAGAGTAGTTATAATAAAAAATGTAGTGGTTTAACCTTTTCTCACATGAAGCCTGAGCTGTGCCCATTCAAAGTTCTCTCTAAGACTTAAAGCTTAGGTTTAGGAAATGTTTGGGGCACAACAATTGCAGAGGTACATGCACCACTTTTTAGTTAGTTGCTTAAAGCATTTTTTACGTGATTTAAAGATTGCTGGTGGGTTTTTTCCCCCAGATCTGCTTAGCTCTTTCTTTTCAATGGTGGAGACTCATTTCAAAAAGATGGCAGCAGGATGCATAAATAATCTTCTTAGCTTTAATATTCTTTTAAACATTCTGCTGCTTCTCTCAGGATACATATGCCCTTGCTTTTGAAATGTGTTTAAAAACAAACCCACAATAGAGGAGCAACCTTCTTGAGGTGATGTAAGACATACAATTTCTTTAGGCTGGCAGCCACAAACAGCAAATCCCATCTGATTGGTGACTGGCATTGACTAATTACCATTGCAAACAGTCAGGAAGGCAGGCAAGTTGGGAAAAATTACAAGATTTTTTCAAGGTTAGAGACCTGGTATCTAAAGTCAGGATTTCCAGGAATATGTATGCTCTCTCTTGTCTAAAAAAAGACAATGTTAGATATTGCCTGAATAAATAGCATCTGCCTTTCTACAAAAATTCGTGTTACAACAGTGATATTAAATTGACCAAGCAGTATAGTGCTTAGCAGTTGCTCATTTCAGCTCAGCAAAGGAAAGATGGTACTCCTGTGTTGCTGAAGTCTCTAAGGTACAACATTTTAACTGGAAATCAAAAGAAGTGAGTTGGGGTACAACCACTAGTCACAAGATAAAGTGGCATACAGAATTAGACATACCTCCATTGGACCTTTAAATGCACTAATGACGTAGAAGAAGTAAAGGAATATAGAAATACCATCACATTGATGAAAGGAGCGGCCAGTGAGACAAGGCAAACCAGAGCAGAAGGCAAGCAGTGGGAGGCAGGAGAATTAAGTTCCTGGAATATGTCTTGAATCTGGGGAACTTAGTATGTATTTTCTGTGTAAGAATCTTAACAAGGGTGAGTCACTAAAGCCAAATCTCTGGAGTATCCATCAAAACTGGCTGCTTCCTTTAGTAGGTCACATTTCAGGTGACTCCTTACAGTAAGAGCTACAACATAGCCAGAAAGTTGTAGAAATATTAAAGCAATATCCTGCCATCTAAACTTACTTTTCTAAGACAATGAGAAGCTTTGGGCCACAGCTGCCCCCTCTCCTCTCATTTTCTAATCTTACACATTTCAGAGTATCATCTCTTGCCAGTGGAAACTGGCAAACACAGCTTTTGGGGAAGAAACTCACCTGAACATGTTCAGTCTGTTGTTTGAGCTCAAGAGGATAGCTACAGGATGAACGTGCCAGTTACCTGGATGAAAGCTGTAACAGTGTCCTGATTCCCTCTTTGAAAGCTCTCTACAATACATGGCACAGAAATTTAAAAACTTGTTTGTAGAGGAGATAGAAATGGAGGAAAAATCCTGTATTTGGATCATTTTATACTGCTTTTATCCTTTCTCCCATCTTAATAACAGAGGCTTCTTTCAGTTTTTATCCAAATGTCACATCTTTGGATGAACAAATTTACAACATTCTTCTTTGTCAGAATGCTTGGCAGACCAGGTATGCTGTTGTACAAGTTGACTTCTCCACAGGGTCAGTTATTCAGCCTACAGGCATGCAGACCAGCAGCCTGCCTTTGAGCTGGTCTGATCACTTGCTCTACCTACCTGTAATGGCCTGGAGACAGCTGGCTTCATTCCTGACATCTCCCAAACCTAATTATCACTTTTTTTATTGTATAGCTCCCTAGCCCCTTGGTGATGACATTATACTCTATATTGACATAATACTCATATTGGTATATATGATATTCTATCTATAGCTGAAAAACCCACTACCCAAAGGTTTTATCATTTGCTGGGTCCAATGCCTATTTTCACAGTGGCAAAACAGGTAACTCTAAAGCAGAGCTGGTGCCAGAGGACCATGTAGTATGCAAATGGGGACAGGTAGTCTAGGACAGCTGGCCACTGCTGTCTTTTTCCTGATTGATAGGTGGCAGTTGCATTACAGATCTACAGCAGCAGCTGAGTACACAGCCTTGCAGGCACAGGCTGAGCAGAGAAGGGGCACATTGATAAGCAAGGGGCTCTGGGCACAAAACCGAGAATTGTTACCATTCTGCTTCAGAAGCATGTATCGTTATGGCTGTTGCCTCTTTTAGCTAGTCTTGGGGCAAATCCAGATATTTTATCTTTCAGTTTCTGCTATGGTTTCCATAAAGCAGTACTATCTGCATATGAGTAATCTATGTCTCAGTGCCACAGACAGGGAAAAGAAGAAATCATCTGTCAGTACATAGCAGTGTCAGTGCCTTCCTTTGGCCAGCAAGCCTGCAACTAAGGCTGGATCCAGTAAAACCCTTTGTTATCAAATCCAAAAATATGATACTGTATTACAGGATCTCCACAGGGAGTTGTTTTTTTTAGTGGCAAAGGGACTTGAAGCAGGGACTTTGCTTTTAGCCTTCTAATGCAAGAGCACAAGTTGGAGATGCACCATAAAGGCAGGAGTGTCTTGAGTAGTTCAGATTATCTGAGGCAAGATAATTGTGGAAGCCCAGAGGACAGAAGAAACACTTCAAACATTCCAGCAAGAAGGCATGCAACAGCAGAAGCTGAGGAGCTGGACAGATTTTCCATAAGGTAGTCCAACGCCAGGCCTTTCTTTCTGCTGAAAGTGTTGTTCTTTCAACAATGTAATGAGCTTTTCAGGTGCTATTCAACCACTCTTACTTCTGTGACAGCTTTCAACTTTTCTTTGCCATCTTTAGGATACACTTGAGTAGCTGTGCCTGTTAATTTACTGCGGTTATAGTTTTAGTTCTCTACATCACTTTACCTTCAAAACACCCTTTGACAATAGCAGAGTTCCTTTCCACATTGTATTTTGACATAAAATACCTAACCTATTGAGTTTTATTTAACAAAAAGGGCTACACTTGTGAATCCCACCACCAGCAATTTTATTGCATTATCTCATCTAACTTTACACATCTGCAGTGGAGACATTCCAAATTATTTACTCAGTCTAATATGCTTTTACAGTTAGTTAGGGAAAGTGGGCACATTGGGCTGCTGTTGGACACTTACTTCAGGGCGAGATCACCCAAACCATTCCCTGAAAGTGCCTACTCTCCATCATGCATGACGGTGTACTAGCATGGCCAGCACTGATGTCACACAGAAACCATAGATGCCTGAAGAAATACACTGCAGACATGTACAATCACTCTGACAAGTCTCATCCAACAGTCCTTTCAACAGCCATGGTGTGCTTTGGTATTAGTCCTCAGAAGTCTCTGCCTATCCTCCAATCCATTATCTGAACACTTGCTCTTACAGGCTGTCCATCTTTTTATGACAAAAGCTAAGCACTTTGAGTAATCTAGGCAAGATATTTATGAGATTCTGTTACTCAGGAATTCAGTATGTACAGTCACCCAGATTTTTGTTTCTAGATTTAAAATATAAAACGTGAGAGTGTGAGCTCTCATTTCTGATTTATTAAAATCTCAGTTAATTTAGAGGCCTTATGTCCATTATTACATCAGTTAAAAACTCTCTGTTACATGTATTAAAACAGTCCAGACATTCTAACTGGCAATTAACTGCAGCTGAGCTTTAGCAATACCAACCATAGAAAAGGAAAGGTCCAGCCACTACATAGGCCTTTTTCATCATTAGGGGAATGATTCAAATACCCCTGCATTTAATGATATTTTCCCTCAAGTTCAGTAAGGTTTAGAGTTTAGGCCGTAACTGCTGTGTGTTTATTGATAAATTTTCTAACCAAAAAAAGGAAGTCTCATAAGAATTACGCTGAAGAAAATGCTCTTAAAGACTGCCATGGTCTTTTATGGCAGCAACCTAAGTTGTATCATTATAAGGAATGCCACTTGCTCTGCTGAGTATTAAATATATAATGAAATAGCATGTATTTAAATTTGTATTCAATGCATTAAATTGTATAGCAAAAAGCCAAGCAACTAAGTCAGTGGAGTTAACAGAAATTTTACTGCTCCCATGGGGTTTAATATTTGTATGGGACTGCAGGATTAAAAGAATTTGGCTGCAAAATCTGTAGAGCATGTTTCTGTACAGGAAGTCATTGGGCACAGAAAGGTCATGACTCACAGCATCACAGCCTGCTAATTAATACATGATGCTTTTCTGAGTATTAATGAGTCAGTGAAGGATCTGAACTCAGGAGTTTAAGTGTCACAGAGACCAAAGGGAAAAAATCTCATACAAAGGAGAAATTAAGCATGAGACTCAAGTCAGAATAAAGAACAGGTGTTGTAGAGCAATCTCATACAGCAATGAAAGACCCCTTCAATTTATGGAGGTGAAATCTTGGCTTCTTTAGCTTCCCCGTGCAATTTATGGTGGTGAACACTTGACTTGTTTAGCTTCCCCATCACCTCGCTAAAGCTTTCTTGTAAAGTTACAGCTTTGGATGCTCAGAATCTGTCTAGTTCAGATTTTTATCATTCTGATATCCAGCTTATCAGATAGTGCACGGCAGTGTCCTCCATATCAAGTTTCTTTTCCCATCAAGACCTGGTTTTTATGCCTTCTTGCCATTTTCTTTTTAGTATCTTTGTATATTAACCCCTACTGCTCCAGGTCTTCACTACACACAATGCCTTTGCACTGTCACCTACTGTCTTGTCCACTCTCTACCTCACCATGCTAATTGTTTGATCCAAAGAATGTAGGGGTAGGGGTGAAAGGGAGGAAGTCCTGATGTCTTTATTCCGTGTGGTGCTGGTCATGAAGCTTGTTCTTTCAGCACCAGAATGAATTGATGTGTTTTAGCATTTTCCCAGCAGTATTCACATCTGTTTCTTATCCTCAATCTGCAGTGTACCTATATGTGACATCGGTTTTAAAAAAAGGAAAGTGAGCACACCACCAGAAATAGCAACTGCATCATAGATGGGGCTCAGACCCTTGCAGGAAATAATGTAATCAGAGAAATATGAGGAGATGTTACTGAAGAAACTGTCAAGGAGGAGCAGAGGACAGTGAAGATGCATAAGGGTTGATCTTATCACCTGATGGATGGAAGATCATTGTACAGCTGACTTAGCAGGATTGAGGATATTTATTATTGTTCACAAAAGTCACGGCCATTGTGATCTATAAACAGAGACCTGGATACTAGCCTGGCTCACCTTCCTAGTGATAGAAAGTCCTCAGTCAGCTCCTGCACAGATCCCCTGGATTTCAGGAATTCCAAGGGGTCAAGCCCTCTAGAAAACAAGTATTTTTCATTGAGTACAATAAGATTTGGCTGAACACCAGGTAAAGTCAAATACTGTCGTCCATATTTCATTGTGAGAGAGGTCAAGGCATACAAGTGAGCCCAGCATTTTTCTTTTACACTCCATGCTTAATACATGCCTCACTGTCCCAAACTGATTCCAAGAAGGACAAAAAAATAACATTTAGTTCCAATGTTGGATATGTCAGTAACAAAGGACTCCTGATTTACCTTCACTTGATGCTTTTGAACAAAAAGCCAACAGAAAATAATGTATTTAAGAAATTAGGGCTGCACTGGTAGACAGTTCCATGATCTGCAATTGGAAACCTCTGCATCCTAGTAACTGGTGACCCATTTGCAATAGGAAACTGTTGTCTGTTCCTTTCCTGGAAACTACAGAGCACTAGCCTTTCCTTTCAAGTTGAGGCAGTGTCACCATAAAAGACTGTGTTCAGCCGTGGTACTTGGGAGACAATTGTTGACAGTGTTGCCCTAATCAGCCAGCAACATCTGGAGCAGGACAAATTTCTAAGGAAAAGGATTTGAAAGGTAGTTGTTTTGAAGGCGAGAAGGCTACCTACACTTTAAGCTATTGTCACATTAGGTTTCCCCCTCCAGCCCTCAGTTGCTTGTAGAGAACTGTGATACGATTTCATCCACAGACCTGACAATCAGGATAAAGGCCAAGAGGGATTATTTAACAAGAAATCTCCAGTGTCTCTTTGAGCATGTATTCAGCCAAACAGCTCTCTTTCCCTTGCTTCTAATTTGAAAAGGATTTCACCTGCTTTAGAGCAGTGTAAGACCTATTTTACAGGTATGAAGCAAAAGAACATGGTTGGTGAAACAACTCCGTCTGGAGCATTTTTACGGCTGCTTTGTGCTGCTGAAGTACAGCTGAAAACAGATGATCTATTGCCTGATGGGAATTATATCCTTTTTTTTTCCCTCACTCTATCAATTCTTCCTACAATAATTTACACTTACTATCTTACAGTTCTCAGCTCTCCTGAAATAAATCCCAACTCAAAGTTCCCACTGTGCAGAAAACTCAAGTGCTTTTAAAAACAGGGATAAACACACCTTTAAGTTCATATTCACCAGAGTTCTGTTCTTATGGAGCTTTTTGCACTAAAACACTGCCCAGCAACTCAATCAGCCAGGCAATCTTCAGAAATTAGTTTACCTACCACAGACTACAGCCCCCAGTCTCATCCCTTAGCTGTAAAGCTTCTGCAGCACACAGAGGAGCAGAGCAGATCATATAATTAATTATTAGCACTCACACAGAGAGTGTCAATACAGGGGCTTTATATTTTTAAATGGAGACCTAAGTCACAATTTATTTTCATGTATGCTCTTGTTGCAATGCAGGAGAATAAACTGTCAGTACTGGACTGTGCAGTTGTTTCTAGATTGAAAGTGCTTATTGACTTCAATGCAGCTGTAAAGATTTATGCCAACTAATGACCTAACTGACTTGGATTCAGAGTGACAGGATTTTAACAAAATCTGACATTATCCTGGCAAGTCAAGAATCAGCTCCACTGACAGTTTTTTGCAACAGAGAATGGAAAGTGAGCTTTCAAATGTATTCTGCATACACCATCTCCTGGAGGCCCTGGGAACGTCTCCACTTTCTAAGCCTGAACACATAGGACAGTTTCTGAACAAAACTTCCACTTCCAGAAGTTCAGCTGTGAATTTTCATCTGCTAAAATTTGAAATTCATTGCTTCACTGTGAATAATTTTCTTTCATCTCCCTCTGCACCCCATAAATATTCACCAGTTAGTTTTCCCCAGTAGGAAAATGCCTATGAACAGAGTTCTAAATTGTTTGGGGTTTTTTAAATTTCTTTTTTTTTTGTTCTTTTTCTCCTGAAACTTTGCTTATCACTACCAATTGCATTTCTTTTATCAAGGGGTCATGAGAAATCTATTAGCAGCTAGACGACCAATTAAATGTATTGGTTACATAAGGCAAGATAAAATGCTATTGCTTCATATGAGAAAGACAGAAGACTCATTGCAAAACAGCACAGCTCTAAAAGCACATCAGCTCTTCACAGCAGAGCAGACCACTTAATGCTACCCCTTTCCAACGATAAGCAACTGAAACTGAACAGTTTTTCAAGATTCTGCAGCACTTTCCTGGCAGAGATCATGCTGCACTAACAGCAATTCTGCTGATATACGAGATGTCCGTTAAACACAACCAGCACTATCATGGGGCAGAAACCTTTACATAATAATTTTTCCTTAGAAGCTGTTGTAAAAGTATGGGAAGTGTTTTCAGCCATGTTCCCTCATTCTGTACCCTATCAAAACTAAAAGCAGTATTGTAGGTGGTGGTAAAAGCTGAATCCATTTAACATCTGTCACTGTAGGGTGCAGTCACTGGCACTGCACTCCACCATGTATTGGGTTGCCCTTTTCTCATTTCCCTCAAAGAATAAGTCATGGAGTTGAATTTTGGTAAGGAGAGGATAACTGAATGAATGCTGAAATCATTTTAATGATTTGAGATGCCAATTAGAAATTGAGTTCCTGAAGCATTTTTCCTCCAGCCAGCTATCCAGATGCACAGAATAGTTCTGAATCAGATTCAGTGAGGCTGTTAGTGCACCCCATCATTCAATCAAGTACTGTGAAAGCATTTCCTAGATTTCAGTCACTTCATTGCTTATAGAAAATAGCTGTAATTTCCCTTCCCAACAGTTGATCTGTTTAGACCTTCCTTGTCTCTTCACAGTTGCCAGCAGGCTCAAATTCCATGGGACCAGAAGGCAATATTGTCTTGCCTGCTTTTTTGGAGCTGAGAACATATTTTCTCTGTATTTATATTGTGAATACCTGGGGTTCTTACACACTGCAGAAATACATGACAACCAAGTTTGATGCAAACCTCCAAATGATAGTAGACATAACAACCAGGGCACCAAGGGGGGAAAAGTCTTTGAGCCAAACCCTCTAGCTTTGCAGTGCTGAAAATCATACAGAAGCCAGAACCTGCTAGAAAGACCTCAAAACCAACAGTCCAACTTTGGAGTATGTCAGAGTTAACTGCTGGAAGCATCTCATACTTTTTCAGCTTTAAATCCCAACTTGCATAGGATATTTCTATGCCTGAGTCTTGTCAAGTCTGAGTCTAGGTGTTCTCAGCCTAGCTGATGGCACTGAATGCAATGGCACCATATTACGTAAACTGGCATGTGCCAAGTAATGCAAAATCCCTGACATTCAGGATTGCATTTTCCTGTTTCTGTTCCTGTGGTTTTATCACATTGGTATTTTCATGCATAATTGGCACGCCAAGCCATAGATGTATGCAGATGCCCAATTCTTCTCAACATCTTCCCAAATAAAACAAGTTCTTCACTTCCTACACGCAGATGTTTTAACAACAAAAGAGAGAAACCAAGAAAATCAAAAAGTAAGGTGCCAATCCAAGGGAACTGGTAGCTGCAGTATTTGCTTTTGGCAGCAAGCAGCACAAACATCATTTGTCTAGTAGCACAATGCTATACAAGGTACAGAAGACTCTTAGAAGTCCCAAAGCTTTTCCTGGTGCTGTCAGAGAAGCTGGATGTTCTGTGGAGCTCTTGAGTTTCCTTAACACTACGTGACCTCCCTGTCTCAGTGATCAAGTGACTCAACAACCATTTCACATCCTCAGCACTTGGAAGTATTCACATTACCCCTTGTTTTCTTACACAAGGTAAGAAGACATTAGCCCTTGTTGATTTCTTACCCATGGTATGTTTTCTTAAACAGTGAGACTTGTTCTTGAAAGTCCTGGCACAGGCCATGCATCCCACTGTAGATATTGTCCTTAGAGGTCACAGGGACAGCATTAGTACCCGAGTTCCAGAAAGCCTACTCACTTCCAAAATTCTTCAGCCTTTCTCCTGTACCTTCATCCTGCACTTACCAGCAGTATTTCCTAGTCATCCCTCCCAAGACCTCTGTTGTCAGAAAGTGGGTCATCTTCCTGAAACATCTGCCCCCAAGCTATGCAGCAAGGTCCTCTGGTCTTAGCAGTCTGCAGCCCTGAACCTGCAAAGTCAGAGTACTGATTGAAGACAACAAGCACTTGGTTCCTTCTGGCACTACATCCTTCTGCTGCAAGGGCTTTCATGACCATCTCTTGAGTTTGCACCACATACTAAGCCATATCCAAATGGAAGGTCACCACTTGTCTCACAACTTGGTGTGCAACAGCTTTCTCACTGGGAAGATGGTTCTAAAAATTTGGGATGCACCTAAGTAGCATGGCCATTCATGGAATACACCAGTGCTTCAGATATAATACTCAGTTTACTAATATGAAATCCCTTATCTCCAGTATTTGAACTGCAAAAATGATACTGTTAGCTTCAACAGCCTTCACCTTTTTTTGGGAGAGCCACTAACTAGCAACACTAAATAGCTTTTTAACCCCCCAAAACCATCGGCTTTTAACTACTCCATTGATATATATTCATATACACACTGTTACATTGCCCAGGCTGTTGGCATTCCCCTACCTCTTCCACTCGGCTGCTTGGTCATCACACTGCAGTTTGCTGTGGTGGCCTTGCTAGCTAACATTCAAAGGGCTGGTTACTTGCTAAATACTAATGAGTCCCACGTGTGGCAGCAATGCTTAGCTCACTTGCACTGCATGGGAGAGTCTGCTTGGGAGTAGAGAGTTAGCCTACTGACTGAGGAGCAATTATATTCAGAGGCAATGACGCTTTTAAAAAAAGGAGTGACTGTTCAGTGAATTGTCAAGCTGGGAATTCACCATCCCCTAAAAGCCTCTCTCTAGGTCAAAAAAACGCTGGTTCTTTCGATTTCTTACAGCTATAGATGTCTGATTTTGTAGGGACCTTGTAAGGTTCTCTAAGCTCAGTGCCAAGAAAACTCCTGTCCGGAGATGGATCTGCAGCTATTTCATTCATTTATTCTTAATCATACTTGAATTGCCAGCAAATCTCTAGGTACACTACAGATAATAAAAAGTGTCAACAGTTCCTAGTGCCCATTACTTGCTTTCTGATGATTTTTCACATTTCACACTGACAGAGCTTTGAATGAAAAAAACACAGTAGAATATACACAGAAGTGTAGTCTCCACATACTAGAAATGCCCATAATTTGGACAGCTGTTTCATCTCAGTAAGATAGTGTTTATATGTGCTATTACTGATAAAAGATCAAGTAACTGTTTCTCACAAATTACTGTTTTTTAAAAAAGTATAATCCATTCTTGATTCTTCACATGCTGATTTTTCAGATTTCCTGATTTCTCTGAAGCCATAGGCATTAGGATCTGTTACTGCTTTAAAGAAAATAGAAAGGCTCCTTCAGTACAGGACTCTTAAAATATAAGAAACACAAAAGAAACAGAACATGAGAAACAAAAAATGAATAAAATGAATAATACAGCAAGACTCAGACAGAGTCTGAAGACTAGGACATTTACTTATCCTGTTGGGACACAGATATTTGTGGATTCCGTCTTTTCACAGAATCTTCCCAGGAGAGTACTACAGAAGGTAAGAAAGCAGCAGTGAGAACTGATGAGTCTTATTTTCATTCTGAAGTTTTTATCTTCTGTTGAAGCAAGTAACCCTTAGCAGTCTCAGTAGATCAGCAGTGAAGGTAGTGCAGGTAGTCCATTATCTGCCTTCCACAGCATTTTGCCTTGTTAATTCACTCTTCATATAGCTGCAGGCAAACCTTTTCCTCATGTGAATAAGCAGCAATAAGAAGAAAATAGAAGTCCTAACAGACATGGAGGATTACAACACTATTAAGATTTATCCTTCATAAAAGGAGTCAAGAGTCATCAAATACAAAGTTGCAGGCGCATAATTATGCTTTTAAAAAAGCATAGATTGCCAGAAGCAGGTAGAGCATAGGATGCAAAGGATCACTACATAACTTCCTTACATAGACTTCCTAAGACTTCCCACCAGACATATCGTGTTGCTAGAGACACGGTATTAAGCCAGATGGACTTCTGATCTAATACATATTCCAATGTTGGCTCATTTGTGGTGAAATTTGACAGTGTGCCCAACACAAAGCAAAGCATCAGAGTCCTCAGTAAAGCACTTGAGGAAGAAATCTGCATGGAGGTGCAGTTTACTCTTTTTTTTGTACTAGCCTTTCTCAGAGGCTTGGGTTTCTAAATGTAGACTGGTAACTGAGTGAGGGATAGTTTCCAGTGAAGTCGGGCATCAGTAGTCTTTATCTGCAGATCAGACATTGCAATGCAGTGGGCATCACTAGGTGAGCCACAAATATCACAGCACCTAAGTTGACATGGAAGGTGGCAGTATGGTTCTGTGTTGAGATTCAGTAGGTTTTTTGGCCTCTCCACTGAAACTGACAAGAAATAACCCTAAAAAAAATAGTACTGACTGTGATGAGTAGCTTCTTGGGACATAGAGTGCATGGAGCCCACTCCAAGCTCATTCTTTCAGCTTGTCATTTTCAGTGGCCCGAGACTGGACCTAGATTTGGGTTTAAAGCATTGTGCTGGAAGTCTCCATGATGTATTGTGACAGCACAAGTTTCTGTTACTTACGTCTTCTGGCACTTGCACACTGTTTCCACACTTCCAGGCAAGAACATTTCCCTTTGCACCCACAGTCCTGGCACAGCACGCTCTATGGATACCTCTGTACAGAGGTGCACCCTGCATTACTTGTCCCATAGTTATCCAGACCAGAACACCTCAAAAAACATGCCAAGACTCCCTCCATGCCCACAGTCTTGCATCTACTTGCAGGTCTCATTCCTGGTTTGTAATGCAGGGGCCAGATCAGCAGAGCACAATGTGGAAAGCACCTGCCCACTTTCCAGATAAAAATTACCAGAATTACAGAATATTCATACCTTCCAGGACATCAAAATACCATCCAAAAGACCTTTTTCTGTTCCTTTTCAGACTGAACTAGATGACTGTGCATTTACATCCTACTTTTATTATTCTTAAAAAAGCTAGGAATACTCTTTTATCCATGGGGTCATTGAAAGGTGAGAAATGTTGTTTGTGTGGCTTTGTGTTGCCCTACACTCTGTTTTACGTAGATGATAATGCAGATAGACAGATGGACCATCACAGTGCCTTTTTGCTTGGTCTTTGCAAAGCAGAGCATGGCCGTGGTGAGATCATCTTTGCAAGCTGCTGTGAAAATCATGAGCCTCCTGGAAAGTAAACAGAGCATGACCACTTCAGCCTTAGCTTTATTTGCCTTCCCATGCTCTGAAAGTTTGACCTTTTACGAATCTGGTACATTGCTGAAAGCTTTCCAGTGAGTATTGGCAACACTCGGCCATCTCAAGGAAGTGCTTGGCATAATAGAGGACACCACCTGGCACCTCCACTGCAATTTGAGAATTTCCCCATGAGTCACTAAATACTCCAAAGACAGAGAAGGTACTTTAGAAACAGAGGTCTGAAACTTGTGAACATCTAAACTACTCTGGGCTTTAATAGAGAAGGTGGAGCCATCTGTGGAAAGGACACAGAACTGCAGAAATTCTGTGTGCATAACCTGGTAATCAAGTTTACAGCTTGGGCTATGCTGAGGGGTGGTCTTCCTCCTTCTCACTGCCAGGGGAGACTTTCTGGTGTCCACAGCACTTCAGTCCATAGTTTCGCTGTGGAGAATGGCAGAAAAGACAGCAGCGGCCTATGGTATGGTGTCTTGGCTTCTAGAAATGAAATGGTGGTGCTACCCTTCTGCAGAAGACCACATCTCATCCTTATGGAGTCAGTAAAAGACATTCTGCCAAAACTAATCCAGATTGTGGGTCCTTCACTGGCTGCCTCGCGTCCCAGAAAGTGAATCCTAGCAAGCCTAGAGGCTTCTCATGACAGTACCTGAATGCTGAAAGACAAATAATCCAAATAAACACCTGGATTTGGAGGTTCAGGGTGTCTCAAGGGAAATGTTTTTCACATTTGAAGAAAGTCCTGAGAGTACACAAATAGGCTAATCAGTCACCTGGTAAGTCTTGTCAAACTTTTTCTGTGATGCGGAAAGCGGACTGCAGGAAAACATCAGAGACTGGTCTCTGAATGCAGAGAATTTCTGATAAACTGTTCACACATAAGACCAAGATACCAGTTGTGAAGGAGGCAAATGACTCTAATATGTAATTTCATCTCCTCAGCTCCACCACCCATCCCAAGGTTTTCGGTTTGGAACCGTGCGAGAAAGCAGTGCAGAAGATTATGTGAGGCAAAGCTTCCCAGAGATGCATGAGTACATGCGACGGTACAATGTCCCTGCAACCCCGGATGGAGTGGCATATCTAAAGTGAGCCTTTGTGTGCAACAGCAGATCTGGTCTCTTGACTAGAATGCACAGCGGTGAGATGGTGATGGGTTTCCCACTTTCAGTATCACTTATCCCACAAAACAGTCATTGAAAGGAGTGTGGGAGATAGAGGAGAAAGCATGTTATCACCTGGAGGAAGCGGTACTTGGAGAGCAAGCTAGCATAGCACCAGCTGGAGTCTTTTGAGGGGAAGCAGTGCTTTGCACTAACTGCTAGAGTGCCATCAAGCATGGGCAACATATAAATCCTGGCAAGTTTCTGTGCTTGGGAGCCCTTCATCAGGCAGTGAGAAGCATTCAGAAAAAAAATCACAGTCCAAGCAAAAGCTGCGAATGAGGTTCCTCAGCATCTCCAGCATGCTGGGAGGAGAGAAGGTTCTTAGAGAGAAACCTTTAAGCATTTATCATTAAAATGAATAAAAGAAGCATTAGACTGGTAAAAAATAATAAACACCAAGTCTTCTTGCTTTAGGGAATCATGGTATCTCTGTGTTTCAGACATTTGTGCCTAACAATCTGGGGTCACGCAACTGATTCACTCTGCCAGAAAACAGGAGAGGCGATAATAAGCCTGAAATAATTCATTCATTTTACACATAGAAGTTGCCTAACAGATGGCCTGAGAATTTTTCACCAGAAGTAGTTTCCTGTTTACGTATCTTTCCCAGAACCATCCTAATGATAATTAAGATACATGGGAGTTCCTTTGGGTTGAACTGGAATCAATCCATTGAAATCAATGAAGTAATGCCGTTTCACATCAGGAGAGCACCCGGACCCTTAAGGTGACAAAAGTGGAGGGGGCAGTCCCTGGATCAGATGAGAACAGGCACTGCAACTGTTCTTTTATAACATCATTTTATTCAAGTGTGCTATTCCTAAATGATTATGTTGTAAAACTGAGTCCTCTGTGTTCACAAAAACTGAATGTAGAGAAAAGCTGATCTGGGTGAAGGAAATTATCTCATATTCAAGGGGAAAAGAGGAGAAATGCTTTTGTATGAGTTATCCGCCTGCATTTTTGCTCTCATGACCATAACTTTAACGTCACAAAGAAGCCAAGATAGCACTGGTATTTTAGCAATTTTTGATCTTTTCCAGTAAAGCTTTGTGCTATCTTTCAATTGACTCAAAGTCTATCATATTTTACTATTTTCTGTCTTTCAATTCCATAGTATTTCATGAGAGCAAAGTAAAACCTATGCCCATTGTTCTGCTGTAGATACACAGTTTGTATTTCATGCACAATTCCCTTCTTCAAAATATAAATCAGTTTGCAGTTAAAATAGCAGTCCCTGGTCTTGGTTTTCATTCAGTAATCTTCCAGAGAGCTGCATAGATAAATGTTCAGTGAGCATCACTGAGTCTTAGATTGTGAAATGATTGTTTCTGACTTTGATGTTGAATATAGGCATGATCCTGAGAAACTCGATGCCTTCATCATGGATAAAGCACTCTTAGATTATGAAGTGTCAATAGATGCTGACTGCAAGCTTCTAACTGTGGGAAAACCCTTTGCCATTGAAGGTAATAATCAGTTTAATATCATACTGCTCTATTTCTCATGTGTTGCATTTGCTTTATTGTGATTTGGTATTCCCAGTGAAAGTATGCAGGTGAAGCTGTGGACCCCTTGAAGATTATGGTAAAATTCTCAGTGATAAAGCAGAACAAAAGTTTCACCCTTTTTTGTGATTTTTGAACTTTCAGATGATTTGTACCATCTGTTGACATGCTCTATATAGGAATTATTCAAAGGGCTCAGGCAGTCTGTCTCCAAACAAGTAGGAGGCACAGTCCATTTCACTGCTCACAATGAATAAAGTAGGTCCTGAAATGAGGCTAGCTTTTTGTAGGTTCACTTTCATTACACATGTTCAAAACTCAGTGAAATATGTTCAAAATGCTGTTCTACATTTTCACTCTCATCTGAAGCAGATAAATACTGTTCCCATTTTAAAGGTCAGTTCCCATTTTGAAGATTCCCACTGAATCTGTAGCTAATTGAAGAAGGGAGACTACCCTGGTACGTGGCCTTCGGCAGCCCTGATGTGTTAGCAAGGACAGATCAGAAGGCAGCCTGGAAGCAAGGCTCCTCTGAAACTGCTAATAGCATGGGTTACCACATCAGCAGCTATTAGATTTCAGGAATCACTTTTGTGATAGATGGCCAGTGAAAATGATTGAAGGTCCTTCTTTCTCCCCTCCAGAGACAATCATTCTGGCCACTTCCATCACACATTAAAGCAACGTTCTTCAGAAATGTTCAAACCTGATTGAGGAAGGCAATATTCTAAATGAAGGCCAGAGGAAGCTTAAGCATTTTAATCATTTCAGCTACAAGTCACCAGCACTAGGCATTTTGCAGAATGCTCCTTTTTGCCATACCTCATCAGTGTCTCTCATCTGAATTCACACCAGAGACCTGAAAGCAATCAATTTTCTTCTTTTCTTTTTGTAATTGGGAAGGATAGATACACTGTGAGCTGTTCAAGGTGCAGCAGGATTTGTGTATATGCAGCTGCATGTTTCACCATGTGCACGAAACCTGATAAATCTTCCACTTACAGAAAGGTCAGCTCTGCTGAAGTAAACCATCAGCTTCCACAACTTTGAATCAAGTAAAGCAAATCTCAATACAGAAAAAACAAATAAACCCCAAACTGTACGTTTTTACGTAACTGGACTTCATATCACCTAATTACAAAACACTTAAATATGCTGAAAATATGGTATTCATGAAGATTAGCTATGCCTTCTCTGAAAGCCTTCTCCTTCCTTCAGTGTTAGCAAATATATTCAGGTGGAAATACAGGCACAATGCACAAAAATCAGCAGCAAGGGAAGCTACTGCATTGTAGGTACACATATCAGTACATCACTCTGCATCATTGAAAAGCAAGTCACTATGATGGCAAATCTACCACTCATGTACATTTATGGGTTTGGGTTTTTTTCTTCCTGCATTGTGGGGCTTTTTTTAAAGGAGACAGTCTGAAATTCTGAATTCTGAACTGAAAAACAAAAATCCATGGTGGACTAGAAAGGAATCTCTGCAGGCAACTGGCAGGACATCTCTGCAAGCAAGTGCATGTCTTCCAGGCATGAACTGTATTTGTTTTTCTAAAGTCAAAACACATAGATTCTGCAAACTGAAAGACCGTATTATAGTTACAGAATCCATTTTCACTTAACACTAAGTCCTTTACCAGCACTTTAACATGGTAAAAGAAGACACGGTAGCTAAAACCTGTATTTATTACTATCTAAGTTTGCATGTCATTGCCAGAGCAGAACTGCACGAATGAACAGCTTAGCTCCTGGGCTTTAAATTGCTGTGCAACAACAATATAGACTGCTCCCATGTACATTTACATTCACACAGCTTCTCATCAGAAAATACATAGGGAAAAAAGAAAATGTCAAATATGACATCACAGTCACATCCATTGATCTAAAAATGTAAAGGGATCACAGAATGGTTTACTTGATGTTAAGGCCCTTTTGCAAGCCTTTTTTTGTACCCCTAAAACAAGGTAAAAAAGAAGAACCCTTGGAAAGGGCATGAAAAATGCTGTGTTTATAGAGATAAGAGATTTATTCATCTATCTGTACCTCCATCTTGAGTGTTTGAACATCCAATTTTACATATTTTTGTGGCTTAACAATTTTGAATTTGCATTTCCTGTTTGTATTCGACTGCTTTACTTTGCACAGTAAAAAGTCTCATCTCTCAGCATTCTCAATCCACAGTAAGCCAGCATCCAGGTTTGAACTGTCTTGCTAAAACAGAATGCCAACTTGAGCTGCCATGCTGGTAGTTTATATCTGAAATGAACATACTTTAGCAAAAAGCAAACAAGTAGGAGAGAGATGATTGTACTGTTTTTCCTTCTAGGATATGGTATTGGTCTTCCCCCCAACTCTCCTCTCACCTCAAACATCTCTGAACTGATAAGCCAGTACAAGTCCCATGGTTTCATGGATGTTCTGCACGACAAATGGTACAAGGTTGTTCCATGTGGGAAAAGAAGCTTTGCTGTCACAGAGGTAAGCAATGAAATTGGGTCATGTAAATGAGGATTTGCTCAAGTTGCTGATTTTTCCCTCGTGTTCACAGTGTGCAGTAGATGTACACCCATGACAGAGATGGGCTGCAGCTGAAGGAAGGCATGAGGCTTCAAAAGCAAGAGATGCTAAGACCAGCAGTGTCCAGATAGGAGCACAAGAAAAACATAAGCAAGACTGTGCAGCTAAGTTAGGCATGCAGTGCATGCATCAGAGAGCATTTTTGCAGATGAACAGGGCATGCAACATAGCATTTAAAAAGAGACCTGGCACACTGCACCACAGATCTATCTGATTCCAGTCAATTATGTGTATCACTGTCTACAGGATCTTCCATGATTCTGAACCATCTTACATGGGAGTGGTAGCTAAAACAGCTAACAGAGAGACCAACAAGAGCAAAAGAAATAGAGAAAGTAGGAATTTAGTACATTCCAAATTTCTGATATAACCCTGACCAATTCCTAACATGGGTGGCAGCTACTTGTACCAAAGGTAGGATTTCGCCACAGAATGGTCCCTTAAGATATGTTAAGAACAGAAGAAAATCAGGTCTCACATCTAAGAAGATCTACAGGAACTAGAAGTAAATCTCCATGGATTTATGTCCTGGTATCAAATCAGAGGAGTTACACTGGCTGTGGCAGCTGAAGACATAGGCCATTATTTATGAGAAAAAGACTCCTCTTATCAGAATAGCAGTTTTTCATCAAGTTTCCTAGACTGTCAAGTAAAAAAAAGATAAAGTACTGAGGAACCAAAAGACCCAGCATGCCTGAAGCTTAGAGCATACACTTTTAGCTCAAGGTCTTCCAAAAGACACAGGTTATATATTCTCAGTGGTACAAAACACATAGCTAGAAATATGATATCTCCTCAGAGCATTCAGCCAAATACCAAACCAACCCTACATGTTCCCCAGGAAGTGGTAGCATGGCCATTCTCCCCTGAAAGAGAAGCCCAGTTTCCTAGGGCTCTGACTGCCACTCTTCAGTGGTCACCTCAGTGTCTTGTCTGCAAACCTCTGACTGCTGACTAATTCACTAGAAAGCTAGCATTTTTTTAGAGATAAGAATTATTTAATTGAATTTTTTTAATTGAATTTTTAATGCATAGGTTGTTGAGGTATTTCTGCATCTTTTACTACATTTTAGACTTTTTCATTAAGATCACGTCAATATGGATTAAATTGTATTTTAACACCAGACATTCATAGAATAAATTTTTTTTTTTAATTCAACTTCTCAATTTTTTCTCTTTTTTTTTGTGATAAATTCAACACAGGAATTTAAAACACATATTAAAACAAAAGTGTGCATTCACTGCTATTCTGATCTAGCTTATCTGAAGATTATATTATCATCTAACAAGACATGTACCCGGGGAATTTTCTTTTTAATGTAGCTGACATATCTGTTCCTGACAAGCACTTTATTCAGTGACCTCTTGTTACTCTACATTTTAACACAATCCTTTGATTTAGATCTCAGGAAAATTATCAGATGGTAATGGTATTAATTACCACAACTGTCTTAAAACTGAAAACTCTTATAGCAGAGACAAACCTACTTTCTTAATAATTCCCCAGTGATGAGACACAAGGAACTTCCTCTCATCATGAGAATCTTACTCCAGTAGCTGTATCCAGGGATCTGTATTCCTAGAGAAATAGCTAAGACACAGAATCGATTCTAAACATATTCCAGTTTAAAAATACGGGTTTATTTAGAGCTGGTTTTCTCCAAAAATATGTATTTCCTCCTTTAAGCCAGTGGTCTTTAGAGTGAGATGCATACAGCCCCTAGGGGTGCAATGAGACAATCTTTGGGTTGCAGGAAGAAAATATTAGAACTGCAGTAATACATATATATATATATATATATGATTAAATAAATATAGATATATGGGAGTGCATGCTCAAAAAATTACTGATAAAGGTGCATGATCAAAAAAGTCTGGAGATCACTGCTCTAAGCCTTAGGATCTCAAGACTGTCTAAAGAAAAAGGAACTTTTTTTCTGCCATAGTAAATACAGTAGTAAAGATGAGCCCTGGCTGGACAAACTGCAAAAGGCATATTATAAAACCAATTGGATTTGTCTTCTTGTGAAGAAAAGCAAACATGAGCAAAGATAGAGTAAACCTTGCATTCAAACTGGAGAGAAAAAATCTGATAGGCAGCATGTCATTTTTACAGTTACTCTTCTGACAGCCCCTTGCAATTTAAAAATACGAGGGAAGACCATACCATTTTCCTGAACAGCTTTTGCTTGTACATTATCTCTGAGGCAAACCCAGTTCTTTTGCTTCCTAGATTTTTATTAACCCCTTCATGTTCAAGTGACACAATACTAAGAGTCACTGGTTTCCAGGTCAGCCTTAAACTTCCCTTCATGGCATGAAAAAACAATGACATGGTTTAATTACTCAAAGATTCCTCAAGGCCTGCCAGCAAAGGGAGAGGAGGTGGGAAAAAAGCTATGCCAGTCTGAAATTCTGATTATGTCATGTTAATAGTCCCATGAAATTCCTTTTTTCTTAGTTTTGAATAGGTTTTAAGCATGGGATCACAACTGGAAGACATGCTGTACTTTAAAGTAATTCAGTCTTTTGAGTGTAACCTCCATGTGATGGACAGAAGGGAAGGCAAGTCTAGCTGCTTTTCTTTTAGTCAGGTTATCTGACTGTAGCCCTTTTTTGATCTTCAATTGTACTAACCCAACATGCATAACTCAGTTCTTCTCCAGAGGCCAAAGTCCAGCAAGCTGGTTCAGGTGGGGATGAGTCTCTTTAACCGAGTAACCAGTGTTAATGGCCTCAAGTTGTGCCAGGGAGGGTTTAGACTGGATGTTAGGAAGCATTTCTTTCCAGAACGGGTTGTTGGGTGTTGGAATGGGCTGCCCAGGGAGGTGGTGGATTCCCCATCCCTGGAGGTGTTTAAGAGTAGGATCGACATAGCACTGAGGGATCTGGTGTAGTTGGGAACTGTCAGTGTGAGGTTAATGGTTGGACTCGATGATCTTCAAGGTCTTTTCCAACCTAGATGATTTTATGAATGGAAGGACTCCAAAAAATCACTCAGAGGCTTTGTCTTTGAACAAATCCACACCTACTCAAAGGCCTTATGCAGTCAGAGTGAGTGGAAACAAAAGACCACTTGTAAGGCTGTACCATTGTGGGGTAAGCTCTGCTAAGTCCAGACCTTCCTTTTCCTGAATTATTCTACTTCACTGCATCTCCCATGAACATGCCCTCCATCTACTCCTCTTTGTCAAGAATTTCCAGGTTTCAGAACCAGCAGTTTCACACCTGGGGCAACTTCACTAAGCTGAACAGGGCCAGGCAACAGACACGCCTTAAAGCATAGTTTCCCCATTATTACATCAAGAAGCACAGGAAATATTCTTATCTTTATAACATTTTGTATCTTTTACTCCTGTACAGCCCAAAAATCTGTGTTATTTAATACTCTTCAGTCAGTCACAGTAACACTCAACAGATTCACTGAAGTGTGGACAATGTTCAACACATACGCAGATAATTAATTTTCAAAAAAGTCTAAGCTTCCAAGTGAGTAGTCATTTACATGGATTATATATCAAACTAAGACCCAGCAATTGCCTTTTGGTAGCTAGAGTAAGGCTTGGTGTTTTTCTATGTCTTTTGATAAATTTGGTCTGTGACACACTGCACCTGTTGACCAGGAATAATGACTCAAAAATGGGAATATACGTAGGTGAAATACTGATCGCTATAGCCTTTAAATGGGGAAATACCCATCTTCCTTTTTTGTCATTACCTCTTTAGGCTGTACCTGATTCTTATCCACCTGCCACTCCTGCCCATGGAGGTTAATTTTTCTTTAGATTTGTTTTGAGTTTCATCTTCCTACTCATCATTTTTTCCTAATCTTACACTGGGAAATTATATTTCCTGTGGCAGAACTCACTGCTAGCTCTTTCCATCTCTCTCTATCTGGCAGTACTTCGCGCATTCTAAATTGCATTTGAAAACAAAGTTGTCTTGGAAAGGTATGATTCAGACTGGGACTGGAAAATTGCAGTGACTCCTCAAGCTGAGAAACCAAATAAAGATGAGTTTGAAAGTGCAGAGGCCAGTAGGGCTTGACTCCACTATTTTGTATGAACCTCTCAGCAAAAGCACTTGCCCAAGGCATCTTACTCTCGCCAGTACCCATTGGGTCATTCATGGGGGATGCAGCTAACTCAGACTTGGAATGAATTGCTGCAGTGAATTGCATCTTACCCTCTTCACCACAAGTAATTGTTGGTACCAGTGGCTGTTCTTGCTGATTGCTAGTCACTAGCAATATCGCTTGAGTACTCAAGCAATTTAAAACTGCCATATTCTAGTCTCAAGGAAATTCCTCTGCTGTAAATTTGCTAAGTCCCTATTTAGGGCAGAGCATGGTGCAGGAGAGAAGTGGGGTTGACAGAGTTATATTTGCACATATTACATCTGGACATAATCCATGTCATTTGTTTTCAGTTTGCATACCATACATGTAGCCCTTCCTCTGCCCTACTGTTATTCTCATGAATACCACTTCAGCAGGAGTCAGACTCCTAGGACTTTCCCCTCCAGCACATTATTTCCATCCAGACTCAGGGGAGACTGCAAATTCTTTGTGTGGCATTTTTGGGAACCAAAATATACAGTGAATTGGCAGGTTTGCAACATTTTACTTATGGCAGCAGAACAGCTGTGGCACTAAGCCACTGTGACAGCAGGCAGGGTGGATGGCCTGAACAGGCAAGTTGCCTGTCAATTAGCAGAGGTTTTGACTGTTTAGACCAGACAGTAATGATCAGGGCAGGGTGTAGAGGAGATGTGCTGGCCACTCGTGATCCAGGGAGCAGTCAGACTTTGGGGAAAGCTAACTGTGCCTACAGACTGTTGCATAGCTTTTAAGCTACATTTTTAAAAATGTTATTGTTGAAACTGTATCTTCTATTTCACTTGAGAGGCTTACATATTCTCTATTCCAAGTGTCACAGAACAATTGAAGTTCTAGAACTTAAGAGACTGATTTGTACATAGACTGGAAGTTCAGTCAGATAGCAACAAATACATGGAATAAAAAAATTATATATTGTTATGTAACGGTATCCCAGCTATTAATATCAACAGCTTACTGATGCTTCACACAAACAGTATCTAACTGACATTGACCGTAACAATATATGCAGAAACAATGGCAGCCCAAACTGACTCTGTTAGTGCAGACCCAATACTTTCCACGGGTGGTGACACTGGGGAGGGCACAGTGCCACGCAACCCCTGCCAGTGCCTGAGGAAGAGGTGCTAATGGTGGGGATTGATCATTGACCATGGGCTTCCACCTGACCCAGACCAGGCACACAGCGAAAACGAAGTCCTTTCATCCTCTCCTCTCATCAGTGGTGGGATCCACTGATGGCTCCTCTCTGGAGTCTTTGACGGAACTTGCTCAGACTTGACCTGCCATAGCTTGTGCCTGAATTGGTGATCTTTGGCCTTGGCATCACCTGGGATGCACAGACAGTGCCTCATTCATCTTGCCATGATTTTATCAAGTTGTCATCCATCAAATTGTGCCTTTTGCTCTGAGTTTTGCCTAGTCTCCTCAAAAGTCAAAAGTTAATTTCCTTTTCTATTATACCAATCATCTGACAACTCTACAGTCAGTTTTCTAGCCATTACATTGAAGCTCTGTTTTTTATGTTTGTCTCTGGTATACTCCATGTGTTAAGGGAAGGCCATGCAGACCCCTCCACAAATAAAGCAGCTCATAAATAAAAGCTGCCCATCAGTCACCTTTCACAGTACCTTGTTACCAGTGCCTGAAAAACAAACACAACAGGAACAAAGATTTTGCTGCCAGGAGAGTTTGCTCAGTCTCTATGTATGCTGTCTGGGGAGGAGAGTCAGCCCTTGCCCACTGGAGGACTGGGAACATTATGAAGAAGGGTATCACAAAGTGACAAACACATTGCAAAGGGATTGTCCCAGTGTGGGAACAGGCAGTGGCATCTGGACTTGCCCTGGGGTAAAAAATACTTTACACAATGGTCCTGAAGAAAAGAGTATATGAGTATTGAGTCTGACATCAGAGTCAGGAGAATCATGTTTTGAGTGTCCTGAAAATGAGTAACAGATTTAGATTCACCTGCCAAAACTGGGGGAAAAAAAAAAAAAAAAGAATAGTTCATTCTCTGAGAAGACAAAGCTGTTATTCCCAGTTCAACAGCCAGTGATACACAGAAGCAAACATCTTCTCAGTACTTAATTTGGATGATATGTGTATTGTTTTTCTTCCCACTGTGGACAGGGCTCAGAAAATGGATGAGTTGAAAGAAAAAGATTTATTACAAAAGGGGAGTATTTTTCCAGATCTGTGCAAAAGTCCTCACAAGAAGACAGGAAAGCAACTTCTCCTGCTAATGCAAGACAATGATTTACAGTATCTTAAAATTTGGCACTTGGAACCCTAAAGCCACAATCACTGATCTTTGTTAATCTCCCTAAAGAGATTAAATATGTTATATATATTTAATATAATATATATATTTAATATGAATATAAATATATATTCAATGCTGCCACTTCTTTGAGAGCATAAAAAAGCCATAAGAACAAATAATAAATAAATAAATGTTTCTCTGCAGCTACAAGAAATGCCACAGTCTGAAGAGAGGGACAGGTTTTCATAGTTTAGTTACCTAAATGCAAACATCAGCATCCATAGGATTTTGCAGACCTACTGAGATGCTAAAACGTGTTTAGAAATCTGCCCTTCATTTATCCCTAGTAAAGCTGGAAAGAATTCCTTCTCCACAGAGGTGCTGCAAAATTTAACTTCCTGATCTCAGCAGAGCTTTTTAAAATCCTTGCAGGGAACATGCTATCAAAAAGGATAGCTTATTATTATAGCTAATATACACGTGATGTCCCTGTTTAGTGTTTAGGTTCAGCAGTGTGTAGCACCAGTACCTGCGCTGCCAACTTGTATTGTATCCACAGTATCCACAAAAATCTTTACAGGCTTCTAACTGGTCAAAACTGGACCATATATGTATTTTTATGGCTTATTCACTGCTCTCAGTACAACCAGGGAAAGTAAAACATGTACAGTCTCTTGCAGTAGGGAGTAAAGCAGGAGATTTTCCTGTGAAATACAGTAATGAAATCACCAAGTGCTAGTTTTTGTCTCTGCTCCCCCCTTCAAGAAGGTCACAAATATCAAATGCTCTTCTCTGCATCCCTTCCTTCTATTCAGGGCCCAAAGAGAAATCATGTAACTACAGAGGAGACAGCAGGAAATGTTTAGGTAGCAATTGTAGATATGGGTTGATAAATTAGAAACGTCTCTCCGAGGATATATAAAAAAAGCAGATACCTCTACTTCTGCTCTTGTATTTGTTGGTTTTCAGCAATTTCCCAATTTGCAAGTGGCAAATAACTTGGAGGCTGTTGCCAGTGTAGAGCTTAGCACCCATTAGCTGTAATCGTCACAGGATTGACTATGGTTGCTTATTGCTTCAGAGTCAGCACATGGGCATAATTGAGTTTCTTCTTCTAAAATGCAGAGAGCTACCTCCTGAATTTATGATTACAAAGTTGTAGCAAGGACTGTATTTTTATCCTGGGTTAATAGAGAACACACCACTTGATGGGCTTTTATTCCTTTAAACAAAAATAAAGATATTGCAGTAGAGAAAGTAATCAGTTGGTCTTCTATTGCCAACAAAAACCTAACACACACACATCTGAACCCTACTTCAGCAGAAAGTAGTGATACAGAGTCCAGTTTCTTCTACATATGCACCTAAAAATACATAAACTACAAAATAAGCATTAGAGTTTGCTGTTCTGATACCAATCAGCATGAAGCTGTGAAAATGAGAGGTGCCTCTATTAGATGGTTTCCCTTATTACTTAGCATGTGTGTGTCTACAGTAATTATGAACAGCTGATAAATTGCCTTTTTACAGTGGTATGTAAATGTGCTGATATTGCTATAAATAATCACTCCATACACTGTAAGACACACTGTGCTAATTATTTCTCCCCTACCTAGTTTCCCCACTTAATTTAGTCTCAGAAATTTTCCTCTGTTGCGCAGCCTTTACCAGGCAGCATTTTCAATGCATTATCTTCTTTATTGCTAGATGAAATATTACTGATGATTTGTTTTGGCATTGTCTTTCCTAGGAAAAGATAGCTTGTTTGGGACAATTTCAAAAGCTATCCATTACAAGTGAAAAACACATCAGAGCTGCTAGTGCTGAAATTTCTTTCACCTGTTTCCAGGGAAGGTAGAAAACTATTCTGCAGAGCTGACAGAACAATGAGCCAGACCCTGATCAGCATAAATCAGAGCAGTGTTACTTGAAGATGAGGGAGCTATTTTTCATGTAAGGAGCTGGCCAAGTGTTCTCTCTGCACCAGTACTAGAGTGGCATCAAACATTGACCTCAAATTGGGGGAGGCCTCTCACGCATGCAGGAATCCCCACTGCAGTTGCCACTGTGTGCCTTTTTTTATTGTTATGTTGAATGGCTAGAGTTTTATCATATTCCATTAAACCTAGTTCCTAATCTCAGAGCAATATAAATGCTCCCTATCATACAGCAAACTAACAGTAGCAGATCACACCTCCCCACTGATGTCCTCTGCCTTTGGGGACTTGTGCATTACTTCTCAAGGTAGCTAAGCAAAAGGCCTTTCACCCAGGTGATTCGCAGGTTCCTGCCACTGAAGGAGTTTATGGCAATGCCCACCTGTATTCTATTTCTTATTCAATTTATATTTACTCTTAACTCTATATCTCTGAGTTGTTTCATACTTGCCTTTGAACATCCTTCTTGGGAAGCAGGTGATTTGCATTAATACTTCTTGAAGAATTAGCAAAAGCACATTTAACCAGTATATTCAGCTAGTACGATAGCAGTCTTCTTGCTTCTTACAGATACTTTCATGTGCTGAATTCAGAGATGTATCATACTGAGGCCTTGGCTCTAAAGACCTCTGACAAAAAGGTCAGATATTGGGCCTCATTCTGCTTTTATGCTATGTAGACTAAAAGTTGGGCTTCATTGCTCATTAAAAAAAATGGGCCAGGTACACAAACCTCCAGTCAAACACTTTGGGTTTTGAGTGGTTTAAAGTGCTACCACCTGTGATTTTTGTGTTGCCATCCTACTTCTATAACTGGAAGGACACAGTATGGAACAACAGGCTCCTGTCAATTAGAAATTCCAATGCTGAGAGGGTAGTTTTGCTTCTAGGTTGGACTGATACACTCTCAGCATCAGAAGACTCTCGTGCCAAGACTCTGACACCCTTCTACCTCAGAATCACTCTACTGTGGTTTTCCACTTTCCAGGCTGCAGTAAGTTTCTTTAGAGATTGCTTTTACACCCCCATTATACCTTTCAACACCCTTGAAGTGTTTATTCACTTGTACAAAAATTCTCTTCCCAAAAATTCTGCTTAGTGCACTTCAGGGCAAGCAGGTTGATTTTGGCAGAGAACCCCTGAAATAAGAGTTCATTGCCAGTGCCACATGCAAAAGTTCTCACTCTGGTAAGATTGCTGAAGCTCTGTTCTTGTTAAAAATATGTGATATGCTTTCTCATCTGTGTTTTAAAGAACAGAAATCAAATATGAAAACCAGAAGAGGGAAATACTGCCCACAATTGCCCAATGAAAGTACACAAAGGGACTTCCAAGCCTTCAACTTCAGCAAACTCAACTCTTTGGCTTAAAATGACCCCATAACAAGATTTTTCAAACATTCTGTGATTTATCTTTCAACTAAATCCAGCTTCTTTTCTGGATTACAGAGCTGTCATAATAAAGCACAATCTCCATCACCACCCACCCACCAAACTAACAATCTGAAGGAACACACAGGTCAATTTTCCAGGGTCATAACATCTGAGGTACCATCTCCTGACATACAACCCTACCCAAGCAATTTTCTGTGCCTTTTTTTTTACCTGACTTGGGGAGTAACAGTCTCTAATAGAAAAGCATAAGCAGAACTTGTATTCTTTGAAATATTTCCAATGTAATCTGTGGGCAGTAGTTATTAGAAAGAGATTTTAGTTATTGATCAACTCATAACTGAGTCATGGAGGGATGAGAATAAAGATACTAAGAGTATACATAACATGCAAAGCTGATCCACCCATTGAGATGCAGGTGTTTGTAGTACGGACTGCTTGTTGAACATGGTTTCTTGGTCTTCAGACATGATTAATGCCAGTAAAAGATGCAAATTAATTAAAGTCTTCCCACCCTATATGAAAAGGGTGGGTCGGCAGAACAAAGTTCCTGTTCCTGTTTTTCATAATTGCAGTCAGGGTTCCTAACAAACACAGCTTCAGTCCTGTTGATGTAGGGAGTGGAGTGGTGCCATATTTGTGCTAATACTTCAAAACATTTTCTCTGTGACCTTCCATCAAGGGTAAAGCATAAAAAGGAGAAGTTAATGATTAATTCCCAGAAAATATGAACAGTTGGTCTTAACTCACTGCTGATGAAGGACTTGCTCTACATTTCATTGATTGTATTCTGTCAAGCAGTATTTGCTTTTACAAATGCAAAGACTCCACAAATACTGGATTCTTGTATGTGTTCAACACTTAATCTCATTAGGGAAACAGCAGAAGGAAAAAAAATTCCCTGGTCTTTGGCTGATTCTCAATCCCATGACAGGTCTTTTGCTCTGATTGAACACCAAGTTTTCTGCAGCACAGAAGGGCTTTGTTGTGAACAGTATGACTATTCTGCAATACTTCAGCACTGTGTATTCAGTCAGATACATTTCCAAATGAGAAAGCAGAAGCATCTGTTAAAATACACTAACAGCCTACTTCATTAACCTCCCCTTTTGATTTTATTTACAGACACTGCAAATGGGAATCAAGCATTTTTCTGGGCTCTTTGTGATGTTGTGCATTGGGTTTGGTTTGTCCATTCTCACTACGATTGGGGAACACATTGTGTACAGACTGGTCCTACCACGAATCAAGAAGAAATCCAAGATGAAGTACTGGCTCCATACAAGTCAGGTGGGTATTCAGAAGTAACCCAGTGAAAGTCATGTGGCCAATTAAGAAAGAAGCCTGGACAAGAACAAGGTATAAAAGCTTATAAAAGTGCTGATGATTGGCATTTGAAGTGTGTCTGCAGCTTCTGGAATTTGCAGAGGCTAACTTAATGATGGAGTGAGAAGCACTGAGGAAGCACTGAAGTTCCACTACATTCGCAAAGCCTATGGAAGGGACCTTTCCATTTGCACTTGTAACCTTACAAATGCTTTGGACACCAGAAATAACAGTGTTGTTACCCTGAACATTTTATCTCACTGTTACAGGTTCCCAAATTTCTGATGCATGCAGGAAGTGCTGAGTAACTTCCTTCATTATTCTAGGGAAAATAGTGGAAGAAAATTGCTCTGGGTGTTTGCTCTAAAGGAAGAGGTTACTTTGCAGCAAAAGGCAGAAAAAGGAAGAGCTTCTGTGGCTTTAAAACAGTATAGTGAGAGAGATCTTTTAGAAAGTAATGAAGTTTGCCAAGGTCCACTTCTTTTCTGAGGAATTTTAACACCAAGAATTGTTTGCAGACTATTGACCAACCTTTTAAGTTGCCCTTCCTTGGGAAACCACAGGAAAATAAATCTGTTGTAATGACAAGGCACAGACATTGCTCGTATCCTTGAACATGCAAAGTAATTTATGCACAAGTCCATCACACAAAGCCCAAATTGTTTACCTATTTATGGAGCTATTCGTAATCTTCCCTATACTAATTTATTTTCTTTTTTTCCCTCTAGAGATTACATCGTGCTCTGAACAGTTCATTTATTGAGGACAAATGCCAGCCTAAGACAAAACGAGTAGAAAAGAGGTAGGAGGTTTTTCATGCCTTAAAAAACAAACTATAAAAATTACTTTGAAATTAAATATGTTGTGTCTGGATATCTACTGATGGATCGAATACACCCTGAAGATAAAGGAACAAAAAAAGAGTAAACAGTAGTGACAAGGGAGGGAGGCAGGAAGGAATTAATAATTTCCAGTAGAAAGTATTAAATCTAGAAATTCTGTTCTTTCATGATTTCACCTACAGCTAATAAAAGCACCCCGATTCTAAAGACAGGCTTTGAATGTTTTTTATTTAAGTCCATTGCCCTTGTTTTTAGGTAATTAACTACTCACATACTAAAGCAGTGGTAAATAACTAGGACCCTGAGAGAGCTTCACAGTGAATGAGAGGTCAGGCAGTATATATGTTAAAAACTTCAGCTTTCTTTTTAGAATGATAAATAAGAAAGCTTAGAAGAGGAAAACGCAATCCTTTCAGAAATCTTTGTCTCAACTGTTGATGGAAAAAAGCAGGTAACAACCTTGCCTTGTTTTCATACCCTGTCTCTTCTGAAGAGGAGACAATCTTATCTATAGGTACCAGGAACACAAGGCATTTTTTTAAAACTATATATTTTCTCAGTAATTCAAAACTATTAGTGCACTTTTCAAAGACACGGGCAACAATATTGCTTAAGTTCAGCCAGACTATAGAAAAAAAATGTCTTCCAGGCTGTTGCTTGATACTTGACATGACTGAAACCTACATATATAAATACATATTGTGTTTAGTTTGTTATTTCTGCACTAATAGCAGCAAATGTAAGAAGTAAACATCTGTAAGCTTCCAGACTGCCTATATACAAACAAGTATATAAAAGCTCATGCAACTGATTTCCTCTGTTTGTTCCTTCATCTTATTGTCCCACAAAATCCCATAGTGTGGATCCTCCTTGTACACAACAATTCCTCACTTTTTCTCTTGGAACAGCAGTGCCAGGAGCTGACTGGTGCAAAACATTTCCTCCTGGTACACCCTCCTCACTGAGTGGTAGCATTCACACTCCCACAACCTCAGGTGCTAACTCAGCATGAGGGCAAGTCTTCCAGAAGAGAGGGCTCTCTATATCTGATGATACAAAAAGCACCAGGTGAATTTGCTAGATACTGAGCAGTGCAAAAATTTTGTAACACAAGGAGATGGCCATAAGCCCCACAGATAATGGCTTAAGAAAAGAACCACACAAATACTCTTTCAACATTGAGAATGAAGATGTGCTGCTGCCCAGTAACTTCTGCCCATACAGCATCCAGCCCATGTGTGTGTGCATCCATACCCGCTCACTGCCCTTGCTCTTCTCGTGGTCTGAGTTGCTGTTTGTACAGATTTATGGTGACTTTAACTCTAAGACACCTAACAACACATTGCCTAGCTTATCGTGAACGCTGCCACTGATGTGTCAAGGTACCACCCAGGACTCTTAAATCAATTCTATTATTACACTTTCTTTTATTCCTGCTGGGGACTGTGGAATTATTAAAAGCATGAAGATACAGAAAAGAGGTGGAAAGAATTTGTATTATGCTACTGCTCTTTTCCTCAGGGAAGAAAATCCACTGGTTTTTACAGGTCCTATCCAAAAACTAGCTGAGCTGCTCAGCATCAGTAGCCAAATTGTAAAGAGTTTTGTTTACTTGATGAAACTTGTGTGTTAACTGTGGACTCTGGCCTTTGTTAAAACCACCTGCCCAGACCCCCAGACAAAAGCGCCACTGCCAGCAGTAGCAGAAGCTATGTCAGTTACTAGCACTTTATCAAAAAGATGTGTTTTGATTTACAAGAGGAAAGAAAAATGTATCAGAAATTATGGATTAATGATATGACTCTGAGAAATATTTACAAAACAAAGGGCTGCAGGTTCTTACAAGGCAGGTACTTCTGCTCCAAGGCAAGTTGGTCGCCCTGGCTGTGGGAACCATGGGCCAGAGCTACACATCAGGGAATCAGCTTTGGGCATCACAGCCCCTTGTCAGTAGTTCTTACTTGGCCTTTTTTGTCTGTGTGGAAATGCAGTGTGGTGGCCTTCTGCTCTTGGCCCTGGAAATGCTTTGTCAGTTTCTACTTGCCCAGGCTAATCCTATTCCCTGTCTGAAACATGCTTAAGAGGCACTTTATTTTTCACCTCTTTGGGAGATTAACTTAATTGCAACACACACATACAGTTTAGCACAAGGACTCTTCCTTTTATTTTGAACTATGACAAAATCACTGATCTACACAAAAATAAACAACCCTACATACATGTCCTGGCTACAGTTCCCTGAACCCTCTGGAGTGTGACCCTGGCTGGGGCTGCCACTCCTGCCTAAAGACTCCCCTCCTCCCTTGTCTGCCATCCCATCTTTCTGAAAACACTCCTGATCACCACCTCCTCTAAAGAAATGTCCACTTCCCAGCTTCCTTCTCTGCAGGCAGGTGAGAAGAGTATCTACTCTCAACTCCAGACTCCTTCTGAAACCTATTGTTTTCAGCAATCCCAATCCTGAAATGTTACTCCTCTTCTTCAACCTGATAATTGGTAGCTCACACTAATAGGCATTTTGTCCAAGGATACCTACAGAAGGCCCCTATGATGGAACAGTTTTAAGAGCAACTACTTCAGAGTTTCAAACTGAGTTTGTAAAACGAATGCATGCAGATCTATCCAAAAAGGAAAGTATATAGGAAAGACAAGCTGCTCTCCCACAAGAGCAAACTCTTGTGCTTCCTTATGCTCCAGTCGGAGAGCAGAGGACACAGGGTACACCTCTGTTCAGGAAGAAACTTGGGAAATGCCCTGATTTCAGAGGGATGCAGAGTAAAGTTCGAAGAAAGAGAAAAAAAGACTCTCTGGAATCAAAATATTTTAGAAAGACTTTTCCACAGGTAAACATTTAAGTGTTTGAAAAAGTTCCCAAATGGGCATTTCTCCCTCAGCATAAAAACTCCAAGTTCTGTTTGTTCTGTCAGGAAGCTCATGTCTGTCCCTGGCAAGGTTTGGATATATCACATCATCCTGTCCATCCCCCAGAGCACAAGCAGCTACTACACAAGACTTCAAGTCCAAAGGGCACACCTTCCCCTTCATCTCTCCACACCAACTCTAGGCAACCTCTTTGTTCCTCCATAAGAGCAAATGCCTAAGCTAACACACAGTACTAACACACAAAGAACTAATGCTGGAATAAACTTAGGACATTGAAACCACAAAAGCTTTCAGAAGGCTTTGGAGGAGGACTTACATTTTCCTGACCTGGAGTTGAAAGGACCTGTAATTTCATAACTAACAAAAAAAAGTTTCAGGAAAGATGAATTTTAGGATTCTGTTCTAGGCTCTGCTATGGTTTAACCACAAAAATGTGGCCTTTTATGTTCATTTGTGCTTCTGAAGAAAAATAATTCCAAGAATAAAATAATACTATTTCTGTGTAATTTGTAACAGCAGCATCGTATTTTTCCAGTAGGATAGCTCACACAGGAGGGTTGCATACACACAGGAGCAGGCTCTCATTCCATACTAACTCTCACATCTCTGTTCAGGTCCCATTTAGGGAACAGCCAGCATGCTGTGTGGAATACAGCCAATCTGGGCAACTGTCACCGGAAGAAATATATCTGCACTGATGAAGGGCAAAATGAGGTGACGATCCAACAGCACCAGGACATTCCCCTACCACAGATGAGAAGAGAAACTCTGGCTTCTTTAACAACCAATGGAAAAGCAGAGTCTCTCAATATCACTAGGACCTCAGTGATGCAAGAGCTTACAGAGCTGGAGAAGCAGATCGAAATCATCAAGCAGGAGCTGCAACTCGCCATGGACAGGAAATCAGAGCTGGAAGAGTATCAGAGGACAAACAGAACTGCAGAGCCCTAGGCCAGCATACCTTGTCCCTTTTCCCTTTTCTTCCTTGCTCCCATTCCCCTGTAAAGTTTGTAACACACTTTTGTAATGCCAGAAAGAGGTGCAAAAATAAAGCACGCAGTATGCTCTCATGAGAGCAGAATTGCAGCAGCCCACAGCCACTGCCACCCTCCTGAGTCCTCCTCCTTTCATAACAAGTTTCTCATTCTCCTGGCAAACATCAGCCATTCCCAAGGGACTGGAGAAACAAGGAACATCCAAACAGTAAGGGTTCCTGGTTCCTCCACTTAACAGTACAGTGAGGTTCCCACTTTTTTAGCCCTTTCTGTGCATTAAATCAAAAAAGAAAAAAAAAAAAAAAAAAAAAAGGAAATTTAAACTGCTCATTGGAAGCATGTTCCTTGTTAGTATGTTTTTGTTGTGATATTTATGGGTCTAGTCTCTGTTCATGCTAAGGCTCCTTATGGTTGCCTCATTATGCCAGGTGCTAGTTCTGTGTTGGCAATCCCTTCCCTCCTGGCACAGGCTGTGGTTTCATGAGACAAATTCTTGGTGGCAATCCCAGTACACACCATTCCCTCAGCTCTGTCAGCACAAATGCAGATGTGGCTGCTCTGTGACTGTGATAAAGGAACTCACCCAGCTTAAAAATAACTTGGCAAAAAAAACCCCCAACACTTCTGTCTGCTTTTGAGCCCTAGTTGGCTTTCGCTCCAACCCAGAGAGAAGCCACGCAAACAGCTGCACCGGCAGATGTGTGGGGATGGGTTCATGGTGGCACAGAGCAAGGATGAGGGGAAGAGAGGGGTGGCAGTACTGTAAACCAGTATTTACTGCCAAAGGTGAAGTACTTACCAATGCAAAACTACTCCCTTAATATTCTCTGTCTTCAATTGACAATAGGGTTCTTGCTCACAGCCAAAGTGACATAAAGGGGCTCTGATCCATGATTTATTCTGACACCAAGCTCCCACCCAAGTCCAAGGGAGTCATCAAAGCCTCCCTGTGGACCAGGGCTCACTGTGAAAGAGGAGGAGAGGTGTGGTTTCAAAGGCAATGTACTGAGTGAAGCTCCCTCGCACCTGGATGATGAGGGGAAGGAAGGGTAAGCATCTGAATAAATACTGCATCAACCCAACTGACTGTGTTATTTAAACAGGATTTCTATGAATTTTTAAACACTTCCCAACACATACTAAAGAGGAAAAAGAACATCTGTAACACTGTCAGAATTAACTTTGGTTTCACAGATATATTACCAAAGTAATTTTTACACCCTCTGGATCTCCAACTACCTGTGTGAATGTTGCCAGGGATGATGTTCTCACCAGGCATGGTTTAAAGGCTACAGGCATATCTGAAACTGTATTTGGGGGTTTGAAAAAAGGCATTCTACCTTTTTGCACATTTAACCTTTGACAAACACTTGCAAATAAAAAGCTCTGCATGGACCACTAAAAGCTGATAGCATTGATACCTAGACTTAATTAGCCACATCAAGAGTTGATATTCTGTTCTCTGTTCAGGCTTCAGCCTCTGCTTTTGGACAGCAAATACATCTGTTTCTTTCAATATAGTCAGTAATGCAGGAAAGAGCAATTAGGACATGAAACAGGTAAGTGGGATCCAGAGCCCTGCGTATCAGGTAGGTCTGAAAAACCTAGGATGTCCCTCCTTTCCTTGCTCCTGACAAGCTAGATGACTATAGGCAAGTCACACAAGTTATTTTTGTTGCCTTCCCTTACCCTCCCTCCCTCATTTAGATACTCGTTTTTTCAGAAAGAGCTTTTTATTTGTGTAACATGCAGTACCTTAAAACCTCCAACATCATTTGGTTAGAACAGATGAACACTGCTCTTGTCGTTGTTCTAAGACAAACACTAAAAAAGAAATATTTCATCCCAGTTTTATGGGCATGTTTATCAAGTTTGTTATCTCTACATGCATGATCCCAGAAATATTTTTTTTCTGAAAGAAAATTGAAAATGCTACTATCTTAAACATAAAAAAGTGGTTTGGTTCAAAGTTCCAATTGAAACACCCAACCTTTCAACAAATTACTTCATTTAAAAACAAAAATTTAAGTAAAATGTCAACCACCTAATAAATGTTAAGCAAAAATTTTATTTCTGGTGGGTACCTTAGGGCTACTCCCATGTCTAATGTAGAATAGGGATTGCTCTAAATTACCACAGCACCAACTAGAAGACTTTTGGGAGAAGGTCCAAGTTATTGTTGCCTAACAAAGACATGTTTTGGCAGTTACTTTCTTATTGAAATATTGCTCCAGCCTGATCTCATAGGAGACAGAATAAAGACTGCCATAGCTTTCTATCGGGTGGAGACTATCACACACCTGTCACAGCCTAAGCTGGAGGGGAGGACTGGCTATGACAAGATGCACCAAAAAATATAGATTAGGCTTTTTCTTTGTTTACACTTAATTATTCTGGCTCAGGCACTGAATTTCAACAGATTTTTGAGAAAGAATCCCCCTTTCCCTTCTTTTACCCCAAAATACTATGGTCTTGATAAACTTTTCATTACTTCCACTCATTCTGGCAAGACAAAACACCACCTAAGATTTTCACGTTTCTCAGTGTATAAATTATAAGCACATAGAGAAATGTTGTCACTTCCAGAATGAGCTTCAAGGACTTCCTGATCTTAAATACTATTTAAAGATAAAAAAAATATTTTTCTTTCTTGGTGAGGAAAGAGGAGTTTCCAAACCTCTTCTGTTAAACAAATCCCAACTGTTTCAAGTCTTTGTTTTCTGCCATGACCAGAGTGAACCCAACACTGCCAATATACACACAGAAGTTTCAAGCTTGACTTTTCAGTAGAAAAGCAACGTGACCTAATGACTGATGAAGGGTAAAGGGGCTTAACACCTCTACAATGGCTGTTTAATTCAGGCTGTTGTTCACAGCTGTAAAAGGCAGTCTGCTGATAGAGCAAAGCTGTTTGAAGATACAGTGTTTGTTGGTGAGCCAGGTCTTGGTTTGATTAACAAGCATTTGTACCACAAAATCTACTATCAGTAATCCTAATGCATTGTTCTTTCTCCATTCTGACGTCATAAATTGTAATCCAGAAAGCAATGTCCAATGAAAGCAGAGGGTTCTGCCTTCTGCTGTAACAGAACTTGTCATACCACAGACTCCCAGGATTCCAGCTTCCTGTTGCAAAAATAGGGTTGTGTTCCTTCTCACTTTTCAGGATTCATAATAATTTACAAGATTGAATTAATATTTTCTGAATTTTTTCAGAAATATAAAAATAATAATGCATACTGAAGAGTCTATAATTAATAGCTTTCACTTTACTATTGTTTCTGTTATTTCCTAAAGCGAATACAGGAAGGTAATACAGATTTTATGAATCAGAGAAGGGACACAGATGTGTCTGACAGTTGCATCTTCCAAGAAAATTAAGTTTACAGGAAAAGCATCATACCTTGTGAAAGAATGTTGTAAATAAATGACTTTGCACTGTGATGTTAGGAGCAGACTTCAAATACAGCCTTGCACTACAGGGAGCATAAGATTATAACCTATGGCATGTCCTTTCATAAAACTCCCAGTGGCCATGACAAAGTGACTGTGTGACTAATCCAGCATCTTGACCCTTCTGTTGTCAGGATTAAGGTAGCAAAGACACAGCTAAAAGGACAAAGGTTGTTTCAGTCAACCATTTTTTTTGAAAGCAGAGGAAGGAAGAAATTGATCTCTCTTTTAGAAGCTTAAAGCTTGTGAAAAATGTTTCCAATAAATGGACAAAGGACAGAAGCAGAGATACTACCAGAGGCAAGAAAAACAGAAAAATAACCCAGATAACAGCTTTTATTAGATTGTGTGCATTACAAGATTAATCTTTGTGTCAAAGTTGCAACGAAGTAACCTCTAAAATTCTCTTCTGGAAGCTAAGGACAATGACAGTAATGCCTCAACCTAGGGGAAGATGTCCACATCAACCAGGGTTCATCAGTGGAATGCTTTTTTCAAAGATTCTCCAACATCTTCTCATCCTCCCCTTCTGGACAGTAATATGTGCGTTTGCTTTTGTGGGGTAGGGAAAATGTTTACTAATGCACCAGCCTTCACAGATTCTTCCCCTAAGTCAGGAAAATACAGGTCCAAGGAATCACTCCACTGAGGTCTACAGGCCTACCTGTTCATTTGCTATTTGGCCCTTTAAGTGGGAAACCATGTGCTCTCAGAAACACTACCATACCTTGATGGGACTTAATTAACATTCAAAGCAAACTCCTTAAATAAAGGCCTCGTTTATCTCTGCTGCAGAAAAGACATCTTCCATCCCATCAAGGCAGGACTTGAGTGAGATGTTCCCAACTTCGCAGTGTGAAAGTGATGGATGGAAATCCTCAAAAACTGGGGGCAAGAATAAAAGAAAAGGGACAAGAAAAGAACCAAGATCCAGAATCTGTTTCCTTCCATACCCTAACCACACTTCCCAGAAGAGACTGCAAACAAGCTGACAGAAGCAGTGACTGCCCCAAAGATGACAATCACAGAAACTGAGGGAGGCTGAGTGGTCAGCATAAGCGGCAACTTTCTGTCACTCCAGTGGAAGGAATCAACCGATGTAGATCCTATGGAAGTCATTGGCACCAAAAGCAGCGTTGCACTTGGGGCACTTACGCTGCCGGGTGTCGTAGCGTGTTTTCACACATTCAAAACAGAAGACATGGAAGCACTTTGTGAGCACAGCATCCTTTTTGCGCATGTTACAGCATGGGCAGGTCAGGCGGGCCTGCAAGACACAACATTATAGTGAGGGCCCACTGCATTGCACTAGGTATGTTGAAAGGTGACTGAAGATTAAGATCCTTCCATTACTCATAAGGAGAAGGTAGTTTCTTCAATGCAAGATAGGGCTACAATGCCAGACAAAAGATGTCAAATACTGAAAATACGACTACACGGCCTTTTGAGTAAAGTAGAATTAAAGAGGGAAGCTGACAGAGCAGCTACTCACCTTGTAATCCTTGATTTCTTCCATCAGTATCTCATCACAGTTGGGAACCATGTCAGGCTTCTTAGTGGTCTCCAGCTTCCTGCGTAACCTAGAAATATCTTCCTGTATAAAAAAAAAATAAGAGACCAGATAAACTAGCAGTATATTCTGTCACAGCTTCTTCAGGGACCAAAGAGAACTAAACTAGCACCTGGCCAAAGGTGCACCTGGCTAAGTAACTCCACTCATACTTTCATCCTCAATAATCCAACAGATTTACCAGAGATTTGTGCTGGGTTTGTGTGTGTGGTGGGGTTTTTGGTAGCATGGGAGGAGCTACAGTGTTGGTCCCTGTGAGAAGCTTCTTGAAGCTCTCCCGTCTCCAAGTCAGAACCACCTCTGGCCAAGGCCCAGCAAATCAGCGATGGTGGCTGTGCCTCTGTGATAACGTATTTAAGAAGGGAAACCTGGGAGAAGGAGCTGGAGTTGTGAGGAGCTGTGAGGGAGATAGCTATTCAAACACTGAGGTCAGTGGAAGAAAGGGCAGGGGGGAGTGGTGGGAGATGCACCAGAGCAGTGACCCCCCCTGTAAACCACAGTGAGAGCACAGGCTGTGCCCTGCAGCTCGTAGAGGTCACTGGTGGAGAAGATGCTGACCTGCAGCCCATGGAGGACTCCATGCTGCTGGAGCAGGTGGCAGTGCCTGAAGAAGATCAGGACTCTGGGGGAAGCCTGTGCTGGAGCAGTTCATCACTGTGAGGACTGCAACATGTGGTAAGGACCCACACTGGAGCAGTTCGGGAAGAGCTGCAACCTGTGGGAAGGACTGTGAGGGGACATTCATGGAGGACTGTCTCCTGTGGGAGGGACCCCACACTGGGGCAGGGGAAGAGTACAAGAAGTCCTCCCTAAGGAGGAGGGAGCAGCAGAGACAACAGGTGATGAACTGACTGCAACCCACATCCCTTAACCCCCTGCACCCATGGAGGGGGAGGAGGGTAGAGAAACTGGGAGCAAAGCTGAGCCTGGGAATAAAGAAGGGGGGAGGGGGAAGAAGGTGTTTTTAAGATGTGGTTCTATTTCTCACTGTCCTACTCTGATTGGAAAATTAAGTGGTGGTGGTGTTTAAATTAAATTGATGCTCCTTTTCTTCCCCTAACAAGTTTTTTTTTTTTCCCATGACCATAATGGGCAAGTATCCCTCCCTGTCCTTACCTCGATCCCTGAGCCTTTTGTTTTATTTTCTCCTTCTTATCCCTGAGGGGGAAGGACTGAGTAATTGGCTGCATGGTGCTCAGTTGCCCTCTAGGCTCAAACCATGACAAGCACAGAAAGTCCATCCTTCACCGATCAGGGTGATTCTTACCGTAATACAATTGATATGGCACACAGCAACTGCAGTAGTGATGGCATACAGCGGCAGTGCTACTTTGCAATTAACATCATGTTATTTAATTCACTGGCTATTCTCACCCAAACTCAAATCCCCTTGAGGCACACATTGAAGCTCCCTGTCCTCCTGCATCACCTACCAAGTGCACCCAGATGCCTGAGCCAAAACAATCCTGTGAATGGGTTTGCCTTTCCCAAGGCAGGACTAACCCTAATGTCTTCCCTAACATAACCATGTGCAGTGGTTTAAGCCCAGAAGGCAACTGAGCACCACAGGGATTGCTCACTCCTTCCTCCTCAGAGATGAGAAGGAAGAGATAAAACAAAAGGCTCAGGGATTGAAGTACAGGGAACGATACTCACCCATTATGATCACAGGAAAAAGACATTCATTAGGGAAGAAAAAGAACATCAAATTTAATTTAAACACCGCCACCACTTAATTTTTCAATCAATCCGAGTAGGGCAGTGTGAAATATAACCACATCTTTAAAAAAAACCTTCCTTCCACCTCTCCCTTCTTCCTGGGCTCAGCTTTGCTCCTGATTTCTCTACATCCTCCCCCACAGTAGTGCAGCGGGGCAGGGGATGGGGTTGTGGTCAGTTCATTGCTCATTGTCTCTGCCGCTCCCTCATCCTCAGGGGGAGGACTCCTCACACTCTTCGCCTGCTCCATCGTGGGGTCCCTCCCACAGCTGAGAGTCCTCTGTGAACGTTCTCTGACATTAGTCCCTCCAACGGGCTGCAGCTCTTCCCAGACTGCTCCAGCTCTTCCCAAACTGCTCCAGCGTGGGTCCCTCCCGCAGGCTGCAGTCCCAGCAAGGCACTGCTGCTGCATGGGTCCCCCACAGGGTCACAGTCTTCTTTGGGTGCACCCACCTACTCCAGTGTAGGGTTCTCCACGGGCTGCAGGTGGGCATCTGCTCCACCGGTGACCTATGTGGGCTGCAAGGTGGGGGTGACCCTGCCCTCTCACCACAGGTTGCAAGGGGGGCCTCTGCTCCAGCACACCTCCCCTATGCCTCTTTCTTCCACTGACCTTGGTGTCTGCACAGGTATCTCCCTCACAGCTCCTACTCTTCCACCCAGGTTTCCCTTCTTAAATATGTTATCACAGAAGCACAGCCACCATCACTAACTGGCTCAGCCTTGGCCAGAGGCAGGTCCAACTTGGGGCCAGGGGAGCTTCCAGAAGCTTTTCACAGGGGCCACCACTGTAGCCTCTCCCCTGCTACCAAAATCGCTGCCACACACACATACTCCTAATACATTCTATCCCTTACCTCTGTGAATCACATAGTTAAGAATTATCATTTAAATCCACATTCATCAGACAATACAACAAACAACCAAACTTTCCCACATTAAACTAACATTATCACAACACTGAACAAAGTACACAATCCACCCTTGTCCCTCCACCACAATTACAACTAAAATTCCCCATAAGTATTCCACTAAAAGGTTCAGTCCATGTTTTGTCCATTACCTATCCCAATTACAATCCTTATCTTCCATTCCTCCTGCCCCATATTGGGTGCCACAAAGAAATGACATTATCATCTGGTGCCGAATGTATTGTCAGTTATCAGTGGACAAAACCTGAAAGAGCCAAGACCTGATGAAGCTGAAACCAAGGTGAAACTGGACTCCAAAAAGAGTAGCGTAGTTGAAACCCACTCCAAGATCAGTGCACAAGGGGACAGACCAAAGCAGATACTGAAGGACTGTACATGAAGTATATACCTCAGCCCTTTTGAAGTTGAACATCTCTTTCTCTCTAGTTACTCTGTTTTCCACAATCTCATCCTGGAAGTCATGCAACTTCTTCTGAGCCAGCTCTAACTGGGCTTTCAAATCATCAGCAAGCTGGGCTGCATCCATGGCCTGAAAAAGAAAACCAGTACAGAAGTGTTAAACACAGAAAAAGAGCTCTAGTGATTTCTAGTCCCTCTGCCTAGCAATCCAAGACTGCTCATAGAATACTCCTCAGGTTGCTGAAAATCTATTTTTTCAATCTAGTTTTGGTACTTCCAAATGGAGTAATTGGAATTGATCCCTAAACATTACTTCAACAGCAAAATATCTTATTATTGACAAGCGCTAATCATTTAACTTCAACGTTCCACTTCAGTAGAGCCAACTCCATCACACTGCAATGCAAGTCACTTAGAAAAATACTGATCACCACACAACTCTCTCCTTGTTAAGTGTTTTCAGTCCTTCACCTTCTACATTTTCTCTAATAAATTGTTTAGAGGCATTCTATAGCTGAACTAGACAGAACTGCAAGATAAATATTTACTTTTTAATCATTTTCTCTCTTCACCAGTTCTCCTATCACTTGCTAACTGGCCCTGCACCAATGAATCTATCAGCCAAGTTCCCTCAACACCACAGACTGCGATATTAAGCAGAAATGGTTGTGTTGAATTCCACCCGTTTCCTGTTCACAGTGGTATTTCTGCTTTACTTTCTGTTTTGATGTCATTCCTGCATTTCTGCTAAAGATGTAATAACAAAGGCAGCATCAACAATGAGACTTAGTCTTATTTTACTCGCAACAGACCTACTTTATTGATTTTAGATATTTGTTAAAGGCCTTAACATTCCCTAGCCATATTTTCCTTACCCCATCTTTCCTATAAAAGCTTTGATCCCAGTTAACTTCATCTGACTGCTGCCTCATCTTTCACAACAGGTTTCCTTTTAAAGGCACCTTACTTCAGCTCCCTAATCAGACTTTCACAGAAACATGTATGATGTGCTCCTTCTTATCAAAGGAAACATCAGTCTACAGATGAGTTTAATCAGAACTCTCTTCAGGACTCTTTGGCCTTCTGGTATACTAGTCCAAAACAAGGGACTATCAGGTTCCATAATACCAATGAGAGCTAGGATTCTTCCATACTTCCCATAGAACAACTCCATCTTACAATCCAAGGGGAAATCAAGCAATCACTCACCTTACGTTTGTTCATCTCCAGAGCCTGTGTTCGGAGACCTAGTTCTTTCTCGCCTGTTCCAATACTGCTTTGCAATAAGTGTTCCTTCTCCTCCAGCTTACGTACAACCTGCAGCTGGGCATCCACCTTGGGAAGGGAGAGAGGAGGTACAAGACTGACATGCAGGCTCTGCAGGTTTTCAGAGTTGTCATTAAAGCTGCAAGCTAAAACTATCCCTGTCTCCTCATCACCAAGGAGTACCTCTTCAGCTTACCTCCTCTCCTTAAACACAGAGACACTAGCAGTCTAAGAACAGTATACAGACCTCTCCAATAAATATTTTAAAACTTAGCAGTCAAGTACTTGCAACAAAGATGTCTTGTTTTTTGTAGGTGGCTTAGAGAACTGCTGCCAGGGAATGAACAGTTCCACCTTGGTTCTAAGGATGGCAGAATATATATGTAGAAGTATCATTACGATAGGAAAATTACTTCCTGCTTTCCTTCTCCCTCCTGCTCTCCACAGCACTGAACCTGTAGGATATTTTATACAGTAATGTCTTTTTCTTACTTAGACAGGTCCCTTTGAAGCCTGATGCAGCATACCTGCGTTGATTCAGGGAACATTCCCTCCTGTACTGATTTTGGTAGGGATACAGTTAATTCTCTTCATAAACAGCTCATATGGTGCTGGATTTTGGATTTTGGGCCAACAAGAGCACTAACAATACCCTACTGCTTTAGCGACTGCTGAACAGTACTTACACAGCATCAAGACTTTCTGTGTCTCATGCTGCCAAGTACGCTGACAATGCACAAGCAGCTGGGACAGCTAACCCCAACTGACCAAAGGAATATGCCATACCATATGACACCACGCTCAGCAATAAAAGCTAGTGGAAAGGAAGAAGCAGGGGGGATGTTCAGAGTTACAACGTTTGTCTTCCCAAGTCACTGTTACAGGTGATAGAGCCCTGCTTTCCTGGAGATGGCTGAACACCTGCCTGCCATGGGAAGTCATGAAGGAATTCCTTGTTTTACTTTCCTTGTGCACACAGCTTTCCTCCAACTACTGAACTGTCTTTATCTCAACCCACCAGTTTTATCACTTTCGCCTTTCCAATTCTCTCCCCCATTCCACTGTGAGAGTGAGCAAGTAGCTGTGTGGAGCTCAGCTGCCTACCAGAGGTAATCCACACCACCTCCACCTTCCCCCATCAGTTCTGTTGTCCTCTCTCCTTCTCTCAGGTTACCTGTGTCTTCAGTGTCAAAACTTGGTCTGCCAGCTCCTCCTTCTCCTCTTTCAGCAGCTTGTGGATCTGGTTGGACTTGATGCGTTCTGACATCAGCTTGAAGTTGGCATCATCCTTCTCCCGAAGCTGCTGCATCAGACGGATGTTTTGCTCCTGCATGTCTTCAAAGGCTTGGCCTGTGACATCCATTTCTGACAGCAGGGCTTCCTCCTCCTGCAAAAGGGTCACAGGCTCTGGAAAAACTGTCTCCCTGTACCCGTTACAATGACCATGAACATTTTACTCAGAGACACCAAACCTAGCACAGATAAAGGAAGGTGTCTTCATATCAGAGAACAGCATCTTGCCAGCATCCAGAAAAAAAGTGCTCCCTGAAAGTCTGCACCACAGCAGAGATTCTCTAAATTAGATGCTTTAAATTAAAAGAGACAGTCACCTCCATAAGCATTCACAGACTGTGGTGTGTCTGCTGGCAAAATCAGCTGTGGCACAGTCATTGCCAGGGCTGGGCAGAAACCGCCTCCCAACATCAGGCAGCTAGCTGAATAGTGTCATAAACACTAGGCCAAGAATTCTGCATGTGAACAACTAAACAGCTTCCACCTAACAGGCTGACAAGCCCCTTAAACTTACTTAGGCTGCTTCAACATGTAGTGACAGGATAGAACAGTTCTGTACTATAAGAATCTGGATTCTAAGAAAGTACATGTCAAGTCACCGGCTTGCCTCTCCTCCACTGAGGTGGTCCTGCTTTCTTATCATTAGATGAAGCCTTATTTTTGTGGAAGAAGGTATGTCAGGGTACCATGCACATGTATTAATTACAAGAACTGTGCAGATAACACTTTTAAAGAGAAATTGTAACCTCCTCCCCTAAAGGCTGATGTAGTCATCTCTCCTCTGTGCTCTTCACCTAGGTCACAAACAATTGAATATTCCCTACCAGACCCCACCATGAGGTTTGTGACACCCTGGTGTTGTGGGGTTTTTTGATCATTTCTCATTTTGGGGTTTTTGCCCCTTTGATAAACAAGGACATCTCTGGCACACAGAGAGGCAGAAATTCTCTCAGGTAATCTTCCTGGCTATAAAATGAAGTCAGTACCTTCCCAGGTGCTCCCAGGTGCTCCAGCCAAGAGAGAACACATCAGAAATTTCTTACCTGCTTAGCCATGGCTAGCTTCTTCTGCAAATACTCAATTTGTTCCTCCACTGCTCGGATCTTGCGGAGGGCATCTTCATCAGCCATCTTTTTACTCTCCTTTTTCTCCTTATCTTCTAGTTCTTTCACTCTCTGCCTCAGTTCTTCCAGCTACAGCAAGGACAAAACAGAAATGACACTAAACACAAAACGTGGCCTCAACATTCTTCAGAGCCTTTTCCCCACAATTCTCTAACACCGGAAAAACTGCCTTCAAGGCATGGGGAAAGGAAACCCATCTCAACAGGACAGTGTATTACTGGCAGGTGGACCATTAAAATGAGCTGCTAGCCCAAGACCCTGATTTCAAACCCCCTGAAAATTCCATAGCATGTTTTATTAGAGTAGGAACATTAGTTCCTTGCAGTTGTATATGTAAGGGTATGTGGATGGAGAGTATCTGCTCCTTTAAGGACATCTGATCAAGGACCTTTTTCAATACAAAAAGTGATAATAAGAGGAAGAGGAAGCCATAAACTAAACATAGAGACAAACATGACAGACAAATGTTAAGGGAGGCAGTGAGATGAGAACCAAACCTGGTCAGTCACAGTGCATGTGAGAGTGTGAGAATGTTTATTCCAGCAAGGTTATCTGACTGTGGACCCTGTAAATTGGGAAACTAAGGCAGAGGGCACGGGAAAAAAACAGAAACAAAATATACGAGACACAGACCTGACAAAACAAACATGGAGACAAAGACAGGAAACAAACCTCTCCAGTTACAATAGCTGATAGGCCACCAAGAAACTACAGGCACCACTTCCAGGAAGTCAACCTGGACTTTGCAACTGCTAAGACTGTAAACCAGAGGTAGATCCTGGACTGGGAGGGCTGCAGGAATTGGTAGAGCTGTACAAACACAGCAGTGAAATGCAGGGGAAGGGAGAGCAAGGATGAAAAGAGAAGGGTATAAAGGGAGCTGGTCACCTGTAAAATGTAGGTAGTCAGTACACCAAGTCCAGCTCAGCCCTGCACATGATCACCACAGCCTGTCCTATCTTCTTCTATCTTCTTATTAAATATTTTCTTAACTATCTCTGTGTAATCTAACTCTCCACCCTATCTGTATATGTGTGCTGCATGGAATAAGTGCTTGCTACAGGTGAGACCTGTATATGAAGAACATAAGAGGGCCCAGGATCACAGGAGTACCAGACAGACAGAGCAGCTGTGCTTCTACTTGAAGGATCTACAAATGTGCGTGTGCTTGTGCACCTAGAGATTGTTGTGCATGTATCTGCAGTAGTGACATTCTATCTTTCCCAGCTGAAGAGGAAGGAGACTTGCCTGTCTATGCTTACATTCTGTGAGTTCTGTATGGACATACTGTTGAAGGCAGTATCTTGTCTGTGGCAGTCTGACTGGACATGTTAGTGTTTTCTCTGTGTGTACATCCCTGGGACATACGCTCAGCTTCACTAGAAGTTGAATCTACAACTGAGAAAGTGAGAACCATGTCCCTCAGTCTGGGCAAAGGGATCATCCCTTCCTTCCCAGAGGAGCACATCCCACAATGTCCCTCATCTCCAGACCATTTCAATCTCTCTTCTAAGTGACAAAGATGAGAAGAGGAACAATCTCCAGTTCTGAAGACAAAACCAACACAGTTCAGGTGCAGAGTATCCAAAAAGAAGTTTTAAGTAACACACTGAGAGAAAAAGGAAAGACAAATGATATTTACCTCAGCTTTTGCCTTCTTCTCAGCTGCCATCAGCTGCACTTTGTCTCTCTGCTCTTTGGGGGCAGAGCGGTACATATCTAGCAAGAGCTTCATCTCCTTCTGGCTCTCCTGGGCCTTCCTAGAAACAGGGAGATAGGTAAGTGTGAGAACACAGCAAAAAAGCTACACTGTTACACATTCAGCATGAAGCCAGAGCAATATCCTCTCCATCTCCCATACAGTACACATATGGATTCATCCTTGGCTCCTCTTACCCTGGTAACGTGAAATAGCCAAGGAGTACATGCTGGAGGCCAAAAAGAAACATGTTCAGGTACACGAGTTGAAAAGCCAAGAGAAGCATGGTGAGGAGGAAATATACCCTAACAGTAAGCAACAAACTATCCATCTCTGCTTTGGTACTGATCCAAGACACAAAGACTACTGTACTCTTTATTAATAAGCTGCTGCTGTAAAACTTTACACCATAGTTATGGCAGCAATAAATAAAGATTACTTGACCTACACCATGAAGTATCTGGTTTGATAATTCATGTTTTAGGCTGTCATAGGAGAAATGTTACTATGCTGTCCAAATCAGATACAGAGGGTGCCAGAAGCCTCTCACTTTACTTCAGTGAAGCTAATTTCGTAACAGCAAGCTACAAGACATCTCAAACACCCCAGTTTGGGCATTACTCAAGCAGGAAAGTGAGGGACAATGCTTACTTGAGCTCAGCTTTCAGCTGTTTGATCACTTCAGCCTCTTTCTTTCTTCCATCTTCATGCTTCCCTTTCTCCTTCTCTTTGGACTCTCTCTCCTTCTCAGATTCCTTCTGCTTCTGCTTCTCCCGTTCGCGTTCCTTTTCCTTTTCTTTCTCCTTCTCTCGCTCTCTCTCTTTCTCTTTTTCCTTCTCTCGTTCCCTCTCCCTCTCCCGTCTCTCTCGCTCTCGCTCCTCTTCATCTCGCCTGGCCTTCATTTCATTAACATCTTCAGAAGCAGCCTTGGGGACAGACACTTGGGCAGAAGAATCATCAGGTTCCTGCTTGATCTCTGGAGGTTCCTCCTTTGTGTCTTCAGTGCTGGACTGGGACTGTAAGAGAGCACTGCCACTGCGAGAGCGGATCTGTGGTGGAACAGCAAGAAAGAAGACGCAGAAAACAAACCATTAAGTTCTTAGCCAGAAATCTACTTTATGCCCCTTCCCTTGTCTTCCCAGATCCATGCTTGCCTGCCCACTCCATAACTGCTATCACTTGTCATGGAACACTATACAGCTACAAAAAATGACTATTCATTTGGTAAGTGAAAGCAGCAGAGCACAGAGCTCCATCAAAAATTACATTGCATCCTGCATGCTTTATCGGAAAGGTTGGTATTGCAGGCAAGGGTGACAGCATTCCCTTGTCCTAGGAACTTTCTGCTCTTTTCTGGCATTTCCTGCTCTGATACCTTGCTCAAGTCAGATTGGGCCTCTCTCAGTTTACGCTTGTATCTTAACACCTCTCCCTTCAGCTGGTGGTTGTGATTCTGGAGGCTGCTGATGAGATGACGCATCTCCCGATTAATTGGGCCTACAAAAACAGAAACACAACTGCAACGAAACACACTTTTGCCAACCTTCTGCAAGAACTTCCACAGAGATGAAGAACAAACTAAGTAACAATGACAAAGAACCAAAATAAGACTACTATCATTCTGCCACACAACATAGCAACATAACAAATTTGCAGAAAACAACTCATGCCAATTTTACATGCAATCACAAGTCCTTGCAAATTCCCAGTTGGAATTTTCCCTTAATACTACTTTTTTCCCATGTTCATAAAGGAAATGTGTTATGCTACAGAATTTAAATACTACTTCAGAAAACTTCTTTATTTTCTCTGATGAAATTTGAAAATTATTGGTTTCCTATTCAAGCTGTCATTCCAGATTTGTAAATGAATTCCCACAAAAGTAATTTTTAATAATGCAAAATACTCTGTCATAAACCAAATTATTAGCAAAATGTATGTATTTTGCAGCATCTAAAAGGAAGTCAGATAACATGGAACTGGCCTCCCAGTGAAGAGGTTTGTTTCATAAGATTGAAACTTGCCAGAACAAATATTGAACAGCAGACAAAAAAGCAAACCAGGTGTTTTACTGCAGTGCAGCTTCTAATGAGCACTGGCTTGCGGCAGGAAAGTTGTGTTTTTAAGCACAGCAGAAAAACTCCATACCTGCTTGTTCATTGGCAGCCAGCGTCTGTTCAAACTCTATCCTCAACATCTCATATTCTTTGCGGACTTGTGCCAGTGTGTCCTCTAGCTGAATCACCTCTGTGCGTAGTTTCTTGTGAAGGCTGACCTCGTCCCTCTGAGGAATAAAAAGGGGACAGAACTTGGTGCTGTGACCCTGGAGTTATCTCTCACCATGTCAACAAAAGATGAGTATCAACAAAACAGATGAATTACTGCCAGGAAGATAAATTTCCTGAATGTTCCCAGAGTCACCCAGACCCAGCAGCAAAGGTCAGTGGGATGACAACATTCCCTAGTCTGATGCAGCAGAAGTGCTACCTCAATTAGTTCCACCTGGCGCTGGTGTGTAGTGCGGGTGCCATGAAGCAGAGTTCGGGCCTCATCAAGATGTGCCTTCAGCTGGAGACTCTCATTATACAAAACAGAAAATTGGGACTGCATGCAGCGATATTCTGGGGTCTCCTTCACAGCCTCTTCCACTGCTCGTCGCAGCTCAACCTAGTCAGGACACAAGAAAACACCACAGGAATAAAAAAGCATCTCCTTGTCCTTGGTATCTATTTTGCAAGGTAGGAGAACATCGAATCAACCTGCCACAAAGTCAAAAGTAGCACTTTAATACCATTGCTATGAAGCAGATACATGTGATATGGTTCAGTATCAATTTTTAAACAGTCCGCTTTCTCTGTATGCACTAGGCTGTTTCTCCTTCGTACTCAAAAGTTTCTTGCTTGTCAGGTTCTGCAATAGTTTTTCTCAAAGATATGAGCTTGGAAAACATGATATACCCTCTCAATGGATTTACTGTAAAACAATAATCACCTAAATCAATAAAGATGAACATACAGAAAAGTATGATAGAAAACTAGTGAAAATATGTGTGCAAGTAGTCATTGTCAGCCTTCTACCCGTAAGAGACATTTATGACTGAAAGAGAAATGAGAGAAAGCAGAAGTACAGAACCTGAATTTTCCCTACAAAAAAATTTAGCAATTGATTGTGACTACCAGCAGTGAAATGGACGCATATATACACACATACAGTTTAACACTAATTAAGAGAAAAAGAAAGTTGTAAGCCAAATGGTGTTTCTCTTAAACTCGTGGATAAACAGAATTGAGGTGCCTCAAGACAGTTTCTGAAATCTCATTATTGAAGCTTAGGTTATCAGCTCAGACATTTCTTGTAACTGGCTATCAGATCTATTGAGCACCAAGATAAAATTAAGATTATTCTCTAGATCATATACTTATCTACTATAGTCACAGGTTTTTGCATTACCACCTTCAAGGCATAAGAAATTCATACGCTGTTTCCTATCTGTCCATTCTACCACATAGGGAAAAATTGAAGTTCAACTCTTTCAAGAGCCTGTCTCCTACACAGGTTGCCCGATTTCTTCAGTTCTCTCATTCCACTTGCATGGGGCGGAGGAAAAGTGGAAGAGGGACCAATACTTGTAAAGAGGTAAAATTAGTTTTACCCAGACATCATTAAAATGTACTGAATAGATCAGAATAGAAAACAGGAAATAAGAAACAATTACAATTTCCAATTATAACCACATGATGTCACCAATGCACTGAACTGCAAGTCCCACAAACTTGCTAAACTGTACCTTGTACAAAATATAACCCAGCTAAAGAGCAAGTACAGCACAGAATAGTATATTCATCAGGTTTTCTGGAGACACAGCACAGCAAGACAGAGGGCAACAAACCATACAGCACACTTTCATCCTCAAATAGGTACAGATGTCATACCTTGAGTTTTTCATTCTGTGTTGTTACTTCCTCAAGATCCTGGCGTAGTTCCTCTAACTCGCTGAGGCGATTCCCAGCAAGCTCTTTATTCTCTTCCAGTTCTGCATTCATCTCCTCAAACTGTTGGAGATAAATGCCTTGTAAATCCTACTGCTAATGTATCAGCTGAGGGTACTTATTAAGCAACTGTTTATACAGTAACAGAAATTACATACTTAACTGTCAGGTAACATCACCAAGTGAAACAGAATCTACTTTCATCAGGTCTGTTTCACAGGTAGGAAACTTGTACACAGACAAAATGGCTTGCCCAGAGACACACAGATTTGTGGCAAAGGAGGTATCTAATTTCTATTCCAATCTACGGACCTATACATAAGCTCTTCTTGACTTTATTCTTCCCCTTGCCCACAGCCAAGCCCCTGACATTACCTTGCGGGCATTAATAGTGATTGTGCCTCCATAGAGGCTGCTCCCAGCTCCATACACCTTGTAGCCTTTCGAATTCACCTGCAAAAAAGCAACAGATTTAATCAATACCCAATTAAAGGCCAAGACAACTGATACAACAAAGTCAAGACCAAAGATGGTACACTACAGGTTCTCCCTTCTCACAGCGTAGTACCATAAGATAATGTCACACATATCAAAACTACAACCATTTCTCTGGTTTCCTGTCAAAGAGGATGGTGCTTACTCGTTCCAGAACATCTGCTAAGTGCCGGTTGAGCCTCTGCTCCCTCTTGCGTATCTTGTCAATATCCCACTGAAGGTCATCAATCATAGTCTCCAGAACAGACACCCGAGATTCTGCTGTCTCCACTCTCTCTTGCAGCTTGGAGAACTGCAATCAGAAGAGCATTTCAGCCAGCATATTGAATAAAATCAACGTTTTCTGAGACTGTTCAGTATTAATTTTTCTCTTATACATCATATCCTGGATTCATGTGCTTTCCACCCATCTTTTGCTGGCTACAGACTACCCAATGAATTGTCCTGAATTTTACATTGACTGAATCCCACAGTAATGATAATAAGATAAAACTGAAAATGAAGAAACAGCAAGAAGCTGGTAATATCTGGCAAAACAGAGGCAGCCACCTTCAGCTTATTTAAAGGCACTTTTTTTTTCCAGATCTTTTCAATCCACATGTTCATCTACTCCACAGATCACTGAAGTGCTTGGTCATCTAACACAGAGCAAGAAGGCCAGTGTTAACATAGTTTTTAAAAGAACTGAAACCTCTGAAACAAATACTACCAATAATGCAAATCTGTTAATGACTGGGATCATCTTACAATTAATGTCATTACACTTTCATATATGATGCAGAGAAAACAAGGAATCTGAAACGACACAACTGTCATGTCAAGTGTCTTGGATGTCTACACAACCTTAGCATCACCTTACCACCTCCTCTGCTCTGTTTTCTTTTTAAATTAAATCCATTAAACTCACCAGTTTGGTTATACTTTTTCGTTCAGTGATATAACAAGCAAATCAATCCAAATTACACAGAAAAATCTATGTACAGTTCTCCACAACAACCACCCTTTCCATAACCTTTGTTCACAACACAACTTTCAAACCGTGTTGCTCCTGTCCCTCTCTAAGGCAATAACCTGCTTTCCAAGCTATAGTAATGTGGTGAGTTGTCTGTGGCTGGATGCCAAATGCTCATCAAAGCTGCTCTATTGCTCATCCTCCTCAACTGGACAGAGGAGAGCATGCAATGAAAGGCTCGTAGGTGGAGATAAGGACAGGTTGAGATCATTCACCCATTACCATCACAGGCAAAACAGATTCAACTTGGGAAAACTAACACTGCCAATGAAATCAGCGTAGAGTAATGAGAAATAAAATTGATCTTAAAAAACACCTTGCCCCAATCCCTCCCTTATTCCCAATTTCTCTACTCCCCAGTGGCACAGGGGGATGGGGAATGGAGGTTGTGGTCAGTTCATCACATCTTGTCCTGCTGCTCCTTACTCCTCTGGGGGACAACTCCCCACACTCCTCCCTCACTCCAGCATGGGGTCCCTCCTATGGGAGACAGTTCTCCATTAACTTCTCCAGCATAGGTCCTTCCCACAGGCTGCAGCTCTTCTTGACCTGCCCCAGCGTGGGTCCCTTCCCTGGGCTGCAGTCCCTCACAAACAGGCTGCTCTAGCATGGGTCCCCCACCGGGTCACAAGTCCTGCCAGCAAACCCGCTCCAGCCTGGGCTCCTCTCTCCACGGGGCCACAGGTCCTGCCAGGAGCCTGCTCCAGCACGGGCTTCCCGCCGGGTCACAGCCTCCTTCAGGCACATTCCCCTGCTCCGGGGTGGGCTCCTCCCCAGGCTGCAGGTGGAGATCTGCTCCCCCATGGACCTCCCCGGGCGCAGGGCACAGCTGCCTCACCACGGCCTGCGCCGCGGGCTGCGGGGGAATCCTGCTCTGGTGTCTGGAGAATCTCCTCATCCTCCTTCACTGACCTGGGTGTCTGCAGAGTTGTTTCCCTCACACGTTCCCACCCCTCTCTCTGGCTGCAATTACTCTCACATAGTCTTTTTTCCCTTTCTTAAATAAATTATCACAGGGGCGCTGCCACTGTCACTGATGGGCTCAGCCTCGGCCAGCAGTGGATTTATCTTGGAGCCAGCTGGCTCTGTCAGACACAGGGGGAGCTCCTGGCAGAGTCTTACAGAAGCCACCCCTGTAGCTCCCTGCTACCAAAACCTTACCATGCAAACCCAATACAGGCAAATAAAAATGATTCTAAGCAGGACCCTAAAGCAGATTTCTTTCTCTCTCCTTTTCATACCTCCTGAGACATGATCCGGTGCTTCTCCTGAAGAACATCAGCCAGCTCCTGCAGCCGTCCATTTTCATGTGAGAGGTAGGTATTAAGCTCCAGGACTGCTTCTTCCATCAATGAAATATCTGAGAGACACATAAAGAAAAGCAAATGACAGAAATCAAGGAAGATTGGTTTTAATTCTTAAACAGCAAAGAGAGAAAAAAGAAAACAGAAAAGGAAATTTCTGGTTTTAACTTCTGCTTACTGTATCGCTCCAGCAGGTGGTTCCTGAGAGTCCAATCTCCAGCCACACAAAGCTTTGACTTGCATTCACTAAGCAAAAGGCTTTGCAGTTTAACATACTACTCATTTCTGATTGTCAAGTGCCATCCCCTAATGTCAGAGATCATTCCAACTGTGTTAGTAACAGCAACACAAAACATGCCCTTGTAATCCAGTGACACCCTAAAGCAGATTAATGTGTAAACCTGCAACAACAGGTAGCTTGAGCTAACATACCAGATGACAATTAACAACAAGTGAGTACAGGCTCACACTGCACTAATGCTAATTCTACTAGAGTTTAAGACTGCCAGCTAAGGAGAGTAATGCTTTGCTACAGCACTGCTACACTTGCCAGAGCTCCTTGATTAAAGCATCCTTAATTAGAGCACTCTGGATAGAAGGCAAACTGAAGATAAGTTGATATTCCACCTGAATTTTAATTCAAAAGATTAAAATTCTAACCTTAAGCTAATCAAGTTTTTCAGAGAGTCATCTGAGTGTCCACTGAATCTGCTACATTAATTTTCAGAAGCTAGTCATTTGGCTTTCTTCTGCTGTGTTCAAAATTGATGGCTACACTTGGCATACCGAGATGTTAGATGGCTACCATTTTGTTCAAAGCTCAGTGGAAAGAGGACCTGGTTATTCCTACACCTTTTACTAAACTGCAAGTGAGAAGGAGTCCAACGTCAGCTTGCAATACTGATTTCACTTCTTTACTTGTAAGCATGAAGACTTTTCTCAGTGGCTGAGGACAGCTGCGTGATAAGGTTCAAATGTAATATGTAACTTATCAGGTGCATGAACATACTACTGGCAGGAACAAGCCTTTCCTTAGCCCAGCACACTGCAGAGTTCTCAGCATTCCAATTTAGAGGCAGTTATTACATATTTCTAACATATGGTATTAGTCTTTATTAAAGGTTTTGGTTACTGAGAGTTTGTAAAGCTAAGCTAATTTATTTTAGAAAATCAATGAGCATGAGAAGGACTAGGCCTTAATGCATACAATGCAAAATCATGTCTAAGATGGGAAGAGGTTAGGATTCTTGCTATCAGCCAGTGATCGGCACCTTGGTCATACCTCCACTATTCAGCTTGTGGGACAGCACATCCACTTTCTCCTGCAGCTTGTCATACATTGTCACAATCTGGGCAACAGCACGGCGGGAGGACTCTACACGCTCCTGCAGCTGAGATTCTATCTCCTCACTAGTGCTGCTGGCCAGAGTGGCTAGGAAGGAGAACGCTGGCTCCAGTCCTTCACCTGGGAACAGATAGAGGTGTAGAAAAGTAAGTGTGCGACATATCACTAGTCTTCACAACCAGAGAGTTGTCACCCTATAGAAAGGGACATCAACACTGTCCACAGCTGAAATCCATCTTTTCCACTGCCACCAGCCAGATGCCTCACCTCGTTCCCTCTCATCTTTGCGCTCCTGATTACTGTCCGAGTCTGGTTCAGGTTCTGGTACAACCAATGCTTTTCTTTCAGACAAAAGGTCTCCAAGACCTTGGTCCAGGTCAAAGCGTTTAAGGATGATGCGGATATTTTCATCAAACTGAATAATGAAACAGGGAAGACAAGACAAAGAATGGATGTGAATAAAAGGTGTGCAGTGAAACAGTAGAAGAGACAAAAGAATAGTGTATATAAAATAACAAAGCATGTTACTAACCTGATTCCAGTACCGATTGATAATAAGCAGAGAGGCATCATCAGTGGCCTGCCGACGCTCCAGCTTCTCAATGTGCTCTCGTAGCTCATCTTCAATGGCTTGCCGCTGGTCCAGCATCTCTGCTAGTTTCCGGTTCTTAGTCTGTAGGGTTCGGATGTCCATCTCCTCCTGTGCAGAAGCACAAGGCAAGGAACATTTCACACAAACCAGATCACCATGCTCACACAGAAAGCAGACAAATATTTTTGTTTCCAGATGAAAAATATGCAAAAGCTTGAGTGAGGGTATGCAAGGAAGGCATACCGTTGAAGAAACACCACCAAGTTTAATGGTCTCCACTGTGGTCCCCGAATCTTCAACCCCCGCCTTCTTCTCTGGAGGTGCAGAAGGGCCAGGCTCTCCAGCTGTTCTTTTATTGCCAATTCCAGACATGGTGACCAAAGCATATAGTCTTCCACCTTCTCTAAATTCCTCCTGAACATTAAAAAACAGTATTGAAAAAACCCCTAGCAAACACACATCCAACACAATTAACTCAGTTTAGAGTTTTAAACATACTGATCCATCATAGTAACAAGATGCTCAACACAGTACAGACCTGTCCTGGTTCAGCCAGGATAGGGTTAAGTTTCCCCAGCAGAGAGAGAGGAGGAAGGGATCTCCAGCTGGGTTATCCATACCATGCTGGTGTCAGGTCCACGGGCAGGAAACTTTGATTTAACTCTGGCTTTTTGGTGGCGGGACCCACACGTCGGCTTTGTTCCGTACCATTTTGCTGTATTTCTCTGTATATCGTTTGTCTTGTTCATTGTTATTGCTATTCATTGTTGTTATCATTGCCACTGTTGTTGTTCAGATTGTTTATCACACTGTTGTATTAAATTTCTTCTTATTTTAAGCCGGGGTTTGTGCCTCACTGCCAGCCCGACCGGCTGCGGGTGGGGGAGGAGCAACAGCAACGTGCTCTCTGGTCCCAGCAGGGCTTAAACCAACACAAGACCACATAACTCAAAAGGTTTGGGAAAATACTGGTCAAACATTAAGTCTTAAAAGACGCCACTAGGATTACCACTGCAAACAACGAGTTGATGGGAAAAAAATCCACTGATCTGTAATGCTGAAACGGAAGCACTGTAATTTATCATGGTTTTTGGGAAAAAATATTCGTGCAGGGTCAGTCTCTGCTTTTTAGATCTCTCTCTGTATTAACAAAAATGATCAGGGTTAGACTCTAGCAAGCAACTGAGACTGTGTATTATGTGGCATCAGTTCACTTCATGCCAATCAAATTGTTCTTATTATATCAATATTCAAATTCGGTCAAAGCCAAGGGCAGCAATACCTTGAAGATGAGGCCTGAAAAAGCTTACATAGAGACCTTACAAATCCTATGGAACTGAACAGTGATTCCAAGACAAGATTTGTAAAGACCCATTTGAAGATTTTTCCCGTGTATCAGGAGAGACGCAGACAGATTTGAAGATTATATATTCCCAAATAATGCAATCTGAAAAGCTCTGGACTACTAGTTACAGAATCACAGAATAGTTGGTGCTGGAAGGGATCTCTGCAGATCACCTGCTCCATCCCCCTGAATAATGCAGGGTCAACCTGCACAAGTTGCCAAGGGCCTACAACCAGTCAGCTTCTGAGTATCTCCAGGGATAGAAACTCTGACGTGTGTCTGCATAACCTATCCCAGTACTTGATGGCCCTCAGCATTAAAAGTTTTTTCTTATGTTTGAACAGTATTTCTTGCAGTTCCCTAAAATATTTAGAAAAATATCAAGTATCTCCTTAAAAGCTTTCTAAGCCAAATGTAGCAATATTGATGGAAAATGAAACCAATTAGATCTTTATTCGATGTAAGCAGCAGCATTCTCCCATGTTCACTGATGCTGTGCCAACGCAATCCACAGATCCCTCTCTACCTCTAAATTAAATGAAACCCAGAACTAAATGAAATGCAGACCATATAAGTAAGATTTGTATTGTTCCATTTACATTTATAATGGCATTTACAGTTAAGCCAAGGGTTACAAATAGAACCTGCTAGTTCTCATGTAATAGCTTTACTTGAGCAATTCTACTGAAAGCAATAAGGCTACAGTATTTTTAAGATTAAGCTGGTACACTGCTTTGTCAAATTTTATCACTTTAAAAGAACTTTAGCTTAGCACTGCCCTTCACCATAATAACATAAAGAATATTTCTTCACCAAAATAATATAAAGAATATTTCTAAATGAGTTACTGAAACAGCACATATAGTGCTCCTGTAACCTGTCTTTTAATGTAAGTATTAAATACACGTCAAAAATAAAAAATAAACAACTTCCACTTAACTATTTTCCTCCTTTTAGCACCGGAATTCAGTGGATATTGATTTTAGCTGGAATGACTAGGCCACTGGAGGGGATGGGAGGAACAGCTGTCACTAAAAACATCTGCTATCTGTCAGTCCAGCAAGACACTAGTGACATTCATATTTTTTGTCCACAGACAAAATATTTCTTCTGCTACCTCCTAACACCATCCCTCACAGCTCTACCTTCCCCTCTCCCCACTACTCACTTCCTTACGTACTGTACACCCGGACCTGATAGACTAATTTTTCGTAACCACAGACCCGCTTTTTCCTTTAGGAATGCAATCTTACTCTCAGTCCTAGCCTATTCACATTCTTGTCTCCCCCCAAAAATCATACTGACTCACCAGATTGACTGTCCTCCCTACCAGGGACTCAGCTTCAAATTAATCCCCCTCTTATTAAAACCATCTAACACAGAGACCAAAATACACCTCTAACTGGCACTCCCCACATCTATCCCTTGCCAAAAGTTATCTACTCTGACCACCAACAATCTCCTGCAGAGAGCAAACTTGCCACTTAGCCACTCGTCTACAACCGTGTTCTGCTGCTTAAGGATACCAATTAAACTCAGACACCAGAGTGAAAAGAGCAGGTGTGTTTCACTAGTGATAACCAATGTAACAGTGTAATACAGAAAACACGCAGTAAGAAAAAGCAGAATAGTGCACTTAAAGCAGCAAACAGGAAAATACAGCGTAATGCATCAAATCATTACTACCTGAGACAGAATAGTGATTAAGAAAGATCCATCACCACTTGCATATGTTACTATCATCCAGCCCCGCAGTGGCTGGGCAGCCCCGGTTACAGCGACGGTTTGCAGAGCCTGTCCCGGCAAGGGGGAAATCCTGCGCGGTGCCTCCACCTGTAGGTGAGGCTTCCAGAGTCACTGCAAAGGGGCCCAGCCTTGTATACCAGAGATCGACAGGCCAGCATAGCTGGCACCTTTGATTTGAGAGGAAAATTTCTGGTTTCATCCTCCCGTTGGATTCCACCCAAAGCCTGGCCAGGGCTTGAGGGGGGAAACCAAGGAAGTTTCTAACAAGGCCAGATCCTTGGGTTCTCAGCCTTGAACAAGGCTGAACAAGGGAAGTTGGAGACATTCTCTCCTCACTACTGATTCTATTTTGTCTAAGCTGCATCTTTCACTAGCGAGTTTACATACTTTGTTAATGATTACAGACTAAGTTAGCATCTTCAGCTTGTGGCCTGTTGTTCAGGCTTCAGTACTTCAAAGCTTTAGCACTTTTTACATCAGCATAAGTGGGTTGTTATAACTTAGTACAATACCTACTAGCACAATCGTTATCAGTTATAAAACATTCAGGATTCATCTATAGGTCAACTCTGGCTTGGGCCAGTTGTCCAAGCCTTAGCACTTCAAACCCATGCCCACCAACTGTGTTTGAGCCTTTTCATAAGCTCGTGGCACCTCTGGTCAAAAAACCTTCCAAAACTCACCATTCCGTTTCCTACACACACCAACCACTCTCTACATTTTCATTTTTTGTTCATATAACCCGCAGCCCTTTAGACTATCACAAAAACCTGTCGTGGCCGCCCATTCAAGTCTGAAAGACTTCCCCCAGAAACACTGCATAAGGCTCCACATCGCCCACCCGAGACCTCTCCACACGGAACAAGAAACCCACTCCAATGCGCCACTGACTCCCCAGGCACAAGCAGGGAGCCACCTCGCTGATCCCCACACCCTCAGAGACGTGCCCTAACACTGTTCCTGTCTTCCACGCTCTGCGGGGAACCCCACGCTCCTGCCACTGACCCCACGCCCACCCCGGAGCCACCCACACCACCAGCCCGCACCCACCGCCGGACATCC
>NW_020799144.1:8357535-8364867 GCF_003259725.1 Athene cunicularia | reverse complement strand
GCCTGCGGCCCTAGCCCCGTTCCGCGCCGACACCCGCCCGCCTGCGCGGCGCTCCGCGGGTAGAGTGTAGGTAACGCACGTAATGTTTACTTATGTAGAATGTCTAAAAATACGTATGCCGCGAAGGACTATCTCCAACTAAGATTGAAATAAAATTTTAGATAATGCAGGTTTAAAGTAAAATTTTAATATTTTAGATTTTGGATCTTCATCTCTGCCCCTCTTTGTAGATAAGCACGAAAACGCCTACAAATATCGTCAGGCTCGCAGAGTTCCCGTTTTATTTATCGGTTTAAAATAGATTTGTATCTTAAGCAACTGCAAGCTTTTTGTGCAGGTGCAGGAGTTCGCTATCCTCATCTCCGCAGCAGCTGTCTCCAATGGGAAATGCAGAAAAGGCACAGTCCCCACCTTGCAAATCACCAATCTGGGGCTGCTATGCCCAAGAGCAATAGACTAGCCTAGTAATACGCTACAGGACTTAAGGCTGACTGAACATCTGAATCCCTCAAGGAAATACAAAGCTTTTTTTTTTTTTTTTTTTTTTTTTTTTTTTTTCCACCTGCAGCTGTCAGGACGAGCTGGGTGACCCAGTTTGCTGTCTGGTGCTGTAGCCTTGTGAGCAAGTGTAAGAGCAGCTGGGATGGGAACGTTGACCAGCTTGGTTGAAGTCTGTATCTACACTGTACTGTAGCATAAAATAAACTTCAAGAACAGAACTGGAAACGCTGAGTACTTCGGGGGTTTTTTTCAAATGTTGCATTCAAACCTCTTCTAGCTATTAAAAAAAAAAAAAGAAAAAAGCCAAAACATTTGTTAACGTGCTTTCCACCCACAGCATTTCCTTGTTCTGGAGATGCCTTAACTGAGTAAGAAAATGTTGGTAAGTCATTGATTCTCAGTGCAGCCAGTCCTTGGCCAAAATGTTTGAAAACAAAAGGAGCTTTTTTTTTAATTGAATTGAAGGTACTCCAAATCAGGTCTTCAAGTCAGTATAGCTTTCAGACCTTGTGTTTTCCCTCCCTCTGCTCTATACTGGATTTTTCTCTTTACTACGTATTTTTTTCTCAGGTGTTGATCCCATACAGACTAGCTTTACATTATCAAAGGAAAACTGCAACTGAAATGGAGACAGTCACAGCCTTTTGTTGAATTTCATATCTACATGTTTCAGCATTTCCTCTATGGGGAAAGAGAAAGCCATTTCCTGCAAAGCACCCTCCAGCCCTTGTACCTTCCCTTCCATATCTGTCTTAATTACCATACTTTATATAACCACTGAAACCGATCTTCGAGCTGCTTCTTTATATACTGCATACCGCATTGTGTTTGGGCCTGCCCTAAATCGGGGTTTAAAAGGGAAGGTTCTTACAGCCAGCTAGACTGTAATGGTAAAAAAGAAATGACTGTGCATCAGGATACCTGTGTGGCTTTCCACACAGCCTTGAAACTCAAGACACAAAGATTGCTCTCCTCCTCCCATCCATTACCACTCCGATTTTACTTAACTCCGGGCAGTCATTTCCTCTGAGCAGAAATACTTGCTCCCCTCCAGTAGAGGGAATATGCTGTTCCCCTTAGTGTTGTTCATAGATTAACTGTAACGTCCTTGTGAATTGTTATGCACAAACAATTCAGCACACGTGGAAAAAATACAAGCGCATACATAAGCACCAAGGAGAGAAAGAGAGGGACTATTAATACTTGGATTAATACTTGAGATACTTTTGTGAGGAAACTGGGAGAGCCAAGCCATCTAATGCCAGTGAAAAGGAACTGTGGAAGATGTCCTGCAGCAATTTGCAATTATTTAGAATCTGTTAGAAATGTGACAGGTGGGATTGCTTTTTCTTGAAACTGGCAGGTGCAACCACAGTCTTTCACTTGATATTGCTGTAAGAGAATTAAGTATGTACTTCATTCAAAACTATAGCTGATTAAGAATTTGAATGACTGCAGAGTTTCTCAGCAAGCATGTGCACTTGTTTTAGCATGAGCAGAGGGGAGACTGGTATGAAGAAAAACACCAAAGACCCAGAGATGAACTGAGTAACTAAAGCTGTATAAGGAACAGCATACAGAGGAGACAATTTTCAGCTCATAGTGTTAGTGTGCTAAGTCTCTGACTGCAAAAGGACACTCAGATTGCCTGTTCCTTGTGTAAACAAGACTTACACAGCCTTGTGACCAGGACTGTGCTGAGCATTGTCCAGTACCAGTTAATCTCTATTCCAAATCAAAAGGACATACAAAAACTCAAATATTTGCTCTTCCTCAAGTTTTAAGAGTGGTAACATATCCCAAAGTTTGTTATGAAAGCCCAACACATTGTCTTGAAATCTATCCCCTTCAGTAAGGCAGGATATTGGGAAATGTTCACACATTACCCTGTGTGACATCACACTGTCCAGATGTGTCTGGACAGGCAGCATGCAGATATGTAGTTAAATCTGGAAGTTTGGCACAGTCAGGATGGTACCTAAAATTATCTTTCATCCGGCAGAACTGTGCTTCTTCCTAGAGAAAAGGCCACATCAGAGATGGTGTCATAGCTGATCTCACTAAAACCTGTTAATGAAACTCACTCTGAGGTCATGGCTAACAGAAGGCTCTGCCCTTGAGGGTAGGACAAATCTCTTTTGCTGGAAAGGTTATGTGTACTGAAGTCTGCTGAGGAAATACCACAATACAGACTTATGCCCAAGGTGGCAATGGAAGAGCTTCAGCCAGTCATCTCTTGATGCTGTCAGTGTCACACAGAGAGGGGGATTGAAAATTGCATACACAAGGAAAGAGGATGGATAAATGTACTTGGGCCTCACAAGAACCAGCTAGCCTAAGATAATAAGCTAGAAAAATGCCATCTTCAAGCAACCACCGTGAATGGGCAAAGCAAAATGGTATCCACAACTCTCACAGCGGATGTAACTGCTGCAAAAAAGCTAACCAGACCCCAAATTAAATTAAGTAATGCTCTTGCCATGAATAACTCTGTGGAAAAAGTATCTTTTTGTGTCACTATATAATTCAGCATTTTATATGCTAGATTGTAAACTGGAACTTTATGTTACTTCATGCAGTTACTTCATGATAACCCAGTGACAGTCACCATAGAAGAGTAGGTGTGAAACACAACCCTTAGTGTGTCCTGTGGTAGCTTGCACATATGCTCAGAGCCTACCAACCAGATCAGATCATGTAATCAACAGGAAACGTAGGGGAAAAAAAAACAAACAAAAAAAAGGAAAATGCATGTTAGTGGAACATACTTCCAAATTAAAGTGCCAGATCCTGTCATATGTGTGTGAAGGTCTTTGGCTTCAAAGCAAATGTAGCTCTTTCCTTGGAAAAACAACTACAATAAATAAATAAATAGTATGAAAGGCTTAAACTAAACTTCCTAACCCCCTTAATTTCCTCATGTACTGGCTACAAACTCCAAGATGATTCTATCTTACTCTGCTATTTTGATCATTGGTCCTTTGAAGCAAAAATAGAAACACTAGTGTATTGAAAGACATCCCTTTTTTATTGGCTGATTTGTCTAAGAGGCACTTTCATGTTACCAAAGGGTGATAAGAAGTAAGAAAACTATTTTTAAAATCTGACCTTTGAAGCACAAAGTTTCAGTCCTTGATCAAAACTTGAGTCTTTAAGACTTGTTCTAGTATCCCATCTTCTTGCTATGATTTTGTCTTAAGCTCACTGTGGCTAAGGATGTGCTGTAAAAATAGGATAATTTTTCTTTTCTCTTACAAATATTGTGAAGTACCTAATGTTGTTGCTGTGGGCATGAAGTGGAATGAAAAGGTGATACTGCAGTGTACTGTGCTAGGTACACAGTTATTAGGGACACCAGACGAACTGTATTTAATAACATCACGGTGCTGTACTCCCCCCACCCAATGCATTGTGTACATCAGATCACACAGAGGTATCACTCTACAGCATCTTTGATCTATCAGCAGTATCAGTTTATATTAAGATGGTATAATTTTAGGGGCAGACAGGCAGACTAAAGAAAATGAACACATATAAACTAGCAAATGCACTTAGACTAAATGGGTTCTTGCTTTAATGTAAAAATAAATTGTAATACTTTTTTAAAAAGTAGAATTAGTTAATTATTGCTCATCTAAGTTCATCCTACAGCATAATAGAATATTTACAACACAGAGCTGGGAAGGGAGATACAAATTACATTTTGCCCAGGTACAGGAATTAAATTCCGTTTGTCATCTAGCCAGAACTGACTTGGATAGAAATGTTTAACTGGCTTTTATATTCTGCACAGAAATTCTCATTTACTTTTGTCATGTTATTTCCTTAATTGTCATCATCTTATAGAGAAAAAAACTGATGCTATAAGCAAAAGGGATCATATAGGTGTGAATGCAAAAGATGATTAAGTGGTTTTATTTTATGGAAATAATGAGGCCTGTTGAACATGCCTTACCTATTTCTCCTTCCTTTTGGTAACTCACAAGGATGCCCCCCCCCCTTTTTTTTTTTTTCCAAATATGAGCTTTGCATATGATCTAACTATACAGTTAAACAGTAGCTTTTGCACAGCTCAGTAAGTCATAAATACAATCTTCTGTAGTAAGCCAAAGACTGTTTGCCAGCACCACTCTCACTGGAAGTGCCTGAAGAACCAGGCAGCCCTGGAGATACAGAAAGGTAAATACTGGAAGCAGTTCAATTAAAAATCAAGATTATAAAGAAGTGCTCACTCACTTTCTTGCTTGCTCTGTTGACACCCTCAACATCCTGCAACCAATCTAAAGAAAGAAGGAATGAAAGACGCCCGTCAGTGAGTAACTCAAGACTGAGAAGTCTCAACAGGGATTACTAGCAATTGCCTTGCTGCCTCACTACCCAGTTGCAATAATGATCATGGAAAATAAAAAGCCATGCAAATGGAGCCAGGAGATTGAGTGTTTGCTTTCTGGTTTTGCTGATGGGCAGCACAGCTCCTTTTCAGTCGGGGGGTGGGGTGGTGGTGGTGGTGGTGGCGGTGTGTGTTCTGTGTGCAAATGATCCTAGAAACAGTGTTATGAAGAGTTTCCTGAAAATCAGCCTGTGTTCATATCCATACTAGCATACATGCTTAAATTTTAAAGAGCTGCTCTTCAGAAATTGCTTTGTATCTTGGTAAGCTCTATACTGTTGCACTATGAGACTGGAAAAAGAAAATGAGATTGATCTGAAAATATTAATTACTTGTCAGAATTTCCAAAATAAACTTGAGAGAAGGCACTTGCATCTTTATATACCCAAGTAGTTCTAGTATTATAGCAGGTTATCCTTCTAGATCAGGGACTAGTCACAGCCTAGTTGGCCTCCTAGGACTTGGCTAAACTTTAAGAAAAAATCTGAGTAAGTTAAAATTACTAACTAAAAGTGAACTATTTTACTCTATTAAATCCTGTACAGACACTATTATGTAAAATGAAAAAAAGGTTATCATATACTTTGCTTTCACATCCAGAGACCATTCAGCTAAACTGAATTAAACCTCTTGAATTTCAAATGGTGCTGTCCCTTAGAGATTTGAAGCAGTTTTAAAATAATAATAAACTGTTACAATTTTCCTGAGTCTTTGTGTAGTTAAAACCTTGTATGAGTGGTACCCAAACTTCTCAGCTATATGTGTCATTTCTCTCATGCTAGCAGCAGACCTTTAGTTCCAGAAATGCACACCTAAACTTTGCAGTGAAAGACAGCAGAGAAATTACTAACGCTCTGTGCTTCTCACACAGGCACAGAATTTGTGAGTTAAATGTGCTCAGTGACAATACACAATAACTTTTCTCCATTCTGCAAGGGAAAATTAAAAGCTTTCCAGCAGTCCCTGGGGGATAATTCCCATCTGACCCTCAGTTTGGAAATCTTGTGTTTTGCCTCTTTACCCCATTCTTTTTTTTAGCATCTGCTGTTCCAAACTATCCTTCTATGTTGCAACGTAGAGCAAGTAACGGAGAGCCAATGTATTTTAACAGATAGTTTGGCGAGCCACTTGACTATATTTCTAAATTAAAATATCTGTCCCTTTCTTTGAAAAACTCAGTTTGTAGTCTGCAAGAGTCAGAATGTTGGACAGGTAGGAATTTGGATTACCAGAGCATATACAACTACACTGATTAAGCTACATCCATTTCTCTGAATGCAATCACACTTGAGTTCCTTCTGAAATTCTGACATCATCTAACACATCATCATGTTAGCTCACATGGGTATTCTTTTGCTAGAAACAGCCCTACCTTGATGTTGATGTTTTGCTATGAACAGCCAACCTTCATGGTTTGATCAGAGAAGAAAAGGAAGCATAGAAAAGCTTTCTGTGTCAGTGTGCAGTACTTTCTAAAAATAACTGGACTACAATAAGTGTGTTTCTGTCACCTTCAGATATGTGCAGCTTAGGTAGCAGAGACTACGGGAACAGTATTTAATAATGTATCTGCAAGGTGAATTAGATATTGGTATAAGCCTGAAAAGTCAGGAATACAGTTGTATATAGGAGGCTATATAGAGGGAAGGCCTGGAAAATACATGAAGAGTGCTCAGTCCTGAATAGATAACCAAATGCACAGACCAGGATGAAAAGGAGATCAAAATATTTCAAGCTTTTCAGAGAACATTAATGTGCCGTAGACAGCTAAGCCAGCATGAATGCATCCCCTTTGGAGCTGTATTTCATCTCACCACTGTTGTCTGAAGTCAAACACAATAGCCCTGACATATGAGCTCACTGTGTCTCCAGTAAACAACAAAGGACTTGGAACACTTTTTGTCTCCAGTGATCAATATCGAGTCAAAAAGAAAAAAAATAGAAAACCACCTTTTATAATTTGGTTATCATCAATATTGTATTCCTATCAAAAACAGCCATCAGAAATTACTTCTGCTTCTTAAAAAGCATAATGTAAGCAGGAAATATTTATTGATTTACTCTGTGGGTTTTTTTCTATAAATATGTAGCAAGAGAAGAAAAATGTTTTTAAAGTGAGCTTTTGCAGTGAACAGCAGATACTTAAAAGGAAAATAAACTTACTGTGTAGCTGGAATAACCAGATAATTATGATCATCTGATAGTTGAATGTGAAGGAGTAATACTGTCACTGCACAGGAGAACTTCTCAGAGTGTTTGTAGAAGGGGCACAGCCTGACCAGGTTATACACATACTGGTACAACATGTTATGCTAAACATACTTTTAATTCCTCCTGCTAGAATGCAATCACTTTGGATTTTTTTCCTAAGGACACTAGGCTTACAAAATCTTTTATTTTCCCTTCTTTTTTCTCCTTTATCCCCCCCCCCCCCCCCCCCC
>NW_020799144.1:8321858-8357485 GCF_003259725.1 Athene cunicularia | reverse complement strand
CCACTGTAACAGCTCTCACAGCATTGTGCAAGGGAAAGGAGCTAATACTTTCTCGTTTGCTTCACTTTTCATAAACATGAGTGTTAGAAGCAGGACAAGCTAGGCATGTGATGTTTAGATGCCTTCACAGTGGGGAAAGCAGCAGAGCAGAAATTCATGGTCTTGGGGGCTGCTGAATTGAGAAGCCCAGTTTCTTATGGAGCTGTGTCATTTGTGCCCTATGCATCGCTATCAAAATAATCCTTAGCTCTTGTCTCATGTTTCTTGCCCCCTCCCAACTCCTTAGCTTTCCTTCTGCACAGTAGTCCTACTGCTTGTTTTCACCAGAAGGCAAGGGTGTGAGGGTGTGCACACTCTAGTTGATTTTGAACTACATGTGCTGATCATCCAGACAACAAATCAAATGTACAGGTTCCTCTTTGGGAATGTTGAAGACTTTTGCTCAGTGGGATGGAGATGTGGGCCTCTGAGGTATGAGAGACTGCATGAAGTATATAGCAGCAAACATATTTAAGCCTTATCTCCTTCAGCCAGTTGCAATGAAATTTGACAAATCTGTCCCTAATATATTTTGGACACATTTGTCAAATTTCATTGCAACTGGCTGAAGGAGATAAGGCTTAAATATGTTTGCTGCTATATACTTCATGCAGTCTCTCATACAGCAGAGGCCCACATCTCCATCCCACTGAGCAAAAGTCTTCAACATTCCCAGAAGAGGAACCTGTACATTTGATTTGTTGTCTGGATGATCAGCACATGTAGTTCAAAATCAACTAGAGTGTGCACACCCTCACACCCTTGCCTTCTGGTGAAAACAAGCAGTAGGACTACTGTGCAGAAGGAAAGCTAAGGAGTTGGGAGGGGGCAAGAAACATGAGACAAGAGCTAAGGATTATTTTGATAGCGATGCATAGGGCACAAATGACACAGCTCCATAAGAAACTGGGCTTCTCAATTCAGCAGCCCCCAAGACCATGAATTTCTGCTCTGCTGCTTTCCCCACTGTGAAGGCATCTAAACATCACATGCCTAGCTTGTCCTGCTTCTAACACTCATGTTTATGAAAAGTGAAGCAAACGAGAAAGTATTAGCTCCTTTCCCTTGCACAATGCTGTGAGAGCTGTTACAGTGGATGGCAGAGCAGAAGGCTGTTTTGGCAACAGAAAACACTCGGATCTGAATGGCTGTGCTGAACCTCCCCTACTTGGATATAATTTTCACCACAGGATTTTTCTGTGATTATAATTTGAAAGTATTGTCCTGTTACTGTACAGGCTGAATAATTTCAGAAGTACCGATTGCCATGGAGCATTTCAGGTTGCAGTTAGGTTACTCAATGAGTGGTTGCATCCCCAAATGTTCATTGCGGCTTTCCAGACCCCTCCCTGCTGTGTTGACATAGTAATTTGGTGTGAGGAACTGAAGAGATGAAGCGATCTGGTTAAGAAATAATCCATCATAAGAAAAGGTTTATTTTTCAGCCAGATCAATCTCCTTAATGCTAGGGTGCATCAGGAGACAGCACTGTGATAAGGAGTCAGGGATGGCAGTCTGTTGTTTGAACAGTGCCACTGCCCCAGTATCACTTGTGACTTTTCTCCCTCAGTCTTTTGGGTCTAACAGAAACTGTGTTAAAGAAACAAGAGTTTAAGGATAGAAGTCAGTGTTCCCTGAAAAGCAGGCAAGGGAGCAAAGTGGGAGCAGAGAAGACTATACAGGAAGGCTCCTCAAAAAATTGCGATTACCTGAACATTTATTCCCAAAGAAAAGGCCTTCTGGCCCATTCCTTTTAGTTTATTACTGACAAATTGTTCTTCTGGCTGAAACCTCATCTGAAATATAATACTGGGTGCAATGTGACATGTGTTTCTGCTGATGTCACTCAATAGTCACTCTCCCACACACATACTGACACAGAAGCGAAAAAAAAGAAATTGTTGTTTTTCACAAATTCTGCAACTCTAATCCTGGGAATAACATGCTGATGGACCTCTCAGGAATGTATAATCTCTTTCCCACCTCCAGTACTCTCATTTTCTCTTTTGCCTCTGTTCTGTTCCAGGATCTACTGCATTTCCAGTGCTTCAGTATTTGGAGTCATGAGAACATTTAAGTGGAAGGTAGAGTATGAGTCACTGTCACTAAGAAATAGTAGAAAAAGAGGCAGAGGAGGTCAGCAAGGAAGGATTTTGAAAAGCCAATCACCTGAGGAACTGCTTTCTTCTACTGTCTTTCCTTGTTATTTTTGGATATACATCCAGGTAAACCTGTAGACCTTCCAGTGTGCCTCACCTTCTTCTAGAAGAGCAAGTCACTACAGGAACCCAAATGTGATGCTTGATTGTGTTGTTACTATGAGCATTACTGTTCCTCTGGCTTCATCTACATCATCTCCTCAATAAGAAGCTGAGGGATAGCTGTTGCCAGGTATAAGAAGGAGCACAGGCATGCCTGAGTTCCTTTGTTATTAGAAGGAATAATATCGATACATTAAAATTTAAAACCAAAAACATGCAGCATGCTAGAAGCTTCTGATCACAGGACTGGGCCGTAGCAAAATTCTAGCTGCGCTTAACAGAACATAGTGTTTTACTGAAACAGTGTGAGGGATTTTTTTTTTTTTTTTGTCCTTAGCTTTTAACAGATCTTTCCTAAGGAGAGCTCAGTGCCTCACATTTATTTTTTTTTTCTGGAGCTGCAGGCACAAAACTAAGGAGTTCTTACAATGAAAGACTTTTTCTGAGGCATATTTCAGATAACTGTAGCTAATCAACTCTGGTCACGTGTAGAAAAACAGGGATATGGAACCAAGAGAAAAGGGGGAGGGGAAATGAACAGGTGAGAGGCACTTTTGAGACAGTTTTGGATCCTGAACAGCCCGATACGAATTTTGGTGTAGCTGATGAGCCTCCCCACTTCAGTGAATACAGATTAGTACAGTGAAAGCTTAGCACTTCTCCGTATCATGGTTGACATGCCCATAAACCAATCTGCTGGTAACTCTGGAGCGCTGATTTTCCACTTGAGCATGCGGGGAGTGATCTTTCTCTCCACGAAGTAAGGCACCGTGATCTGGACGGCTGGCAAAGGGCTCGGCGTGGGGCGCCGAGCTCGGGTCCAGAAAATAAAGCAGCTCCCGGCTAGGGAGCGGTGGGAGCCGTGCAGGAGGCGCACGGCGGGGCAGTGCCGCAGGGGCGTGGCCACTGGAGCCGCCGAGCAGACCCGACACATGCCTGCAGCGTTGAAATCCTGTCTGGGGAGGGGCTGCGGGCAGCTTCGTGCCGCCGTAGCGGAGCGCAGGGCTCCGCTGCGCCTGGAGGAGCATTCGGGGACCACAAAGCAGGACCGAGGGACTCCGGCTGCGCTGCGGTCTCTGCCTTGGGAGTCCTTCTGGGGCTCGGGCAGGTCGCCTTTTGCTTCTTAACCTGCTCTTCCAGACCTTCCCCCTCTCCGGTTTTCGGTTTCTCACTCTTGTCAGCTCCCCTTCCCCTCCTTCCGAGCATCTCTGTGCTGGCGTGGTCACATGTTTAGGCTTTGGTGCCTTTAATCCCACCCTCGCCGCTCGAGAGGGAGGAGAAAAATTTGCGGGAGAGAAGTGAGCAACAAGCAAAGTGGCAAGATCAGTCAGAAGAGCGGAGCTGCATGGACCCCCCGCCGGCGGCAGCGAGGAGGAGGGGAGCGGAGGTGCGGGGCCCGCGGGGAGCCCGGCTCTCCCGCCGGCCGCGGGACGTTCCTGATGCCGAGCAGCAAAGGGTAAATCTCCCCGCGTGGCTCGGGCTGTCGCCGGGGGCTGGCTGTCGCTTCTGCCGCGGGAGAGGGGGCCGTCCTCACCCGGCGTGGCTTCGGGGACTGCCCGGGCAGGCCCTCCGCCGGCGGAGGGGGGTCGGTCCGCCCTGCCGGCTGCACCGAGCTCTGGGGGAGGCTGGCGAGAAGTTCCTGACTGGTGGGCAGTGGGGAAGGGCACCGGCTTTCTGGGCACCAGCTGGGCTTGGCTGCGGTAGCTGAGGCACCCGAGCGAGGGGGGAGGTGACAGCCTCCAGGGAACGGGTGTTTTGTGCTCGCCCTGAGGATGTGCCTGTACATGGTGACGAGCAGAAGAGACGGTGACCAGAGCCTGGCTGGGCCTAGAGAAACGGCCCTTCCGTTAAGGAAGGTGAATGAAACTCGTAAGGCAACGATAAGGAACGCCATCCGGCTTCCACTCTCTGCTTGGAGCCACCCAAGAGTCCTCGGCCGAGGTGAAAGCATGGGCAGAATTTTTCTGGTGAAAAGTCCGGGCAAGGGGATTGAGGACTGGTTACACTGAAATACCATCTGTGTCTGCTGTTCTGCAAGGAGAGCAGAGAGTGGAGATCACCTTTTATCTAATACCCTCTCCTCTTTGACCATCATCACGAAGGTAACTGCTGTTAATCCCAGTGCTTTAAGGGTCACCTTGTCCTACCTGGCAGCTCTCCCAAAGGGACAGAGGCACACCTAAGGGCTGAACTCACTGACACTGAAAATAGTAGTCTGTGGAGAGAATTTCCAGCTGTTGCTGATGGTGCAACAAAACATGAACTCAGATTCACAGCCAGGCTCGTCCTCATACAGTTGCTGAGAAAAATAATTTTATGTACAACCGATGCGCTGCCATAAAGGCACACTGGGTTCAGCAAGCATTTGCAAGCACAAAAGCCAGGAGAAACACTCTCCTGCAGATGTGAAATCTGCTGCTTTCTTGTCTCCACCAAGGGCTATACTAACTGTATAACAGACTGTATTTCAGCTACTGTAGTTATTCCATTTTCTTCCATTGGGGCTCAGACAGATCACCAGTATCCCCCAGAACCAGAGCATCCCATTTACCTTGCCTTTCCATGCAGGATAAATAGTATGTTTCATACCCTGAGGGGCAAGGGGAGGAAGATTGTGTATTCTTCACAATAGAGGAAAAAGTCAATACTACTCTTTAACATTAGTAGAGTGTGTCTCTTAAAAGAGGAATGCTGTTTATCAATATGATTAAATATTTTTTCTTTCAAACAGAGGTTAGAATCAATATTCTGATTGTCGCCTGAATCAGTTTTGCATTTTTATTGTTACATAGACCTACCCCAACTGAAAGCCCTATCATCAAAGGCCTTTGTTCACAAAAATAATATCCTATTTCCTTATTACTGCATTTTATTCCTCATAGTCATAAATGAACAACGGCAAAGCTGCAACATCTTTTGCACTGGCATCCATTACTACATTTCCTTTTCTTTCCCTCTTTCCCCCTGCCCCCCTGTTCATAACCCCCAGCCCTATTGTTGCAAATTATTAAGAGAAGTCACGATTGTAGGGTTAACTAAAGTTTTATTAATGATTAAATTATGATCACATGATAATCAATGACTGAATGATAGTTAAATGATAAATGATTAAGCAATGATTGAATGATAATTAAACAGTGATATAACAATGATTTAACAGTAATTGATAAGCTGTAATGAAATTGTAACTGATCTGATGATTTTAGCAATGATTTAAATGATGGTTAGACTGTGGTCAAACATTCTTCTACTTTCTGTACTTCTAATATTTAAGGTATAGCTGGATATATAGATGTTGCTAGCATACAATATACTTTTAGGCCTAACATAAAGTGTGCTTTCCTCATAGATATCAGATGCTGGATAAGAGGTCTCTCAACATAAAGAAGTAACCTTGAGAGGTGTCCCTGCTCAAGGGGAGATGACTGCCATGCAGCCTGTGGCCATACAGGAGAGCTCAGTGGGGTCGAGGCTACAGATATCTATAGCACAGAAGTGATTGACTCATAGTCATATCCCCCTTGGGTGTATGTGCAGGAGTACAGCTGTAGCAGTTGTAGTTTTGTCTAGTCCGGGCTCAGGCTGGTACTGTTAACCTTCTGATACAACGTGGTCTAGGCTCATTAGCTCCTGAGAAGATATGGCCTAGCACAGTTCTCACCACAGCAGGGCTGGTTTGTCAGTGATGCTTGAACCAGAGTGTTGCTCACTTGGTCAGAGTGGGTGTCCCTGTCACACCTACCAAATAACACAAATCGGGGAGCTTATTTAATCTGCACATTGCTCTTTTTCCTAGCAAGACCCAAGGACACAATTGCATATAGAAATTGAGTAGGAGAGACACTGCAGAAGGAGATTTTCCACAACAGCTGCCCTAGGATACCTCATTCCCGCTGCTTTGGAATAGCTCCTTCTGGACAGACTTCTCCAAGACCAAGAATTGTTCTTTCTCATCTGTTCAGATTGCTTTAATTTGCAAAGAGTTGCTATTACTTCAGCATACCACATTTAGTAGATTTTTTTCAGTAGCTATTCTAGATAGTTTATCTGTGTGGATTATCAGTATCTTTAAACTACAAAATGCTAGTTGTTCATGACAGCGAAACCAGGATGATATGTTATATATGTGGGAAATACAGATTCTTTTCTAACTTTTATATTCTTAAGATGAAGATCCACTAAGGTGGAAACTGCCTCTTGCTATATTTGTGCAAAGTATCTTTCATTCAGGAGCCCTGGTCTTACTTTAGCAAAAAACTGTGACACAAGGAGTTAAAATACAAATTATCTATTGCATCTCTGATGAGTCAGTGCACATTTAGCTCTTGAGATTTCAAGAGTAGACAACAAAAGGTAATAGCCGGTGCCATTATTAGCAGCAGCTTTGTCTGATGTAATTTTTCTTTTTTTTAACAGGGATGTAAATTTTATGCTAAAGCACAAGCAGGCTCAAACCAAAAGCCACATTTAAGATTTTGGAGGGCTCCTGGCAGATTTCTGTGAAAATATGCAGCAGTTTTTATACAGATTATTATCAATTTCTCTAACAACATAACATTTTTTCTTACATCTGGCACAAAAGAAAATGGAGACATTATTAATTTTAAAGCCATGTAAACCTTTGGTGCTAGAAGACAGCTCCTTACAAAACTCCTTAAGTCTGTGTTAAGCTATTATCTTGCAGAACTCTCTTTCAAGGCTGCCTTCCACTCCCGCTTGACCTGAATGCTGACTTTGCTGCTTGATAGCAACAGGGAAGAATATTGCTTTCCTGTGACACTGCATAGCAGGGAGGCATCCAGGTGAAAGTCAGCAGGTGTTGATAATGGACTCACTTCATATTTATGTGGCAAAGGAAAATTAATATACATGAGAAGCAAGACAGAAGTTGGGGAAATGTCTGTAATACATATTCATCTCATAGCCTGTTTCACTGGTGGCATAGTTTTACCTTCTTAGCTGAAGGGAGTGGAGAAATTATCTTCCAGCTGCCACAACAACACACCTTGCCTCTTAGTTCAGTAGTTTTCAAACTGTCCTCCCTGAATTTCTGAACAACCTGTAAAAGTTAACTACAGTTAACAAGAAGAGCAGGTCAGCCTATCTGTAAATTTAAATTCAAGATGCAATTCTGAAGTTCCTGGAGTTTCCTAACTGGACAGGGTTACTCCCTGTGTATCTGTGCATTTTCACTTTTCTAATAGTGCTTAAATTCCATTTCCTTGGACAGAAAAGGTTTGTATGTTCATTGAGAGGCTCTGAAGAATGGCAGATCAAAATAGATGGCTGTGCCATTGATGTCTACCTCTTATACCACGTAAGTCCTTCAAAGGGCCAAGTCCAAACCTTCTCCACCTCCCTAGCCACTTCTCTTATGCTTCAAGCTATCATTAACCTGTTAGACTGTAGTAGTGTTATACCTTTAGTACATAAACCATAAGAAACAAAAAGCAAAGTTCTAAGAGAATTGAGACATCAAGTGCATCGCCAGCAGTCCTGGTCTTTGCCATAGCAGGAAGCACTTCAGGTGAAAGTTAAATGCAAAGGCCTGACTTACTTGACATTCATTGTCTAGAAACAACATAATGACAACTGCTTTAAGCAGTGCTTGGAGTAGAAGAGGTGATATATTGGTACTTGACAATAAAAGTAAAATGCAATTAAAGAACAATTGCTACGCTCTTACCACTAAGTTTCTGCTGAATGTTTTTAGAAGCACATCTCTTGTCAGGATGGTTTGTGTTTTCTAGGGAGCTCAACTCTCAGCTTGGCATCCAAGTGTAATGGTCAGGTCTGTGAATACTTGGCTTCTGCTGGACACTGCTGTTTTCAAGGCAAGCCTGAACACAGTGCAGAAATAGTTATCTGGCACCTGACCTACTAAAAGCTGTCAGAAAACAAGAGGAATTGCAGATGAGAAAATCTGGCCATCTGCTCCAGTAATAGGGATAATCTCATAGTGGGGACCTCAGGTTTCGGAAGCTGAGGGTATCTGTACACAACAGTCAGCTGTCAGCATGCAGATATGAAACAGAAGGAGATCTGTATGCCTTCTCATGACTTTATGAAGTTTGCATCAGTTGCCTCAAATTCAAGGAGGGCTGTTTGCTGGTGCACTAACAATATCACAGCCAAGATGAAGATGTTGTCTCTGCCAGGCAGGGTTAATCAGTAGAGGAGCTTGGTCCTGAGATTGCAGCTTGTCCACACAATGTTAGGTTGGGGTGTAGAAGTGTTTTTTGCACAAAGGTTTCAATTTGGGATGCCACTATAGGATGAACACATACGTCAAAACTACAACTTGTGTGAACACCATTACTACTATCAATTATGACTGAGGTGGGGGTTGTAACAGCTGGCCTTTCCATGACGTTTTCTGAGAGCCTACCTTTGTTTCCCACAGAGATGGCTTCTGACCACGTGACTTCATCCAGCTGTTTTTATTTTAGAAAAGGAATGGCTTTTCCCACTGACACTAAAAAGAAGTGTAGCTAGGCAAAAGGGAATCATTTAATATTGTAGTCATAAAGGTATACCTTGTCTCACAAAGCAGGCAGTAGAAAACAGATTCCTTACATTAGGTATCCAGGAGCTTCCTAAACTTTCACAGCTTTGAAGCACATAAGAAGCTTTGTTCCAGGAATGCCTGCCTGCAGGAATACTGCTGTGGAGTTTGGAGCAGACAGAAAATCAGCTTTGTATTTTAAAGCAGTAGAACAGCAGACAGTATTCTGCACCCCAAGAGAAACGTTACTAATTTTTCTATTCTTCCTCACTGTGTGCAGAAGTGACTTTTTCCTGAACTCTATAATTCAGCCAAGTAATTAGGGGACTAATGAAGATGGGAATGTAGATTTGGAACCAGGTGAACCAGATGTTTCTAGAAGGAATCTTCATCATGAGAACCTAGCTAAAGAAACAAGCTGAATATAGAGCTTTTTATTGACACAGCTTCTAAATGTGTTTAAGCAAGGGCTCAGTTCTATGAAGAAGATACATAAAAGTGACTGGATTCCACAGCAAGTATTTACATGGTTGCGAAGTAGTTACTATTCAGGATTCATACATTTTTTTAAACGTACTATAAAATCCAACTCTGATGCTTGCTTTTCAAACATTTTTTGTGTCAAAAATGCCACTTGAATACTTAAAGAAGAACAAAGACTCTTCCCCCCCCAAAAAAAAAAAAAAAAAAAAAAACAACGGCTTCTAAAATCAGAATAGCTTCTGTAAAGTCAGAACCACCCTAATGACTAGAAAAAAACCTGACTAGAAAGTCTGGATTCAAGTCCTGCAGATCAGACTTCATCTCTGTAGATGCAAGAAATTTCTATCTAGATTTGGAACTCTTGGGTTCCAAGTGTTGCGGCCAAAGACCGGGAAGGAGGTTAGTGTCTCCTCTCTTTGAGATCCTTCAGCCTGGTTTTGGCATGAATTATTTCACCCACTTGAATATGCTCCTGACCATTCTTAGCCTGTGTGTTTATTCCATTTACCTAGTGAAAACAGCCTTTTCCTCTGCAGATAAACTGATAAAGAGCGTGGCAGTCAATGTGAGTGCTAACAGCAGAGGAGGATTTGGAGAGAAGCAGAAGTTCCTGTTTGATGGTTTTCCTTGATGTGTTCTGAGTTGCAAAACGAGAATAAGAGCTCACAGATCTAAAGTTGTGTTACAGATGAGGTGAAGCCAGAGTAAGTCAGCAACGCTTGTGCATACAGGACCGTGACCTCCATGGCTGGCTGCCAGTCCCGTGTGCTTTTTCAGTTACTTACTTCCTTGTGTGAAGCGAGGAGATTCCTCCCGAGAGGGTGGTGCTTACGTGCCGTGTGCCAGGACCCGGTGTGACACCAGTAGGTGGAGTCCCAGCACAACTTTTCCAGCAGGCTGGGCCGGTGGAGGCTAATCGGCTGGCTGCAGACTCAGTCCACCCTCAGGGACCTGGGAGGTACCTTCTCGTGGTGCAGGTGAGCCTGACCCTTGAACAACACAGGCTGCAGAAGAGCAAGACCTCAGGCAAGCTTCCCTTTGATTCATCTCGTGAGGCCGCAGCTCCCAGATCTCAACTGTTCTGCTGCTGCAGGGAAGACATTCTCCTATTTCTCCCTTTCCAGTAGAAGATAGTGTGAAGGAGGAGGATGCCTTTTGCTTCGGTAGGGACTATTAATGCCTCAGTGTATATATCCCAAGAGCTACGGAACTCAATGCAGGTTTATAGTTTTTGTAGCTCAGATCTCCATCATAACAAAGACAGATGGAAAGTAAGTTTCTTTAGTCTCTCAGAACTAAAGTACCTTTTAGCTTTTCTTCATCTCCTTTTCCCACTGCAGTCTTTCAGGTTTGGAGGCTGGCTCAGCGACAGTGCCAGCAATGCTGCTCGCATCAAGAGAAAGGCTCAGAAGTAAGCCAGCATGAGTTGTAGAATATGATTCTGCATTTGTATGTTCCCTTAACATTTGTGACTGGGTAGCAGAAAATAAGAAGAGGAAAGCCCTGGATTTTGAATAGATAAATGCATTTAAACACCAGGTCTTTGTATCTGATGGATTTCAGGTCTTCATGTCCTGAATCATCATGGCTTGGATCTAGCCACTGGCTGAAATGCAGCCATCACCTTTAAGGCCTTTACAAGGTCCACTGATGTAATAGAATACAGTGTCTGTGAAACAGGACTGTGTAATCAGAAAGAAAAAAAAAAAAAAAGATCTATATGGGAAGACACTGCAGATTTTCATGCATCATTGTGTAAATTTGTTATCTCTGTATAATTACACTAAATCTTTGAAAGCCTGTGTTTTTGTGAATCATAAGATAGCACAACACTGATGCCACAGTCTGTCCAAGGATGGTTTGAGATCTCGCAGCATGAAGTGCCTGGTCTCTAACAAATATTTGGAATAAGTCTTCTATATTTTCCATTAATCTTAGTGAAAGGGCTTTTACATAAGATTGTCAGATTCCTCTATGGCAATAGAAAGCAGTACTCTTACTGGTAAATTCAGCAAATGTGTGACTACAGTAATGAAAGCAGTTTTGAAGTTGACACTGAATTAGACCCTTTTCAGTGTCCTCTGAGTCATTTCTTCTACATGGTCCATTCTTCTGAGACAGAAGAAAAGCCACAGCCCTGATTTCTTTCCATGCAACCAGTTAGGCTGCTTCAGACAATAATGCAGAGGAGGAAAAAGGGTAACATTTTGGTCTGGGAGCACCAGTGCACAGTCAGCTGATGTGGGCATGAGTAACTCCATAACAAGAGGGATGAAATGTAAAAGTGAGAGTCAAACAGATTAAAAAGGAAATTACTGGCACAAGAGAATTTATCTTAACAGCCAGTTGCCCTGATTTTGTGTAAGCTTCTGACAGCCAAGCTGTTAGGTGTTAGTGACAGCCCAGAGAAGCAGAACAGAAGCCAAACATGGCAAAATATAATTTTTGTGAAGGTGGATATTTGCTTAAAGTGTGTATTTAAAAAAAATCAGTTTTAAATTAAAGGCATTTAATTTTAAATTGTAAACTTGCAAATAACAAATATGAATCAATGGCTCAATTGCAACTTGTTAATCTTGCTGTGATTGTGTATTTCACAGGGTCTAGGGAGGAGAAGACAGCTGAGAGACACACACATATTACACTTAGTGTACACATGCTCTTAGTGAAGTAAATTGGTATCTTTGTTAATCTTGCTTCACACTCTGAGGAGTAAAGTCAAAAAGCATGCATTTGGAAGTTTGTGAGGAACAGAAGGGAAACGTGTCATTCTACAGAGGTAAAAGTTTGTCTCTCAAATATGTGCTAGGCTAAGATACAAGAGATCTGGCTTTGGTTCTTGGCTGTGACCCAGGTCTTACAGTTAGAGTAGCTTTAACAGAATCCATTATACAGTCACTTACTAGCTCAAACGTAATCCATTGTATGGCATTAACAGCAAGACTTGATAAAACCTTAGGCCACAAGCAGTGACCTTATGCAGAACTTACATGTAGTTTCATGACTGGTGCATCCTGTAAAAAATGCATCCATCAGCAGTAGCTGCATCCTGTGAAAAATAAGGTTGTGACATCTGTCAGCAGAGGCTGCATCCTTGAGATAAGGAATGGCCCATGTGAAGGCAGAAAAAGGACCCATTGAGGAACAAGAAGACCCCAGACCCAAATATTATTATTGCACTGAACCATCGCATGAGGGAAGGGGAACTTAGATTGTAAGAGTTTAATTGCCCAGGAATTTCTTTGTTCAGGACCCCTCTCCAGAGGCATCCAACTTGAGCTATACCAATCAGTAAATTCACCTGATGTATGTCATGTCAGAGTCTCTGCTTCGGGACACCTAGGCTTGAGCCTGAGGGAGGAGGAAGTGCCCAAGGGAGATTGTGTGTGCAAGTGAGGAGTTAAGAAGGGGCACCCATCAGCTCACTGGCATCACCCACTGTGAAGGGGCTTTGGTCTTAGCTGTGAAAGTCTTGGGTGGTGTGTGTGCAACTCCTCGAATAGTGTGTGAATGCTCGGGCAGTGGCTTTTCTCTTAACACCAGTGGTATCCAAGCTTTCTGCCTTCAAAAGAAAGGGATTTTCACACATCGTGCATCCATGCTCCCCATTTGTTAGCATTTGAAGCATAGTAAGAAACACAACAAAGTCCTATCTAGCTAAATCAGATCAGAGCTCCTACATGCTGAAAAGGCCTTGGGGCACTTTGCTGGAAACTAAGTTTGGCCCATCTTTCCTCAACATCCCACACCAATTCTGTTATGCCCCCACCACAAGGGACTCCTCAGGGGCCTTCTATTTTGGCTTACTCAGTGACTAGCTCTCAGCTTTCTGTTTATTCAATCACTGTCTTCCCACTCTGACAGTTCCCATTTCATTAACTGTCTTTTCTCTTCCTCTCTAGGCTTAGACAAATAGTGCAGGTTTGGCAGCCGCTGCCCCAGTGATACCTTGTAATGCAGGGAGGATGCATCAGATGTGAAGGAACGAAGGCATGAACAGAGCAGGGGTGCTTTCCTTCTGCAGCCAGCCATGTTACACCAAACCTGGCCTCTCTTTGGGAGGTGGTGCCGTTGGTCCAGTCCTTTTATCCATCTGTTCACACTGACTGTGGTGACATTTGGTGTGCTCGCACCTTTGATTTGCCACCGGCTTCTCCACTCTTACTTCTATTTGCGGCACTGGCACCTGAACCCCATGAGCCAGGAGTTTCTGGAGCAGAACCAGCAGGAGGGCCAGGCTGCCCTGCATTACTTTGAGAAGCTGCAGATACCAAATGCCTCTGAGGCCTCTGGCAGTGATGCCTTCCAGCCCTTGCTGCTGGTCACCATTATCACTGTGCAGAGGCGGAATGATTTCCACTATGTCTTGCAAGTGGCCTCCCACTTCCACCGCCTCCTCCAGAAATGTGGTGCACATTGCCAGAGCCACCGCATACTCATTTGTAATGTGGAGTCAGACCCCAGTAGTCATCAGGATGTCAGGCTGCTGAGCAGCTTCTTTCCTATGGTCAGTCGTGACAAAACTGGAGAGAACCCTGACCCCAGCATGAACCAGTTCGAGAAGGAGAAGCAGGACTATGTCTTCTGCCTTGAACAATCGCTGTTGGCGTACAACCCAGAATACATCCTCATAGTGGAAGACGATGCTGTACCAGAGGAGGAGATATTCACTGTCTTACAGCACCTCTTGTTGGCCCGGTTCTCCAAACCATACCTCAGAGACGCGCTCTACTTCAAGCTGTACCACCCCGAGAGGCTTCAGCGCTACTTCAACCCTGAACCCATGAGAATCCTTGAGTGGCTAGGTCTGGGCATGTTTCTGGGGCCTGTGTTGAACTGCGTGTACTCCTGGGCAACTGGGCGCCCCAGCCTCAGTTGGCCCATGGTCTTGTTCTTTGCTGTGTACAGTATGGCTTTGTCAGAGCTGGTGGGACGGCATTACATGCTGGAGCTGCGCCGGCTGGCCCCCACACTCTATAATATTGTGCCAGTCACCGAGTGCTGCACGCCTGCCATGCTCTTCTCTGCTCCATCTGCCCACCGTGCCTTAGGTTACCTGAAGGGGCTGCACTGCCGCCAGGGTTTTGCTAAGGATATTGCCCTCTACTCCCTGCTGCGTACTAAGGGGGAGAATGCCTACGTGGTGGAACCCAACCTGGTTCGGCATGTGGGAATGTATTCCAGCCTTCGGCTAAATGACAACCCAAAACTGCTGTGAGCTGTTCATGCCTTTCCAGACACAAAGCACAGATAAGTTGGGTAGAACTCAGATGATGTGCTACACTCACTGGGCATCCCGTGCCTCCAAGGTGGGCAAAGAATAAGTCTCCTTTAAAAAAAAAAAAAAGTTTCTTAAAAATAAACTTATGTATGTGCAGCCCCTATTTAATATATATACTTGGGAACTGATGACCATGAACCGTGTGGAAGGGGAGTGGGGATGGAGTGGGGATTCCAGCTGAGGGTGTGGATTGTCTGCTCTCCTTAATCATTCTTAGGGAAAAGCTCTCACACCAGTATAAACAGCTATACTGCCTACTCTCCTTTACATTCTCACCTTAGGGCAACAGAAAGTTGGATAAAGTGAATGTTTCAGATTTTAGCTTGTGAGGAGGAAAAGCCCTTATTCTCCCACCCTTACTAAGGTCTGATCTCTGACCTCTGTTTCAAAGCTGTGGTTTAGGGCACACCTTTCAAAAGCAGGAGTGGTTTAAGTGAACTTTCCCACAAATTTCACCTATTGTTCAAGTTTTATAAAGCCTCTTATTTGTAAGTCTCTCCCCCTGCAGATCCTGTCTGCACCTCCACCCTTCCCCACTCTTTTTCTTGCAACAGAGGCTCTTAAAAAGAAAGCCTCTGTTGCTTCATTAATGGTCAACTTTTAAGGTGGGAGTAGGAAAAGAGCAACAGCCACTGATGTTACACAGCCAGGTCACAAATGGATGTTTTCACTGATACATTACAGACATCATAAACAACAGGATAACTACTGTTGGTTGGTATCATCACTAGTTGTAGTGAATCCAGGTCATTAAAAGGCCTTATCAGTTGCTGATTGGGCTTAGACATTCAACATTAATTTACCTTGACTTCCTATCAGCACAGAGGCAAAGGAAAGATTAGATCAGGTGCTGCTGTTGTGCAGGATCCTTGTTTCATTTTGGAGCTGTAGTTGACAGCTCAGCCTGAGTGGTTCATTCTCTGGTCGGCAGCAAGCTAAATACCCATAGGAAACAAAGCTAGGTGTTCATAAAAACAAGCAATAGCACAACACATCAAGGGCCCACGCTGATACTGATCTGTTAACTTAATGTGCTCTGGTTGTTAGGCATTTGGGTTAAGTACTCTGTACCACAGCTGTGGGCACAGTTAGATATAAAACCATGCAGATGACAGATCTCTTTCAGAATTATAACTGACATCAAAAAGTTAAGGTCTAATGGAAAGCCAACATTGACTTAAGTGGGCCTTAAATCAAATTCACTTACATCTGGAGTTTGGTTGAACTATTTTTGAAATTATATTCCTAGCTTTGGAATGAACCAAGTACAATATTTTTGTTGTGTTTTGTTAGTGAGGTTGTTTGGTTTTTTGGTTTTGGTGCAGGAAGAGCTTTGAATTTTCTTTCCCCCACTCTCTCCCAGGTGATTTACGCCTTAAGCTCTTTAACAAGTCTGGTTGTACATGTGAGAGACATAAACCACCTGAGAGATGACACCAAGAAAGTTGCAAACCTACAGCTGTCAGCATGTGAAGGGTGTCTATTACACAACACCAAAGCATAATGCAAGTTAGCGGGGAAATGGCTTCATAGCACAGAGCAGCACTTTGGTCTCTTAGCAATCAGCTGGCGTACTTCTCTAACACCTTTGGAAATGAGATGTAACTAAAAACTGCTTGTGGATTCCATGCCATTTCAAAGGAAAGGCACCTCTCCTGTCAGAGGATGCAGGAGAAATTGCACAGGCAGAACCACAATTTATTCTCAGCGGCTGAAAATCCCAAAGATACCAGAGTGGTCACCCGGTGGCAGGTGGGCAAACATATTCTCAGGCTTTAATGTAGTATGGTTAAGGTAGCAGGATTTAACATGACTGTATATTTACTCCACTAAGTGCCTGCGTGTGTGAGAAAATGCAACCTGTTAATGCATTTTCAGCTGTGAATGTTTCAGTGCGGTGTGCATTCTCTTCACTCTTTTTTCTATTGTTGTACTATACAAATCCAGAACAGTGCCCTGTTCTTTTCATGAGGATCCATTCATACTCCTTCTTGCAAAGAAAATCTCACAGCAAAGTACAATATATGGGACAGAGAAAGGAAAAAGGAAGAAGAAAAAGAAAGTTCGAAACCAACTAACTATATGCAGTTAATAAATGTTTTGGTGTGGGAAATGATTTACCCATTTGTCTTGAAGTTATTTTCCTTGTTTGCCCAGTAGTACTTTGTCATCCCACAAGTCCAGTGGAGGTCAGTAATTTCGCTGAGCTTCACAGCTGAAAATTAAGAACATAAATTCGAGGCATTCCTTCTAAACTGTAAGACAATTTACAGAGCATAAGAGATGAGACAAGTTGACTGAGACACCAAACAATAGGCAGAGGGCCTACAGCTTGAACCTGCTAGTGCAAGAGTGTCAGATACAAACAAACTCCTTTGTGCAAGGAGCATGTTAATAAATTAGACAGGTCCTTCTGGAATATTTTCCTTAAGTGCCCAATTCACCTTTACAACAGAGGTGCTGCTTTTACTGAGCCTGCTGGGGGATATTTCCAAGTTACTGAGGTACTTGCTCAGTGCCCACCATGCCAATGTGACATCTCAGGCAAGAGTTGCTTCTGCTGTTGCCTCTGAACTTTCATAAGTAGACTGATTTTTGTTTTCCGTGCCACGTGCTTTATTAGAAATAACAAGTCAGAGAAGTGTACTTCATCTTGGAACAGAAAGTGGGAGGATACTGTGATGTCTTAATTCCTGTTGGATTTTGTTCCACAGTTCAGGCTAAAAATGCAGTTTCAAACACACAAGCCTTTTCCCTCTCTTTTCTACCAGGGAAGCAGAGCAGAGTTGATGTATCTCAGACTACATAAATTCAAGGCCTAGCATTAACTCCCTGAAGTGTGGCCTTATTTACATTAAAACAAATTTAGTGACTATTTCTGAAACAAACGGGATGGATTTTCTTGGGTGTTGGTTCATTCCCAATAGTTCAGAGATTATTTTTCAAAGCACCAACTACTGCTTGCACAAAAGGATTCTTTCTTGATCGGCCAGACGCCAGGACTCAAGGCATTATTGTCCAAGACAATTCAGGGGATGTTACTCAATTAAACAAAAAATACCTTTGTTTTCAAGGTGTCCAACCTAAGTATGATTCTGGTCGAAGACAAAGCATAAATTGATAGGTCTCTATTAGACTAGAAGCCCAAGAGGATTTTCTATCTACTATAGGTATCAATGTCTGTGAGATTGCACTGCTTTTGAAGAGAGAAGGAAAAAGCTTTACTTTCAGCTGTGAGGAGCTGTGAATCACCAGACCAGACATTTCAATAGCAATTTGGCTGGATGCAGGGTGAATTACTTTTTTTCTAAAGATACTTACAAGCAAACTTTCTACCAAATAAACAATGTTTCTATTAAAACTCTACTGTCTCTTCTTTCTGTATGCCACAGTTGGTTTTCCTGATGGGAAGATCCACCTCCTTCTTTACCATCTTTGACTAAGAAAGGTACTTCTGTGTTCATGCGTCTGCATGGATGTAATAATTCAATTCCTACAACAACTGACATTGAAGAGGACCTCTGAAGGTCCCAAGTCCAGTTCTCCACTCAGAACAGATCTTACTAGACCAGTCTGCTCAGGTCCTTCTCCAATCAAGTATTGAAGCATTTTAATAAGAAGGACTTGAGATAAAATCAAGCTGCTCTGTGTGCTGGAATTTAACTGTAGTATACTTCTGTATAGAAAGGCTATACTTCACCAAAAAAAAAAAAAAAAAAAAAGGGGGGGAGACAGTTGTAATTGCAAAGGCACTGGCAGTTTCTCTCCCAAAGTTTAAGAGTTTCGTTTTCTGTATTTGCACACCAGCTTTATAGACATCGTATCCAAATTCAGCAGATGGCAGGGGCCAACATATGGTTCTGAATAATCTTCAGTAAAACACACATCTGCCAAAAATGCATATAGAATTAGGTATGCCATGGTCTGTGCTTCTTCACTGCATGTGTCTCTGTTGCTAGAGTAAATTCATTTCCACAATCTGTCCTGACAGCTCATGCTATGAGAGAATCCACTCCATCAGGCCGTTTATTCATGCACCTATGGGCTGTCAGCAGTATCAATGTCCACTCCCAAGTCTTTGTTCTGCACAGCAAGCTATGAATGCCACATTTCCAGCTGTGTAACCACTGGTGATTTTTAAATGCTGATGAAGAAAAAAACAGTGTTATATTTCCTTGCCCTGTTAGTAAGCCTCTGGCCAGCTATGTAGTCAGTGCCTACTTGCTCTTTGAATGTCTGTCATAGTGTCCAATGTTTCTCCAGCAGTGCAGAAACCACCTGTACAATGGTCTTTTCAGCAAACTGGTCCACTTTCAGACATCTGTTGTAGTTTATATTTTGCAATTGTATGCCAGTGTTAACATGCAGCACCTAAGTGTGCTTTCTGGGGGGACTATGTGCTGCTTAGATAAACAGGTAATAAATAGTTAAGTGTCTCCTGTTATAGCTGCCAGTTGTTTGCCTACTTGCTTTTTAAAAACAAAATGTCAACAGAAGGGCACAGAGACCAGTGTCATTACTGCATTTATCTTCATGCCCTATTACAGCTATTTTGCACAGTCCAGAAAAGTTGCCACTAGCATCCTGATTTAAAGTTGTGTCCTTGTTTGCTATCCCCACTACTGAAATTATTACAAAGATGTGAGTTTGACAACAGTAATGTTATGTGCTTGCATGTTTTTCAATTTCAAGTCATGGTGTTTGTTGCAGCCCACCTTTAAGACACAGAGAACAATGAGCAAGCAAGCCCTCACTGTGCAATCCCCTCAGTGCTCTCTGTGGGCCTGAGTCTGTTCTCCCCAACACCCTCCATACTCTCCATACCTTCCCTGATATACGTGTCTGCAGACACCGCTGTGGAGCCAGAAATACAGGTGATTTATTTCAGTGGGGTTAAAGGCGAGGATCTCTGCATGGGGGTGAGGGCTGTAGGTGAATGGGAAAAACAAACCACTTGATAAATAATACCTCTGATTAGATAGGGATGAACAAGCTGGACTTTGTGACAGTTAAGCAAGACTGCAAAGTACAGAAAACAGGAAACATCCAGCACAGTGTGGAGAGGTGAGGAGGAGGCAGACTTCACTCAGCTGAAGTCTGCTCTGATTAGACTTTAACCCCATCACGCAGGCAGCACTCTCTTGGGGCACACCGAGCCAGGTGTTTTTCATGTGGATGCATGTTAGACACTCTTCCAGTGTTTTTTTCCATTATATTTCAAACCCTTTTACAGGCCTGACCACATACAAAAGTGTTAAAATTAATAGTACTTAATTTACTGAAGTGCAGAGGGAAGCTTTAACTTTTTCATTTTTCTTTTGGTGTCCATGTAATCTCTGAAATTGCTCCATCCATTTCTTTCTTTTTCATATTTATTTCTCAGAGGTACTACAGTTTGTCTCTCTTCACAGTTACTTATTATTTTAATTTAAAATGCTATTTAATATGAGTAATTAAAGGCAAAAACTATTGAAATGATACTGCTAGAAACACATAAAAACCCCACAATCATCAGCTTGAAGAAACACAAGGAATTCAGAAATTTTTACCTATTGCTTTTAAACAAGGCTTTCCACTCATTTTAACATGCTTCATCCAACAAGTCTTCACTCAAAACTTCATTGCAGAACTGAGAGATCCTTTGACAGCAAGGTTGACTGTAAGAAAGACAGCAGCTACATTAACTACTATGAAAATCCAGTATTTGTATTGTCAAACTCAAGACAGCAAACCACAAATTAAGTCCTAAATAATAACCAAAGCCACCTGTAAAGACAGTTTTTAGTGATCTTTAATATTTTTAAATGTATAATTCTGTCAACTTTTGTATGGTAATTTCAGATGGAAAAGTCAACATCTACAATCTTCAAGCCAATCAAATACAAAATTCACTTACTCCGTGCTCCATTTGTGAGAGGAAATGCTAGATTGTGTTTGAACATTACCCATCTCTTTTACAGCTGATCACTATTTTCTGTTTCCATGCTTTAAAAGGCAAAACAATGAACATTTAAGCTCTCTTACTAGTTATGCATCATCTGCTGTGATGTTTCAAACATAGATATGGGTGAGCTATAAAGATTTTTATATTACAAGATTATTTATATTAGCTTTCTCATTAACATATAAAAAAGCCATAATCCATGCAGAAAATCTTCAATCACCATACCTAATTAGATATCTATTTAAGCAATCAATACTCATTCATCCAAAACTATCAAAAAATAGTTCGTAATCCCTGCTCTATTAAAAGGCTTTTCACTAGAAAAGTAGATCAGCAAACACTGCAATAGCCTGTAATATTTCTGTAAGCATACCAATAACTGAGAGTACTTATTCTTTAGCTCAACTGCCCTCCCTTCCCATTCTCCCTGTCCTTATCCTCAGCCTGGGATCTTTGCAGTACTTCCCTCTTTCCATGCCAGGGGCAGTGAGGGATGAGGAACCCTAGGGAGGCAGAGAAGATCTGGTGCTTCCTTGGGAACTGAACTCCCACAGAAAACCCAGCTTGTGTGGCCAGCCCTACAAACTGCAGAAGACAAACCCCAGATACCACTAAGACGGGTGGCAACACAACAGTGGATTCTACAAAAGGGCATGTGTTTCATGCCATTACTGAGCCACTTTGTCACAAAGTTGTAATCTGTACCCCTTAACATTCATCTGTGTGATCTCTGCCTCTCTTTGCCTCCTGTTTTCCTGAAACCTCCAAATCTGATTCCTGACCAGCATCATTATTTGTCTGAACTCACCTTCCACCAGGGCTTTGGTGTTGCTCCCACTCCATGTCCACTGAAGGTGTCCCCATCTTCCAGTATTGCAGTTGCCTGTACCAAAGTCATGCTGTCCATGGCCACAAATTCAATCTCTTGTCAAAAGTAATGTTTAGGTCTGGCTACCTCTAACAAGGGTGCTCATACCAGCAGACAGCGTCTTGATAGCTCCAGCCCTATGACTGCATCACATTACTCTGAAAAAGGCTTAAACAAAAAAAGAAACCATTCCAAAATTAGTTGGGTCACTGGAAAGCTGAGTTGGCAATACTATGTAGCTCAGTGAGACAGTTTATGACTTGGATAATACAACAACTTTGACATAGAATAATTAGTTCAGTCAGTGATTTGATTTTTTTTTTTTATGGGATGGGTTAGTTGCTTTGTTAAATGCCAGTACACTGCATCCCCCTCCCCCAAACTTACTCCTATCATTTAAGGATGCACAAAACCATTATAACCTCATTTTTAGACGTGTAAGTATCCTGAAACGATGATTTTGTAGCTGTGATGATGAAAGTATGTACTCTTTTCCAGTGTTGTTTTAATATGTACTACTAATTTCTGCACAGCATGGTCAGAGTCATGGGTCTGCATGTTAATACTACTGAACCTTACAGTGACATTATCTAACATTGATTGTTCATTCCATATTCTTGCCTGAAAAGGCTTCCATTCCTAAATTAAGTGAAAAAGTTCACCATCATGTCCATTCACTTCTTTTTCTCCTCAGTCCTCTGAATCTCTGCTAGGATCTGTAATCCTAGTGCTTAGAGTGCCAGGTATTGGCTCAGAAGGACTAGAAAGGCACATATTAGCCATTACCCACATGGAAATATCTATATATACTTCTGAAAGAGTTAAGAACACAAGGTGGGCTGCAGGGGATTATCTGAAGTGGTTTCTAAATGTCAGACACCATTCCAAGAAGACTCCCCCCACATTTTCTCTAATAGCCTGTCAGACCATATCACAGATGACACTCGAAAAAGAACACTTCCAAGTACTCTCCTAGCTGTGACAGCTTCTAACCATATCAGGAATGATGGGACTCAAACTCTGATTTTCTCTGTGGCCCTGAAGAAGACAACAGTATTGCACCTTCTTGGTCTCAAGAGGTTCTTAGATAATGTACTTCATAAAAAGTGGTTTTAATCCATACTAGATGCCTCGTTTGTGGTGGAGAGACTTTAATACACTATGGGGTTCATCTTTCTGTTAGGATAGGAAAAATGGAATATAAAGCAAACACTGTAAAGCAGGGAAGGCTTTATGTCCACGTTATGTGCCACAGCATTCTTCAGCAAAAAAAGTTAGGAAACAGGACATTAAAGGAAATAAAACAACACAAGCACAAGGCATTCAACTGTACTGTATCCTCAGCTTTTGCAGAGGTTTCTCTGCTGAGTGTCACAGAGTGCTACTGCTGTCAGCATGTAAACTGTTAAGATTTACTACAGGCACTGATCTTGGCATGCAGCTCTAGAAGAGGTAGGCTCAAGGAGGAAGTGTGGCTCAGTGAGAGGAGAAATCACATGTCTCACCTATCCATGTAAAGGCTAAAGGTGTCACTACACGCGCCAAACAAATGGAGAAACTACGTCATTCTTCAGGCAAACACTGTGTCTTTGTGGTAAAGACATGCTAATGTCCAAGGTCGCAGAGCGTGTTGTTGCTGAGGGCATGATGTTTGCTTAACAGTCCCTGTGCTGTACTTACCTCCAGGAGTACTGACCTGCAGTATGGGCTGGGGCAGGGTGGGGGGAGTAAGGGGGAAATGAGGTCTATCTACTTGGCTTTAGTGAAAAACCGTAGTGATTTCATATAAACTGGAATGTACCATTTATAAAACATTAGCATTTTTCACAGAAAAAAAAAATGCTAAGCGACCAAATAATTGTAATATGGGTAGGTGTTTCAATGGGATTTTGGTGGAAAATTTGACTTGCAATTGTGCACCTCAATCTGGATATATTTCTTCTGATAATTATCATTTGCACACAGGAAAACAGAACTTGCAGCTTCATTAACCCTGATACTGTAAGCATCACATTTTGCCTTTCCATATACTAACTGGAAAATATGTTTCTGTGCCAAATTTTCGAGTGAGGAAAATAAATAGGAAGTCACTGAAATTATAGTAACTCATGTCAATTAAGGATCTGTTGCATTGGATCTGCTTTTTATTCTATCTTCCTTCCTGTACCATGTATTTTCCTAAGTACAAGCTTCCAAAAGATCTAACCCTAAATGGAAGGTTATGCACAAGATCCTTGTAAACAATTTCCATGGCTCTTCTTGTATATCTTTTCAGTCTGTTTTAGAAAGAGGAGGCATAATTGAAATAACACATCCTGAATGGCCTTATATATAGAGGGGAGGGGAAAGGGGAGGAAGGAACACCAGGGGTGAGACCAGGTCCCATTGGTTGGTCAGACAGCCAATGACCAATCTCAAGGAATGACATCTCCCCAACCAGCCTGGGGAGGAGGGAGAATGCAGGAGTGGAAGGGAAAAAAAAAAAAAAAAAACAAGAACCTGGTCTCTTCGGCTGCAACCACCTCACCAAAAGCTTGTAGCAGCAGCGGCACTATCCACAAACAAGTAAGTATAATAATTTCATTTCTAAACTGTAGAGGTGGTATGTATATCAGCAGCTGTGACACAATGTGCTTATCTAAAGTGGGCTTGGGGAGTTGTTTTTGGTTTTGTTTTTATTTTTTTGTTCCAGGAACAGCTTGCAAGAAATAAGCACTCAGCCATTCTGCAGTGATCTTCCAATGTGACCCATTTGCTGCTAACACTGGCTTTCTAACTTAGCTTAGTCACTCAGAACTCCTGGAGTAAGTGAATCCTTAGTCTAAGCGGACTAGAGCAATAACATACCTGCATTGCTTTCTACTGCTTTGGTTTGTATGTGTTTGTTTATGCTTGTGGAGTACATAAATCTGTATTTTGCAAGGAGAAGAGAGAATGACTGGAGAATGCAGCTGGTCCTGACAAACACTAATGCTGACAGAAGTGTAATTATGTGTGTTCATTGTGCAGCTTCTCAAGCATTAGTGCAGTAGTGTGGATAAGATTCTTCAGCAGAGGCATGAAAGGTAGTCTGCAATGCAGGAAACTAAAAACTGCTCTTACATTAGGCTGTATCCTTTAAAGTTGTGGACAGCTTCAGAAAACTGCTCAACAAACTCAAATCCTCACCAAGTCTGTGATCCTCCACCACCTTCTCAATTATCCCATGTGCCTGGCACCCAAAACTGTTTAGCCCACCTGAAACCCTCACCACTGCTTTACCCAGCCTCCCCTGCTGGCATTATAAGACATGAATTCTTGTGCAAGTCTGACAGCGTTTTTTTACCTTCTCTGAGAAGAAGCCAGCCCTGAGAGAGAAGCAACTTCACCCTAATGACCACACTTACTTCCAAGAAACCAGCTTGTTGCTACCTCAGCCATCTCTAGCTATCCTGAGTGCTCCAGGAGTGCTCTGCACTGGCAGAGGCCAGGTCCCTGTGTATGTAACCTCCTTTCATACTTGCTGAAGAGATGAAATGGGGGTACATTTTTTCAGGGTTTTAGTATAGCTGTGAAGTTAATGTGGGAATCAGGACAGGGAACTGCAAGTATCATATAGTTCCATCCACTTGAGATAGGATGTTGAAGCAAGGTCCCTAGACAGAGCATGAAGACAGAAAAAACTCTTGTTCCCACCCTCACAAGACAGGAAAAAACAACCAGGCAATTTACCATCATATGTGCCCCAAAGGATCTATCAAGATGGTGAAACTACTACGTCAATCAAAAACATCTGCTGCAGACTTCTGTCTGAATATATATTTTTGTCCCATGCCCTTGACACTTTTTAGAATCCAGAAATGAAACATTTTCCTATACCTTCACTCCACTGCAAAGGTGAAGGGAAAAACACCCTGTTCTTCCCTCAGACCTCCTTCATACATACAGAAGACACAGCTGCCACTTCAACTCCCTAGAGCAAGTATTCACACAGAGTCACAGGGTAATTGTAGTCCAACCTCCCGCTCAAAGCAGGGTTAGACACAAGGTCAGACCAGGCTGCTCACAGCTTTATTCAGGTGGGTCTTGACAGCCTCCAAGGATGGAGACACCACAGACTGTAAACCTGCTCCTCTGCTTGGCTGTCCCAATAGCAAAAAAAAAATTTCTTCATATTCGGTCCAGATCTCTCTAGTTTCAGCTTATGCCTGTTGTCTCTCACTCTCCTGTCACATGCCGCTGTGAAGAAGCTGGCTCTGCCTCTTCGATCATCACTCCTGTGTGTATTGGGGGTTGCTGAGAGGTGCCCCCAAAGCCACTTCTGCTTGAGGCTGAACTAGACCCAGCTTTGCAGCCTTACCCTCACAAAGAGCTTCAGCCCTTGACCTTCTCAATGGCATCTGCTGAACTCACTCCAGTTTGTCCATGTCTTTCCTGTACTGTGGGGGCTCAACACTGGATGCAGTACCCCAATGTGATCTAAACAGTGCTGAGCAGAGGGGGATAGTCCCTGTCTTCCCCTTGCTCTCTGGGCCAGACCTCTGCTCACACAGGATGCTGCTAGCTCTTGTTGCTGGCCTCTGTTCAGCTCGCTGCCTGTACAGGGTCCTGGGCTTTCTCCAAAGAGCTCTTCCCCCATCCCACTAGACCTGGTAGGATCACTGCCAGGGCTTTGCCCCCCAGGTAATGTCTGGGCATTTGTCCTGGCTGAACTTCATGGTGCTCCTGTTGGCCTCTTCCTGCCTTCTGTCCAGGCTCCTCTGGATGGCTGCCCAGCAATCAAGCGTATCAACTAGTCTTGCCAGCTTGGTGTCATCTGCAGGCTAGATAAGAATGTGCTCTGTCAGCAGGACTGGGCCAGGCTTGCCCAGCCTTCAAACCTATCAGTTTGCCCAGTGTCCAAGTAACCAGACTTACTTAGAAATAGCTTTTTAAGGGGGCTCCATAGAGAAGTGAGGCCAATAAGTAGATTATAAAGAGAATATTAGGTGTATAACTCATTATGTGTCTGTCTCTCCTAAAGACAAGGGTAAACACAGAGTAAATCCAGTCAGGTGCAACACTGTGCCTGCATGTGATGGGCTAAATTTCTGAATATTTTTCATTCTCCTCATCAACTGTATTTATCGATTTATATATGCAACCTTTGCGTCTTCAAACCCTGTTTTTTGGAAGCAGAATCTCTTGTGTGCACAGTGCAACAACATGCATATGTGGTTTGTATTGCTAACTGTCAGAGATGATGTTGAAGGGCTGTGTTTATTAGCAATTGAACAGGAAAAGCTATATGCATGGGATACAAACCATATTTTGAGAGTTTGATTCTGCACTTTTGGAACCAATTTTATAAACGAAGGTAATGAAGAGACCCAAGAGAAAATTTTACAGATTCTAATCCAATCTTTTCATGTCTGCAAACCAGGAATCAGGTGAGATTTTCTGTAAGATTAGAAGATGCCAGTTACTTGAGGTGGCTGGAAAGAAAAGACGCCAATGAAGTATTAATGTTTCTAAGATGATCTGAAGTGGAATCTAACAGTTCCTTCTGCTGTTCGTCTTGGTTCTGCCCTTTGGTTCTCACTATTATCAGGATGCAGTGCTTGTGCTGATATACATGAAGATATTTCCCATGCAGACCACAGTTATGGTAGCTGAGAAAAACCTGAGACTTCAGCAGTACAGTATTTACTTTGAAAACTGTGCTGTCCTCTTTCCTCCCACCCCCACCTCCTGCTGGTCACAGGCTGGGGGCTGAACAAAGAACTCTGCTTGCTTAAGGAACTGCTGAAGCCTGACAAACACTTAAGGTAGCCATACAGCTGGAGGTTTTATGCATTCTGTGCAGTTTTATTCTTTTGGGTTTCTTCTTCCACTTTTTACACTTTTAAAAAAATGTTATGTAAGCATTACCACAAAGAGAATACACTGTATTCATACAATGTCAAATCAATGTGAAATCACTTGAGCTTGTAACACTAAAATACTAGCCCACAGCCTAAACCGGGTAAATAAAAATAAAATTTCTTGAAAAACTTTAGTGGTGGGACAACTCATAGATACTGTTGCTGAGAACACAGTTCTTTCAAGCTTTTTCCTGCCTGGAAAAGTTGTCAAGTTAAACAAATAAAGCAGAATAATATGGCAAATAGGCTTCGCTCTTGGGAGAATGAAATGCTCTGCCTGGCTTTGGCTGCCTGGGCACAACCGTTTTACCTCAGGACCTGTAAGGTGACATATCCAGCTCTTTAAGGGGGTACATTAATGTTTCTGTGGATGTGCTGGGAGCTTACACTTTACAGAGCAGATGTATGAAGTGTTACTGAAGTGTAAGACTTCTCCACTCCCCTTTAAATGCTCAGAGCAGTACCTTGCAGCAGAGACACCCTTTCTGAATTCAGCGAGGAAGATCCTCAGAGATTATGCTTGTCATGAAAGAATCACAGAAAAATAAAGCTCTAAATCAAGGGTACTTGAATGTCCTGGATCTTAGAGCTAACACCAGCTTTATAACTGCTCTTTTGCATTCATGTCTTCACCATTTCAGTTAGGAACACTGTGCATTTTACTCGTCCTTGTAGCTCAGCAGAGTAGCTGAGAACCACTCACCATGGCCTTACAGATCATTTGGGGGAGCCTTCTGGCAAATCTCCACCTACTCCTTCACACTCAATGAGGTACTTGCATGGAAACTGAAACTAATCTCTTGTCTTCTAATTCATCACTGTGGAACTACACTGAATTGTTTCAGTCTCTCAGAGTATTCAGTTAGAGCAGCATTATCCACTGAAAATTTGTATTTCTGTATTTTGGCAATTTGCTTTGCAGGCTGGTTTTGTGTGATAACTGTCTCTTTGTTATCTTTATGGAAACACTGGAAACAAGTAAGATTCAACAGACATTAGTCTCATTGCTTATTGCATTGCTGGAGAGAAAGTATACCCGTAAGAACATAACTAGAGTGATTGATAATCTTGTAATTCAGCTAGCTGGATTAAGGATTATCTGGATATGTCTACTCATGCTGTAGCATACCTCTGAACTGCAACTCTGAAATCCTTTTACTGATTTAGCAGTTCATTGGCTTTGACCTTGGACAAGATTGTATTCCTGCCAGATCACAATTTTCCAGTCTTTTCCACGGAGACTGTGAACTACTGGAGTGGTTGCTCATCATGTTGCATAGCAATTTATTTAACAGTGCTATGGTTTTGACTGAAGTTCTTACAACACAAACTATTATTACCGTAATCATAGTAACAAGCCAGTTTCCTACTTCTAAGAAACATAATACACAGAAAGCAGGTGAGGGATGAGGAGGTTTACAGGTGAACTGAATTAGTTACACAGCATAAACAACAGCTCTTCAAGTTCTTTTAGGTAGGCTGCACAGGATGAGAGCTGGGAGTGATGGAGTTTTGGTCACCACAGTAGAAGGATGCTTCCCAGAGCTCTAGCCACAGTCTGGCATACAGAGCAGAGTTCAGTAAAGCCTGCTTCTGCACAGCAAGGCATTTCAGTGCTTGGAAAAGGAAGGAACCCTCCCTCATCTGATGCGGTCTTCATTTACACACTCCTTCAAATTCCCTCTATACCTCGAATGACTCACCATTGTTAAGTTGCATAGGATGAATTCTACTCTCAAACAACTCACAGAAAGGTAAAGCAGACATCTGGACACTGCATCTGACTGGTCTGTACTGGTAGACAACGGCATTTGAATCTTGCACAATAACATCACCCATACCTAAGTACCTTCAACTATAAATCAGAGATGTGGATTTACAGCTATCACAGTACAGTGATGGCATGTTGCTATAAAAAATTTGGCACCTTTTGGCATGGTGCACAGAACCCTTGTTACTCTGTCATGAGTAGCAGCTAGACTCCTGACCATTTCTCCCCGTTAGGCCCTTCAGCAGGGAGGATAAGACAAGTATTCTGTGGTAAAGTATCTGCATGTTGGTAAAAAGAATGGAGGAGCTGGCTGCATACATGCTTATATGGAGAGAAAGATCTGCTGGCCATCTCTGGCATATGGTAAAATGGGAAATGGCATGTTCTCACTCCTCTCTAAGGCTGAGTTTGTCAATCAAAAATGCAGACACTGGTCAGGGGCCTGTCCCTCCGGAGGAAAATTGATATTGGAGATCTTTTGTGTTTCTTTAATGATTCATCTCGTGGATTTACCACCCATTGTTTTAGCTATAGTATATGATAAACAGTGAGAAGAGAGTCTTCTTTTGTCTCAGGCTCATGGGCTTACAGACATAGGGAAGTAACTTGGGAAGTAACTTGGACTATTCAGGTGATCGGAGAAACTGTAATATAATGCCATATAATCAAAACTTGAACATTCAAGATCAAGTGTTATGTCATAACAAGACAGAACCTGGATTTCAGGTGCTAGATTTCTGCAGCTGGTAAGCCTCTGCCACAGCTGAGAAGATAGAAATGGGTGGTGAACCACCCTAACCCCCCAGGTCTGACATAGAGCACTACAGTTGTAAGAACAGCCATGAGGAGGAAAGAATTAGAAAGCAAGGCAGGAGGGTGGGAATGGAAAGTCAGCTAGACAAAGTAGCAAGTAACTGCTCACGCAGGCCAGGGAATGGCAGAAGGGCATTGTTAGGAAATGTGTAAAGAACTGGCATTCTTCCGATTGGGACCAAAAAGTCTGCAGAGTCCGCAGTTAACATACTGGTTAGTTTGGTGCATGTTTTTATGACAGACTGACCTCTGGGCAAATCTATGTCTTTCCCATGCAAATGCCGAGTCTTTCCCACTTTGGTGATGGAAAGATGCATTAGGATATGTTGCCTGCATTTCTTTTGGTTTTGCCAGGTGCACTAAGCCAAGAAGAACTCGAGTGGATTTCTGGGCATGTGCCTGTGGTAACAGGGACCAGACAAGCACCAAGAGCCCTCCAATAGAAATACTTGAGTGATGTCTCTGATTCACAGTTTGTGTATACAGTCTTCCCCAGCTTGTAATAGTAATTCTCTTCCACAGATAAGTCAACATGACCCACCAATTCCCAGCGCTGTCTCCCGAGCAGAAGAAAGCTCTTTCAGACATTGCTCAGCGGATTGTGGCTTCAGGAAAGGGGATCTTAGCTGCAGATGAATCAGTAGGTGAGTTTTAGATATCAATCAGTTAGCAGTACCCAAGACTTTTAAGTTTGCTTCATCTTTGAAATCAGTGGAATAAATTAAAAATACTTAAAAAAAACGTTGACTGAGCAAGAACACCTCTGCCAGGCTGGACTTCGTCTACAGCAACAAAATCTGACAAACTGTGAACTGAGAAGAGAAGGTCTGAGCTGAAGCCCCAGTTCATTACTACATACTGGGACCAGGAAGCCAGCCAAGCCTAACACCTCTCTGTCTCACCCGTGTCCACCTCATTAGGTACCATGGGGAACAGGCTGCAGAGGATCAATGTGGAGAACACAGAGGAGAATCGCCGGGCTTTCCGAGAGATCCTCTTCTCTTCAGATGCTTCCATCAACCAGAGCATTGGGGGAGTGATCCTCTTCCATGAGACTCTCTATCAGAAAGACAGCAGTGGAAAGCCATTTCCAGCTCTCATCAAAGAAAAAGGCATTGTGGTGGGAATAAAGGTGAGTATTTGTACATCTCTGGCTGGCAGTGTAATCCAAACCCCATCTCCAGTGAAAATTATATATGAGCAGCACTGTCTCCTGCCAGACACTTCTTTTTGTCTTTTGTGCTTGGTTTTAAAACCACTGGAGGATCTTTGAGACCATTCTCTGCATTGCTTTTGTACAACTAACTAACCTACATTTGATGCAGGAACTTTTCATCCACCAAATCCCATCTGCTCACCATTCACTGCAATTAAATCCATCCATGCAGTAACCTAAATTCAGTCCTTTCCACATCTGACAGAGCTCTTGAGCCACTCCATGCAGCCATCTATACACCGCCTTCCTCTTACCCAATTCACTCCTTTTCTTCGCCTTTGTTCCAACATTTCCCTTCTTTGCACCTTTACCGTGTTCAGCCCCATACTTTACTCAGAGTCATCCTGCAAAGACAGACTAACCATGGGTAACAAAATAAGGATGCAACTGATCACCGTCTCTTTGTAACCCTTCCTGTTTTCCTGGTCTCCACAGCTGGATAAAGGCACAGCACCCCTAGCAGGAACAAATGGAGAAACCACCATCCAAGGTAAGGAGAGCTCTAAGGAGCCCAAGCTATGCCTGGTGCAGCAAAAGCCATGGGGTGACCCACCCAAGTTGCAGCCTTGGCTGGTGTCATGGTACTTTTAAGAGCTATGTTGTGAAGAACTGCTCTCAGTGCTCTTCTTTGATCTGCAGGGCTGGATGGACTGGCTGAGCGCTGTGCCCAGTACAAGAAGGATGGTGCTGACTTTGGCAAGTGGCGCGCAGTGCTGAAGATCACCAGCACAACACCCTCTCAACTTGCCATCCAAGAGAATGCCAACACATTGGCACGCTATGCCAGCATTTGTCAGCAGGTATCTATCCTCCAGCAACCTTGCCTAAGATGCTGTTGCCCCTTCTCACTGTCCCTTACGATAACATGCTACGTATCTTGAAGGGCAGATCTCTGAGAGGCTTGTGGGAAAGATGAGGAAGAGGGCAGTGCAGCAAGAAGGAATACCACCAAAGTCAGCATAGACAACAAGGACAGGTTTTTTTCCACATCCCCAAAGAACTTTCTGTTTTTTCCTTTCTTAGCATGGCTTGGTGCCTATTGTGGAGCCAGAGATCTTGCCTGATGGAGACCATGATCTCCAGCGCTGTCAGTATGTCACAGAAAAGGTAAGAGATTCCTGCCCCCCTCCTCCCCTTCACAAATCAGTAGCTAATCTTACACAAAGTGCATTCACGTATCTCAAACAGTTTTGACCAAAAAGGTATTTCATAACTGTATCACTAAAATGAGTGCTTTGGGAATGATTAAAGAGTGGCTTGTGGTCAAGTAGTGAGTTAATAGCAAATGAGAATCCATGCTTTTAGATTTCCACTCAAACTGACAATATAAGCATTCTTGATCTCAAGAAGATGCATTGGGAGCAAAAACACTCACCCCTCTTTTAGTAGTTCAGTTTGCAGAGACAAATCCCATAAATATTGAGAGTGGTATCCTGGTCATCTCAAAAGTAGTGACGTCTCTGGGGCTGCGATAAATTGCATGAGAAGGCAAAGCTCAATTTGATCTTCTCACACTCCCAAGGAATAAGCTGTCTTTCCACAGCAGGTTGAGGTGAAGATTTGAGCAGAGGTCTATATTCAACCCTCATGTTTTCAGGTTCTGGCTGCTGTCTACAAGGCCTTGAATGATCATCATGTGTACCTGGAAGGGACACTGCTGAAACCCAACATGGTGACGGCTGGGCATTCCTGCCCCAAGAAGTACACCCCTCAGGATGTAGCCGTAGCAACTGTCACTACTCTTCTCCGCACCGTTCCTGCTGCTGTTCCTGGTGATTCCCGACTCATTCCTATGTATTCATTCACACTGTCACTCTTGATGGCTTTGGTCCTACATCTGACAGGCTTGCTCCTCTGGCACGTAGAGGTCAGGGACTGCAGTGGCTGGAGCACTCCGTTTCTAAGCCTCTAAACCTCTTTCTTGCAGGAATCTGCTTCCTGTCTGGAGGTCAGAGTGAAGAGGAGGCTTCTGTCAACCTGAATGCCATGAATCAGTCCCCTCTGCCTAAGCCTTGGAAACTGACCTTTTCATATGGGAGAGCCCTGCAAGCCTCAGCCCTAGCAGCATGGGTGGGCAAAAGCGAGAACAAGAAGGCTGCACAGGAGGCTTTCCGCAAGCGGGCACAGGTACAAGGCTTTCTCCCAGTGCAGAGAGTTTCTGCTCACCACAAAGGAAGGTGACAACACACCTCCCCTTGTCCCCACCCGTCCTGGTGCTTCAGGCTGACCAGGGATGTTATCCTCTTAGTTTTGCCTCGTTTGGTTACTCCTGCTGTCTTTCCACATCTATCTTTCTTACTCCAAGCTAACTGGTTTCCCCTCCTTTTTCTTTCTTTTTCAGATCAACAGTTTGGCTTGCAGGGGACAGTATGTCATGTCTGGAAAGACTGACACAGCTGCTATGCAGTCACTTTTCACTGCCAGCTACACCTACTGAAAGCACAGGAACCTTCCTTGTCCTGTCTCACTACACAAGGTGGAAGATGCTCGGAAATGAAAGAAAACCATAGAAATCTAATTTCCCTTACCCTAAACAAAACTGGAGATAAAATGGATTAGCTTCCTCTCCATCCTTCACTCCCACAATTTACTGAGGGGATATTCTTGTTTCATCTGCCCATTCCAAAGAAGGGGATTTCTTTCCATGACAGACAACAGCTGCTAATGAATCATGCACCTGTTCTCCCTCTGGTTTAAACCTAGCACCCAGATTAGTAGGCAGATTAAGTAGTTCCCTATCAATTCAAATAAATACCCTTGCCCACTACCACATTTTGCAGCCAAAATCTGAATTACAAAACCTGACTCTGTCTTCAATCATGGGAATAAAACAGTAATTGAAAACTAATCTTTATCTCACAATTTTTTTTTCTGTATAAACTTTACAGTCTCTTTCACACATCTGTGGTTTTCAGTAGCCTATCCAAAGATTAAGTCACAAGGTGTTACTGCTGTGAGCTTGGGAAACCCTGAGGAGATCAAAGGGAAACAATCCAATAGTGATACAGCTGGAGAGGTTAATCCTGCTGATGGAAGTCTGACAGACACTGAGGAAAACGTCAGAGATGTATATGGCAAGCAGTGCACAGGACTCAAGCCACATATAAGTAACACACCAACAAACCTGTCCTCTCTCTGGAGAATGGTTGATGTAATGAGGCTGCTACACACTGAGTTAGGGTTGCACGGGTTGAGTTAGTGCTGTGCAAAGACTATTGTTCCAAAGTGCTTTTACAGTGGCATTTTCCACAATAACTTAACATAAAACATGCAAGGAGGCATCTTGGCCTACCCTGCTGTCATAGCTTGAATAATTAGGTTGATGTTGAAGGCCCACAGTTTGACCTTTGGTATGTTGCTATGTACCTGTTAGAGATGTAAGCTTAGTTAGCTGAAGCACAGTGAGACAGCTGTTATGAAAAAAAAAAAAAAAGGCATAAACGGTAGAAATAGCAAACCTAAGTAAACAAGAATATATAAGAGTATTAGCCTGGCAACATACTACACCAACCAACTAGCAACACCTTGGATCAGCCCGCCAACCAGCAAAGACCACACGACCCAGATGGCCCACCTCTACCTTAGGGGCCACCCAAGACCAAGCCTGTACAGCCGTAGCCATCCCATTCTGCAGGCTGCTCCTCCAGCCAATGGCACCCCCTGCTCCTGCCAGCAAGGAGAGGGAAAACAGGAAAAATCACTGATCTGTAACATCCTTGTGTGCTTTGCATTACTAACTATAGTCTTTCACGGAAGCAATAAACCAAACTCCTTCACAGGGATCCAATCACTGCATAATTCACACAGGCTTTTAGTCTGTACTGAACATGAATGAAGAGCAGGAGCCTTGCTAACACTAGAGGCCGGTACCAGTATCAGAACACCACCTCTTTTCTGGGTCAGTTGAAGCCCTGTAAGTCTCTGAGCATCTGAGTTCAAATAAACCCCTGCTCCTGATGAGAAGCATCCCACCGATCTTTTGATCTATGTAGATTGCTTCTCTTAAAACTTAAGAGTGGAAAAAAATTTCTCCAAACTGTCAAAAGAAACCTCTCCACTTCATGAAACTAAAACTGTAGCTTTGCTAAATAATTCCTGCTCCTTTCCTGGACATCTATCACACATGCTGTGCCTGATGCGGCTGGCAGCTGTGCCCAGACTCCTCGTGTCTCCCTTTGACAGGGGCATTTGTGACCACAGCACACGGACGTCTGCTGAATGTACTGCCATGAATCAAAGCAAGGCTCTATACAGACAAAGCGTTATTTCTTGTTTGTAAAAATGTACAATCCTTCTAAAAAATAGGAAGAGTGATGTTATCATATGATTGCATATCTGGATCAGAAATGTGGCCCACAGAACAAACTTCCTCTGAAAACGGGCTGGCTTACAGAAACAGCAACGGGATGAAAACCTACAGGGACAGCTGCCAAGAGTCTGTGACTGGCAAAACCTCGCAGCGACTCTGAAGTCGCAGAAGGTGACAACGGATGTCTCCACCTGATGCTCTTTTAATCCCACACCCCCCGCTCCCAGGCTCCTTCCCACGCCGGCTGGCGCGGCC
>NW_020799144.1:8289598-8321808 GCF_003259725.1 Athene cunicularia | reverse complement strand
GGGAGCGGCTCCCGGGGGCGGGCGCTGGCGGCTTTTGTGCCTCTCCCCGCTGCCTCCCCGGGCTGGGCCTGCGGCCGGGTCATTCAGACCCGCCGCCGTCAGGGCTCGGTGTTCGTGCCCCAGAGCGCGTTGGGCCGCAGGCCTCGGGGCGTGCGGCGAGCGCCCTCATCGCGTCCCTGCCGAGGAGGGTGCCCCGGCAGCGGGCGGGTGTGACCCTGCGGAGTTAGTTTTTTTTAATGCTGTTGCTGTTGTGGTAAACGATCTTTCTCGGTGTGGAAAAAAAAAGGTGTTTCAGGGCAGTATTACAGTGGCAATGAACAGCCATCGTTTCTGTATAACTTTTTAGGGGAACCATGCTTGTTGATTGTGGCATATCAGCAAGTCAGTTTGAGGTAGTCTTCAATTTTCTAGTTAAAACTAGTCTTTTTTTTTTTTTAATGTGAGCACTAATTTTTTTCCATAGTAGTGGTTATTTTTTGTTAGTCTTTCTTTTTCACAGCAAATTCGAAAATCGAGCTGTAACTGGGAAAAACAAGTCATAAATCTGGTTAAAATTCTGTTTCCACTCAGACCAGTGAAATAATCTGGGCTGGTGATTGCTGTATAGAGACAGCCTATGTAGTGAGCAGCATTTGGGGCAAAACCAAACATTTAGCATGTGCGCTTTTGTTTGTGCATGCATAACAAACCTGCTCTGTCCACAGGATGCATAAACTGTCTGCAGGCCAGGTTGAGTCTGATACTAAAAGGCTATGTATAGAAACGTGCTCTGACTCAGTCTTAAGTAGCCCAGAGACTGAAAATACTTCTGTCTGGTGTCAACAGGAAGAAGGAAAAAGAAGTGGAAGCAGAGAAAATAATTCATGAAGAGAAAAGTGAACCCAGCCTGATCTGTCCCCCACCACGCAGCAGAAGCTATCTTCCTCCAGCAGATATACAGAGCTGCCTTGAGTCTCACATCAGGGAGATTTTTGGATCTTCACTGCCTGATAATTGGCAGCAGACACCCCTCAAAGAAAATAGGTTAAAGTATCGCCTCCTTGCTCAGCTGGCAGCAGAACTTGGTCATGCTATCCCCAATTCACAGCTCCACCTGATGTGTAGTGCTGGGGATGTCTTGAATTTCTACAGCACTCCTGTGAAGGATGTGTCCAAGTTTGATGAACTGTGTGCTGCAGAGCTACCCCCAAACATGAAGATTACCTGGGAGAAGTGAGTCGCACCACAAGGCATCCCTTTGCTTTGCTTGTGTTCCTGAGGCAGGACTGCAGAGCAGAAGCAGAGCCCTTTCATTGTGGTAGCAACCGAATATAGGAATATCACTAATAAAAGTTCTCTTAGTTGTTCTTGGGTTTCATTGTTTCTGGTTTTTATATAGAATCACAGAAAAAAAAGTCCTCCTTGTGAAACAGTGATACCATGTAGTCAGTGGTGGCACTCATGTATGCTTTCTGGCCTTTACTGTGCTGCCCAACAGTTACTGGGTCCAATGGGTATAAATGAGGGGACCAACTCCCCAGTTTCTTCCCAGCATCTCTTCTCGTCTTTCCTTCTGGGCTGTGTAATGGGCTTTAGCGAGTGAAGTTTGGCTTTGTCAAGTGCCCTGTTCAAGCTGACCACCAAGGCTAGCAAGCCAGCAAACTCTTAGGGAAGGAGGGGGATGGTAAGCCAACATTTATTTTTTTTTTCCCTTGGGATTGAAAAGAAGACCCTGTTGGCAATAGCACTTTTGAAAGCCATCATAGGTGCCATCCTAAAATAAAAATGCATGTTCTCCTCAAAATTGCTGCATGAAGATAGTGCCAATAGGAATTCTGAAATCTCTTTAACTGTAATGGTGAACTCTCCAACAGCCCTATAAAAACAGCTGCCATCAACATAGCTTGTAGAATTTTTCCATTTCTGTCAGAGGACTCAATTTTTATATTTATACATTCTGTTGCTCCTAATAGCTATTAGCTAGTTTTTCTTACAGGTTAGCTATTAGGGGGTTTGTAGCTATGGTAAAACATGGCTGTATGTTTTTCTGTCCATGTAATGGTGTAGGTTTGCTTTTAATCAGAGGAGGCAAGCAGTGAAGTCAGAAGGGCAAAAAAATAAATGCAACAGTCTGAGAAATGTGTGGTACTTTGTGAATGTTTCCTACAAAAGTTTGTTTACAACGTGTTGTGTATGTGTGATATTTTTGGGAATGATACAGAAATACCCTGGTTATACCACTTGTTCTCCTGAATCCTAGCTCCCCTGGCTGCTTTTAACATACAAATGTCTGAAGTACACTTAGGAACTGCTGTGTTTCTGTGTTACAGTGCTGAGTTTCTTTATTCAGCAAACTTCTCAAGTGCTGCTTCTAGCACTAGAAGCTTTGAAGAAATTTAAGAAACCTGTTCTTCTTTTGACTCCTGGGGAATTAAGAGAATAGCTTAAGTGTACTACTACATGTTCCATTGTGGGGTGAACATGAGGGAACTGGGGACGTTTCACTGGTCACTGTGGGAAGGCTGGCTGTTCACAAATCCCGTCTCTGTAGCTTATCTTGCCTGCTTTAGAGGCTGCTTGGGAGCAATGAATTGGAAGTATTTTTTAATGAAATTATGTCGTCTTTCCATCAAAGGAGAGATACTTAGACCCCTTTGTTTCCTCTTAGTACTCATTATCTACAAAACCACTTTCAGTGGTAGTTGCACTTTCTGCTTATCTCCCCCATTCTGTGGCTCTACCAGTATGTAATTTTGTAGCTCATGTAATTTTATCAGAAGAGTGAAAAAAAGGACTGAAAAATAGAAGATAGACAAGAAAGGAGCATGACAGCTGCCTTGTCCTGTGTTTGGCTGTGCCTGAGTTGAGTCAAGCTGCCATTTCCCTGATCTCAGACACTTAGTCCCTCTGAGGTGCAAACCTCACGCTTCTGTCAGCACACCTGTGCAAGAAGCTGCAGGGACTAAAGTATAAGGCAAGATCAGACATGGGCATTTGAGATGCAAAACTTTTAGCTGCTTGTAAGAAGCTGAAAAAGCAGAAGTCTGAAATGAGATCAAAGTCTTGGAGAGAACACCTGTGCCATGGAAGGGCTACGACTTCTAGGTGTTAAAACAGTTTTTTTTTGACCCTTGGGCATTTGAAAGTACCTAGTTTCTGTTGAATTCAATTATAAATAAATTAAAAGTCCCACCCATGCATTTTGTGGGAGGGCTGATCTTCATCTGTTTTAGGCAGAACCAGTAGAGAAGATCAAAAGTGTAAAGAAGCTTAGGACAGCATTTCTTAACAGACTAAGTGCTGGACTGGGTGGACTGGCGTCTCCATGAATGAGAGAAAGCTGCCGTCAACAACAAAGAGGCTTCTGCACGTGTACAACCAGCTGAGGAGGCTGCCCTTCACCGCCACATCTGCCAGCCTCTGGGGGCGTCAGACAAGTTTGGGGGAGGGTGAACATTTTATTTCTAATGCTAACTTTTGGCTTCCATGAGATGCAGCCGTTTTCCCTCCGTTCAGCTAGTTGATTAAGACAGGGGCGGGTGGTTTTCCGGATTCCAAGAGTTGCATTCCTTTGCACAGCCTAGGGGCAAAATCTGCACAGTGGGACGATCAAGAACAGCAGCTCTGCAGGGGCATGCACTTCCCTGTCAGATGGGAGTTAGCTGGGGTGCAGAGAGAGTCCACAGCCATGCAGCTGTGAAGGATGGATAATAATCCAAAGGCTACATAAAGACTGGTTTTTCACTGCGTCACAGATACCAGAAGGTGGACATATGTTGCTCCTGAGGGGAAAGGTACCTGGGAAAAGCAAATGTGTTCTTAGGTTTAGACATCCTGTGCAGGGGGTTATCTGTCAACCAGAAAAGGCTGAGGGTCCTATAAATCCAAAATGGTAGCAAAACATTGGTAGCTAGCCACGGGGAGAGGCAGTGAGTATGTGTGATAGATCTAGCTTCATCTAACCAGTCATCCAGAACTTTTCCCTGTAGAATTTGGGTCACAGTTGTAGTGAGGGACCCAGAACACTATTGATGATTCCTCATGCTCACAAAAAGCCTGCTTAGCCCAAGTCTGATCCTTAGATTCCTAAGCCTGAAGCAGACATCAGTGAAGTCAGAAGAAAATACCAACCTGGAGGAAACACTGCAAGACCAGGCACAAACAGGCATCTCACATTTTTTTTTGTGTTACAGGAAAATGACAGAGACCAGACGACATGTTTTGTTTTTTTGTTAATTTTTTTTTGCATCTGTTCTGGAAAAAATATACAAAAAAAAGCCAAGAAGAACCAACATGGAAATGTGAGGTAAACATTCCAGTAAAAGTACAGACAGAGGCTCCATTATTTAAAGGAGACACACAGCAATTATCACCATGCTAGAAGAATGAGATGCAAGAAAATCCTAGAAACAGTGAAAAGTCATGTAATGAAGCCTTTGCCCCAGTTCTAGCCATTGGAAATGGGTTCTTTTCTGGTTTTCCCCCACCCCCAATCCACACTTCATTGTCTTTTTTTTCTTAAAGTTGTTAAAACTGTAAAATAGCAGTTTTGATATAAATTCTATATTGCAGAATTTACAAAAATACAGACTGCTACTACAGATCATGACAGGGGGGTTTTGTGGGTTTGTTTTGTTTTGTTTTGTTTTTCACTTGCCAATGCCCCTCAGTGAAAACTACACTGCTGGGGCAAAACTGGCTTCTCGGTGATGCCAGTCTGAATGCCAAGTAATGCCACTCCACTGGAGAAGTGGTGTCACTTTTCCTTTGCACCAGTGTTACTAGTTACCCCACAAATCTTTGATGAAGTTATGAAACACTTAAAGCACAAAGCACAGCCTCAGCTCCACAGTGGTGGCTGTATATCCCCATAGTCAATTCCTGAAGCCAGGTTTCACTGGGAGCTTTAGCTGGGCCTAGAGGAGGAATGGAGATCTAGGGAGATGATATAGTCAGCTCACATGCTATCAGCTACTACTATAAGTTTTCGTGTCCAGTCTGTCTATATTGCAGACTGAGGACGTTGTTTTAGTTATTCTTCAATAACTAGCACAATCACCCACACCAGAACAATCAGGCTTTGATTCAGTAAGATGCTTAAGGACATACTTCAAGTCTGCCAACTAGTCTGGAAGCTGGATGGCTAACTGAAGTCCATAATGCTCAGGAATGCTTAAGTAGCTCACTGAATCAAGAATGGATGTTTATTACTTGTTGATAGTATCATCCAGGTTAGATTTCTGATCACCAGTATTTTAATCTGAATTAAATATATGCAAATACTTCAGATCTATGCTGAGCGTACTCAGATCAGAATCTGACCCACCGGTAGAAGCACTTCTTATGGTAAGAAAAGGTAAAAGTGATTTTTTTTTCCCAATATATATAAATTCAAAAATGAAAAAAAATTGTGTACAAATATCACATAACAACATCAACAATTCCATAGATGTAGTTCCTCAGTGCACACTTCAAACAAGAAAAGGTTTTTTTTGTTCTTTTTCTGTTTTGCTTTTAAATTCTGGCATAATAATATTAAAGCTGACAAAAATCAGGGCAAGCTACATCACTTCCTCATACAAAAAAAGTACAAAACATTAGCTTCTAACTAGACATGACATAATACTGGTCATCACAGTTAAGACATGTAGTAACTGTGTCTTGGGAGTATTGTACTGGAGGGTAATAAAAAATAGCTTCAGTTGCCAGTCTTCCATCTCAGGTTACTTCAGTCATAGAGGCAGAGTGATTCTGCAAAGAGGAAAAGGCAAACACGTGAACATTTGTATATATTTTGGCATTTACATATCCTAGCATGTAAAATGAATAAGAAAAATCTTCACAAGTAAAATCTGTTGCTCAGCTAATGTAGGGCTTTAAAATGAAGAGATCTCTGCAAACGTGAATGCCATCTATCCTGAGCTCATGGTGAGAAACACTGAACTCAAGCCCTGCTTCTGGGCTATGAGCATTCATAGGCTTGAAAAACAAGATGGGACTTTTTCCATAGAGACTTTCAAACTGCACTGGATCCTCCCCAGGCAGACATGTAAGTACAGGCTCGAGTACTTCATACAGTCACACAACCAATACAGTGGATCTGTCCTGAGCCATGAATAGCCTAAAGGCCATGGTTTGGCTTCATGTGATGTGTGCATGTAGTCCTACCCAGCTTGATACTAAGGAATGTGTAGAGCTTAAAACCATACAGAGGTGGGGTCATTATGCCAAAACACATGCAGCCACAGATCTATAGCAATACAGAAGTCCTCATTAGGTGGAAACAGTGTTGATTTAACCTTAGAAGCCAATGTCCAGAACTTCAGGTGGCAATACTGAGTCATCCTTGGATCATGCTGCATCTGCAGGGTTTGTGTGGGTGCAAGGCAAAACAATAGTGGGAATGGATGCAGAAATCTGCACAGAGGACAGTGCACCTCTATACGAAGAAACAGTAATGAGCAGCCACTCCCAAGAGCTTGTTTATAACAGCTTCAGAGTAGGATAACTTTTTTCCCTATCTACTCCTGCAAGGTAGATGTATGGTCATTTAGAGACTGATACTCTAAATCAGATAAAATTACCTTGTTGAGTATAGTGGACATCAACTGTTAAGGCCTAGTACCTACCTGCATGTCACAATCCAGAAGCTATAAATAGCTGACTAGACAAAATTTTTCTCACAGTCTATGAATATTTTAATCTGTTCATCCTTTCTGTCATACATGATGCTATGTGGTTATATAAGTAGCACTTAGTATCGACTGCAGCTCCACCAAGAGAACAGTTAATGCACACAGGACTCCAGATTTAGCTGAACATCTTCCAGCAAATCTTTACCTAATCAAAATTGACTTTTCAATTAAGCAAACTATTTCCAGGCATTAGAAATAGTGTCTTTTCAATTTTTTAAATTCCTATTTCCAGTTTATTTGTCAAAAGGTTTAACAAGTCACTATTGATCTTGCCATACACCAGGTACACAGGAATGACAGGACATCTAATGAAGTACAATTTAAAGAACAAATAAATTACACCTGCCATTTCAGATCACTGATAAACAACAGATCCTCCTTGTTCCCAGAAATTCTTGGCAGGTGGCATTTGCTTGTCTGTTTAGAAGGGACTCAGTATGATTCAGTTACGCTAACACAAGCCATTTGAAGTTAGTAGTTTAACAGAAACCCCCATGAATAATGATGCTCCTGCTAGCCTATTTTTTTGCAAACTTGGAAGAATGCTATTAACTTGTCTTCTGATGACATAGAGATAGAAAACTATGATTTCTTCTTCTTACAGAAGATACTGATCACTAATAAGGATAAAAAACTAATCGCTATAATATTTTTCTGAACAGCATAGTTTATTCTCTGGATTATGAATTGCAGAGTAAATCCTTAAGACATCCAAAAGCATTCCAAAGTGTAATTAGATAGAATTATCTTTTCTCTCAGTCTTCTACTCTTCTAAGCAAAAGTTTGTTATCACAAATAATATGCAAAGGCATGTGAAATCCTACTGCTTTATCTTTGAATGTGCACAGGGGTAGAAGATCTACAGTATTTGGTAGTTTAAGGGATAAATGCCTTAAAACAAACTCTCCCCTGATGCAAATTTACTTTGTTCAGTGTGCTTAATGTCAGGAATAAAACCAGCTTCCCATGTAGTTATACATTCAACTAGTTTTTCCTCTGCCATAACAGAAGATGTGTTTGATGATGATCTGGGTGAGAGGCTTTACAGTACCTGTGCACTCAATGTCTCCAGAGGACTTTCCACTCTTGGAAAAGCCATTAGTGGCATTCCTCGTGGGTCTTCAGGCTTCGGTTTAGAAGCAGCTCCGTGAGTGCCTTTAAAGTTATGGACAACACATATCCCCTGTGTAATACAGGAAAAAAAAAAAAAAAAAAAAAAAAAATGTTCTGTCCCCAGGAAAAACTCACAGGAGTTACCATCAGGGGTCTCACGACTGCCAGTGTTTGCAAAGAACATGGGGTTTTGTTCAAGGCATCTGTCTCTCAGCCCTGGGCTACAGTGTGTTTACTGACATAGTTGGGTGTGGTGGAATACCTTGGTAAATGGATTCATCTGGCCTGTAATCCAACGTGTTGAACCATTCTCAGCCTTTTTACATTTTATACAGCAGAGACTCCCATGTCTGCTTTATCATTACAAAACTACCTGATGATGGATTTTATTGGTCAAATATTCCCTTCAGACTCTGACTGTCATTTCCAAACAGTGAAAACAGCTCACTGGATGGATGAATCTACCTCACATCTGGACGACATCAAGCTCTACTGGCACCATTCCTGAATATCTCCAGCACAACTGCGGTGGCGTTTATCCCATAAGCCCTTCCCTTGTCCATGACCAGACTTACTGCACACACATAGGTGATGCTAGTAAGAGCAAACATGCATAGTATTTGGGGACCTGGGAATACAGTGGAAAAAAAGACATACAGAAGCCAACACATCTGCTCTCAAGAGTGATTTCTGCAGCCAGCTCCTTGCAAGGAGCGGACTGCAGCCTGTGTGAATCTCATGCTGGCAGCAGGAATCTCACAGCACCCCCCCCCCTCCAAGCTCCGGGGAGACCCATTCCACCACTCTGCAATTGGGCTTGTGACATTTGCAGGGTGGCAGAAGGTCTGCAGGGCCAAAATGTGGCTGGAAGCAGGCTGTTGCTGCTAGAAACAGCTACTGGGAGCACACAGATTGTCCTGAACAGACACACGGGGTGACTGCCTCTTATACTGTATGGGCTAGATTTAAACTGCCACTCCCAGTGGGAATCAGACAAATTACTTAGATTAAAGACAATGAGATTCAGGTCAGAGGGTTGTTGGGTTTTTTTTGTTTGTTTGGGGTTTTTTTAATCATCTAGGTTGGAAAGGACCCTGGAGATCATCTAGTCCAACCATTCGCCTAACAAGTTCCCACCTACAGCATATCCTTAAACTCCAAATTGACCCAACTCTTGAACACCTCCAGGGATGGGAACTCCACCACCGCCCTGGGCAGCCCATTCCAACATGCACACACATCTTTTTATTTAAAGGGAACACAGGAATAAATTATATGTGAAGGTTTGTTAGGTTTCTTTAAAGCACAGAATAAATTTAAAATATCAGTCACAGAACAATCTAGATTTAAGGAATCTTTGAAACTTAATCCCTCCTGATTACAGGGATAAAGTGTCTGTTGCTATGCGGTGGATGATTTTGATGCATAATTTGATGAAATAGAACCTGGCACATATCTTGGTAACAGTGTAGGTAAATTCTCAGCCAGAGATCTTTCACTAAACAAGCACTTAAACCACACAGCCAACAGTGGAGCAAGTAGCATTTGAGGTCCAGAGAGATGCTGCTCCCAGATTCGGTGGGAAGGCCTTTGAGATATGTTAGCACATTTGGTTATCCTTTGAGATGGTGAACAATTTCAGCTCAACTCCAAATGCTGCAAAGGGAGGTAGTTTTGTATCCCAGGGAGCTTGTCCTGACCTTCCTTTCTATCACACTTCTTTTATGGTCTGAAACAAAATAGGGAACCAAGACCACTGCTTAGAGCCCCAGACAACACCCTGTATCCTACATTTTTGCCAGATACCAGGCCAGACGGTGGGGTTTTGCAACACAGGGTTGTCAGAGAAGAAGACTCAAGCATGCCCCCCTTTTGACATGAGTTGAAATCTACAGCATCTTTAAAGCATTTTCCAGGACAGGTCAAGTAAGAACATGTACAGAAATTAAAATAATCTTGAAATATATACAATGCACAGATTTAATCATATTAGCCTTATTAATTAGTATCTACCTGATTTTCTTTTAGGATTTTCTCTGATGATGGGGCTAGAATTAGTTTTTAGCAACTGGATTAATCAGCTGCAATAGGCCACAAGAGAACAATAATTTATTTTTTTTTAAACTGAGGTATTTTTGAAAGGAATGCAGAAGGACTGATGGGCTTACCAGAAACAGAGCTACAGCACTCCCCAAGATGAAGCCTGCGATCACGTCTGTACAGTGGTTTCGATACTCAGAAACTCGATTTAGCCCAGTGAGGAATGCAGCACACAGGGTACCCAGACACAGCACAGGTTTGGCTAGCCTGCTACTCTTGGTTTTAATTGTGCTTGTGATGTACATCTGAAACAAAGGGCAAGCCAAAAATGAAAAGAGACTCTGTCAGAAGCCCATCTTTTTCCACCCAGACAAAATCTAAATGAGCAAGGATATGAAAAAAAACCCATGATTCATTAAAAAAGCATTGGGAAATGGAGGAAGAGGATTAAGGTAATTCAGAGGACACTTTTAAAAGAACAAAACAGATACTGTTAAGTGATGTTTCAGGATATCAAATATCCCATCAACTGCATTTGCATACTGGACTTTTTCTGAGCCGGTATGTACAGGCTCAGTTTTACTGACTTCATAACTGGTGCAAATACTTGCTCATATGCTAGCAAACATGCACTCTGAGTGTACATGACTAAATGTTTGCAAAGGGAGTCAAGAACTTATGTTTATAACCCTGCAGAAACTGTAACGTGCACATGATGGAATGCTTAGCATCCACATGAACTAGCTGCTCCAATTTCTTACGTGGTGTTAAGAAACAGGAGACATTAAAAGAAACCATTCCAGACATTTTCTCTGCACAATGAAATGAAACACAGAATATGAGAGATTTCTTTCAAAACAAAATTATTTCTGAAAATGTAATTCCAGAGCACAAGTTTCACTGTGCTGTAATTTTTAATGAAGTCCATATGTTTTTGGCAGTTTGTATTTTATTTTAAATTCATTTTTTTATGTGAAACCATGTGGGCCACAATTAGCAGCCACTCATTAATTGCAGAGCCAAAAAAATGACAAAGATCAAGCAAACCACGCCTCATGGCTAAACAATTCAGTAAAATCCTTTTCAGCAAGGAAGTATGGATGCCTGCAGGGTTTCCAAAACTTTGATAAGCAAAGCAAATACGTCAAACACGTTTGCCAGAAATGTCTCCAGATGACACACTGCCTCCTATACATGAAACAGAATCAGGAAGATACAACTGAAAAATTAATTTGATTCTCATTACCAATCAGGTGGCAAATGAACCTCATTCACATAGTGTAGATCTGATCCAGTGAAAGTACAAACACCTGTTCTGCTGGAGAATGGAAACATTACAAGCCATAGAAGTGTTTCTTCCAGTGTTTCATATCAAAAGATGTTATTTTATTTGTAAAGAAAAAATATGTTATCTTGTAAAAACAGTAAAACCACCAAAGCTGAAAATATTTCCATTCTTGACCCTTCTTTAGTTGTCAGAAATGGTAATGTGGTTGTTACTTTTCTGAACCAAAGACTATAGAAGATCCTTATTGTGTTAATCACACTTGCAGTAACACGACAGCTGGGATCTCTGACTGTGCTGTCTGCAGATCACAAACCTCATCTTTCTCTAGGATGATTTCACTTCTGGGGAAGGGCACTGCTGAGCGCTTTGCCACGGACAGCACTGAATTCAGAGCGGGACTCTGCAGGACTGTGGAGACCCACAATGGCTTGGCTGGGGTGAAGCTACCTCAGGATTTTCCTGTGCATGTGCTGAAGGAAGTCGGTGGAGGCCTGGCCTGGGGCTTCCAATTGCAACTACCAGCACAGCTTTCTTCACATTTGATCTATTCGGCAACCATGGGCAATTATTTTACTGTGTTTTAATGCCTGTTCCTTTCTTCATGAGCCAGGTATACTATGGTCTAGCACATAGTTTTGTGATTGAGAAACACAAATTATAGCCACTCTCAGTGTCATTCTGTTCACTGCCTTTCATTTATTCCTTTATTCTGCTGCATTGTGAGTATTTTTTACTCTAACTTGCTCACTGTCCATCTTTCTTTTCCTTTCTCCCTGACTGGGCCATCAAACGTCCCCTCCACCCCCCAGCTGGCTTCTCCTTGCTGGCTGGAGTTAAAAACATGAGCCCTAAACCCATTACAATATTTAAGTCTAGAAGAAGGGAAGGGATGCAGCAACCACCTCTTAGAAGGGAAAGGAACAGTCCAGAGAAACTGACAAGGGGAAGGCAAACCTAACTGCCTCCAGACCTGTAGCTAGGCAAAGTTATACTTTCACCTGCCAGGAAACTGCAGTACTAGACCTCAAACAGCTGAATGTGCCAGAGCTCTGCCTGGGGAAGTGAAGTCTTCTGCCCTCAAATGATGTGCTGCTGAGCATATAATTCAAAGGTGAATTCGAGTTATGAACTGGAACGTTATGGTGTGTAATAGCAGTGGGAATGGGGTTAAGTTACTCGACAGGTTCCTGGTTGCGTTGCTTTTCAAACTTAACACCCAACTGCAGCACATGCCTTGCAATGACAGCTACCAGCTGAGCACTAGGCGGCAACCTTGCCCCAGTCTTTGCTGGCAGGTTGAGCTGCACCTGACACCAAAACAGGTTAAGGTTCTTTGGAAACAATAGGAAAAAATTGTCATTGCCACTGTGAATAATTACCACCCACCCTTTCACCCTATACATTTCTTTTAGCAGAAGACAATTCATGTGAGAAATTGGGAGCTGAACTGCTTTTCTGTTCCCCACCAAAGCACTGCTGCGGTTTTACAGCATCCAAAGGAAAAGCACCACCTTTAAGAATGCAGTCCAGCTGCAAACCCTAGTCACAGAGAACAATAAATACACACATGCTTGTTTTCTTACAGGTATGAGGTGAAGCTGGATCTTTGGCTTAGAAGCATGGGAGAGTTCTCCTTATTACAGATGGTAAATATCTAATGTATTTGAAGTTTCATGCATCTTGGCAGGAAAACATGAACTTGTAGTAAAGAGAACATTTCAGCAAGGGTAATTAACCACATGAACAAATTTCCAGGGAAAATCTGTTAAACCCTCATGAGGAGGGTTTAAAACAAGACAAACTCTTTTTCTAGAAGGTATGTTCTAGTTCATCCATAAATCACACACTGAGCTAAGAAATTAACTGGGAGAGCTTCATCATTCTGGTCAAACTTCCTCATCCCTGCAGTCTGATCTTTATTGTCCTGGTCCCTAAAGCAAAGATATTTTTTTAAGATTCTCACAACGTGTTACCCTTTCACTTAGAGTGTGTTTTCAAAGCTTTGTGTAAGAGCCCAAAATCTGAGTGAAAGTCACTTCCTACACACAGCAGGTGTTTTTGAAAATTTCCCACAATGCTATATAAAGGGTACATATATTTACAAAACTCAAAATGTCAAAACAGTTATTTGATGGGTGGGAGAGAGATTAAAGAAGTGAATATAAAAAGATGTGAAGAAAATAGAACAAATCATATTAAAAATAAACTACATATGCTTTAACTATATAAATTATCTATTCAGCTTCTTTACTGTACTCTTATCAGTACACTCAAGCAGTGTATTTAGCAATGTGCAATGTGTGATAGTAGCATTCATCCTGTGTGTAATTACTCTCCCATCATTTTCAGACAGACAAAAGCATAGACAGCCAAGGAGGCTTTTCTGTTTGCAAGTCTAAAATAGATATACATATATATACAAATATATGCATGTATTTAGAATGTATGATGAGAAAGGCAGAATGGAAGAAGTCTGTCTTGATCTTTCAGCAGAAAATGCGGAGATTTATGATAGTTTATTTTCCTAAAGTTCACCATTTCATACCAATACTGGAAAATTCTCTGTCCTACAAGCTTTAGAGACAATCTTTTCCTTTACCATAAATTTATATAGTAAGAGAGATGCAGAGCCTTTGACAATGTTGTGTATTGTAGAACACAACGCAGTCTCCTAAATGATCAGTGCAGGTGCTTTAAGGGCCAAGGACTTGATTTTAATTGCTGCGTCTGGTAGGTGTTACTGCAGAAATGGAAGAAATTATTGGTGGGATCACAGCGACCTGAATTGCAGAAAGGATTTGCTGTAGTGTTCTCTGCTATTCAGAATTTCCCAAATGTTGACACTTTCATGTCCAAGTATATTGTGTCACTCTAATTGAGTCAAGAAGCAACACACCCAGGTGTAAACAACAGATGTCAGGTTGTGATCTGGTCTGATGAAGCAGAGTCTTCTAACCAGAAAGAGGTGACAGAAAACATTACTTGTGAATGCTGCTAGGCAAGAGCTTAGCTGAAGAATCCTAAAATCACTACTACTCAGTGTAAGTGATCCGTCATATCTTTCAACTGTGGAGACCCTGTTGTGACTGTAAAACAGTTCTCCTTGCTTTCGCTCCAGAGGCAAACAGGAGGGTCAGCAAGGATATCTACCTTGTCTCTAAAATAAGAGGTCCTCTAGTTGTGCTGGTGAAATACTTTAATTTTCCATGTTCAGACTGAACACTATGATCTGTTAGATGTCCTTGTCATTGACTCTCCCATGACCTTTCTCAGAAGAGCATGAAGTAACAGTTGTTTAAAGATGATGTGTCTGGGATAGCCATATGCAACATATGATTTTATCATCTGTTTTTTGATTTTTGCCAGGAACGTTAATGAATTAAGGGGTATTTCTAGCCTATCATTTTCCCTTGGGAAAGGTACTTAGAAGCATGTGTTTCTAACTGTACAGCAGCATGTGCTATGTACAGTGACTGCCATCTCTTCCTGCGATACTTCTGGGAGATTAATAAAACTTAATTAGATGCCATTCTAACTTTTGTGCAAGTATGGGAGCCAGGTCTGCCGGCTGTTTTCTCCTTCCCCTGCTTCAGGCATTCAAGATTCATTTCTCCCTACAGATATCATAAAAGTGATGCTTTGGGTTCTCCTTAACTTCTTTGGCAGGTGACAAGAAAAAGTCTATTTCATTAAGTATAAAACCCGGATTATAAAAAACCCCCCACAAAACAAAAACAAAACACAAAGCCGAACCAATCACAGTGTAAGTACTGTCACTAGCAGACTAATGAACGAATCGGTGCAGAGACATCTGCAGAGGATACTGGAGGTTCACTGATGGGAGGAGGCTCCCAGATCTCAACAGACGTTTGTACAATGAAAGACAGTGTCGCCAATGATTCCATTCTCCTGCCTCATGTTCAACCAGTTTCATTTTTCTTGTTCCATGTCTCAAATCTTCAGCCTCATGCAAAATAAAGCTGTTACTAACCAAATAACCTGTGTTTTATCTTCAGCAGCCCACCGTATCATGCATATTAGAATCAGCAAGACACTTCTCAAAACATTGTGCACAGCCCAATGATTAAGCAAAGCTAGATCTGAACACTGCATTTCTCAGGTAATGTTCATGTTATTCCCAGCTGACAGGCAGAGAAAAGACAAGTGGCAACACCTTTAGTGCTAAAGGGTGTCTTCAAGCAGACAACTGGGCTAAATTTGGACTAAAATGCCTTAAGGGCAGAATTTTATGGCCTTGTGGCTCAGAAGTAATTCCATGTCCTGGTTCCATGTGGTATCTTCCTATGTGGGGAGAAGTGCAAGCCCATCGCAGGTACTCTTGAAAGACTAGGGCTCAGAAACAGTGAACTCCTGAGGACTTAAGCTGAGAAAGGAAAAGCATTATTCCCCTTCAATTGTAGAAATCAGTCTGTAGAAGACTTGCCTTCCCAAGATGTAACTAGCTTAGGGCAGAACCAGGATCAAGCCTGATCCTGGAGCTTCCACTTAGGAGTTTATCATGATGAAAACTGCTGCTACAACGCTGTGGAGTTTATTGGGAACTGCATTTCACACATGGCTGCTTACTGTCCAGAAGTAATGCACACAAAATGTTATGGGCTTTCCAAACACTTCCCAACAAATCCTGATCAAAGGAGTTACCAATTTACATTTCCATCATTACTCACACAATGTTCAGTGCGAACAGATGGATATTGAAACAGCAGCGGATGGCCTCTTCATTTTGTAGTAATAATGTGGTGTTTTATTCATCTGCTACCAAGATCAGGATACAATATTCAGTAAATACCTTGTCATTAATAAGTTTAAGGCTTTTCTCAAATCCTAATGACCTACAGACAGACTCTGCCACTCATTTGAGTCAAGCTATGGGGGTAGAAAGACCTAGTTAAGTCATTCTGAGATCAGAACCAGGTTAAGTCCTTAGATGTTAAGGGCAAAACCACCATGTTTTTCTACTTTGTGAATAAACTTCTTGGATTAATTTTCAAACATTATAGAAACTTTAGCCAGAGAACAAAAAGCAGCAGATGATCTGTTTGACTAGAGTTTTAAGACAATTTCCTTCCTGACAGATAGCAGTGTCATTTTGTCAAGATGTCAACTGGGGTCCATTTCTCTGTGATAACAGCAAAATTCTGGCACTGACTTCTATTACCTTCTTTGCACAGGGAATTCAGGTCCTAAACATGGGGAGCAAAATCCAGACTAGTTCAGCCTGCCATTGGAATGGCATAATTTACATTTTATATGTTCAACAACCCATGACATGTGAACAAAAGAAGTAGCAGTGATCCAGGTGCCATTTAAGCATCAACTTCATTTTAATGCTCATGAGATAAGGGGCAGGGAGAAGATGAGGCTAATACATACTCAAAGGCTACTGAGAAAACCTGCAGCAAAGACAAGATTAGGACCTAGGCCTCCACATCATAAAGTGCCTTAAAAGCAATAAGCATTTGATTTGCTTATACTAGGACTGGTAAAACAGAGAGAGAAAGGGATTTTTTCCTACAGACAAAGAAGAAAACCCTCCCCAAAAACATCCCCCTTTTTCTTCAAAAACCCATTGTAAGAAAAATGTCCCCATCTAGATGCACATACAGAAACTTCTCATACCAGTTAGCACTCACCGTGGCATATAAAGCTGAGTAGATGCTCAAAGCAGCATGTTTGGAAGGAAAGGATCTCCTTGCCTTTTCAATCACCTCCACATCCCCAGTGCAGATGTTGCCATTGTTTATGAACTGGTGGTGGGTGCGACAGTCGTTTCCTGTGTAGTTGGGTTTACATACAGTCAGGAAGTAGGGAGCCAAGTTCCCAGTCACAACCTGGCCAGCGTTTACAAATATGTCAGTGGCAAAAAGTCCAAATGCAAACACTCCTGTGATGAAAGGTTAAAAATAATGATTATTCAAACAGGTTTAAAAAAAATCTTGGTACCTGAAAGGAAGAGACATAATAACAGGTGAGGGACTAAACCCTGCAGTCATTGCCTGGAAAAAGTCCCTGCTGACTCCAGCAGAGTCCTGCATCAAAGATATAACACATAAGACCGCATGCTTAACTCTGACAGGTGCTTAACTCAGTAACTCCAGAAGGACTTAGACACAGGCTGAAAACAATAAGCAAGTGCCAATGTGTTTTTGTGATTCAAGCTCTGAACTGTGAGCTATAGACTTCACTGAAAACTGCACCTATGAAAACTGCACTGAAAACTGCACTGTGCCTGTAAAGTTTCCACTACTGCAAAGGCTCACAGCTTGCATGTCACTCACACGAGTTGTTAAAAATGTTTATGTATTTTTTACCACATCTAGGCCAGAAAATGGTAATATAACAGCTCTGAATCTGAAAGAGCAGTGTAGTGCTGAGACACATACTGCACTTAACAACTGTCTAGTGTCAAGTACCTTTTGGATTTTTGACTATTTACCACCTGATGTTGAAAATTAAGATCCTGAGCTAGCAATATAGCATAAAGCTATAGCAATATAGCATATAGCTTCAGCTGACAGAGTTAGGTCCTTCTAAACATTCTGGGCCTATCTGCACACTTGTACACACACTAACATAAAACAAAACCCATAACTAAAAATGGATTCATTATATGAGCATCAACAGCGGCTTGCCAGTGCTACTCGCTCACAGAGATGGTGTGCTGTGACTGATACAGCTGTGCTGTCACACAAACTCCTCACTGGGTTACTGATGGGAAGAGTCCTCTCCTTGGGTGCCAGCCTGGAGCAGCTGCAGGAGCACAAAGGAGTTTGTCCTTACCACACTTCCCCAAGGTTAGGAAGGAGTGTTACCACAGTGGAGATGATTTCGGGGGCTGGGTTTATTACTGTTCTTTACATGAGTTTATTATCGTTCATTATTAATGAACTGATGTGTGATCATAGATTTATAACGCCAGTGGTTGTCAAAGAAGGAGGTTGCCTTCCTGTGGTTCTAGACTGCAGGACTGGCCCCTCTCTCTTTACTGGTATGACAGTCTTCTTCCCATTTATCCTGCTCAGTGTGTTTAAAAGGGAAATAGTGAGAGCACTGTCACCACTCTTTTATTTCCTTTATCATTCTGCTAATATTTTAAATCCATGGTTTTCCACTGGCAATAGGAACTTCTCATCTACTTAGCCACTGCACAAGCAAGTTCAGAGGGAAAAAGGCAGGGTGGTGAAAACTTATTGTCAAGTTATGTTTTATATATGGCTCTTTGGCCAAATTCTTAAATTTTTTTTGCACAGCTTGCATTAAACAGCATCTTTATGATGCACTGTGCAAATCACAGAGAATGCAGTGAGGATTATTACTTAGAGGAAACCTAAGAGCCAGGCAGTCTGGCCTTCAGTCTTGATTAAGCAATCAAGTACATGCCAAGAACTGAGGTGTTTCAGAAAAAGCTCCACATCTGATCATTTCTTTTGGCCCAGATGGGTGAGCAAGAGTCTTAAGTGAGTACCTGCAAAAAAGTACTATTTGAACTCCTTGGAATATTGCCTTATAAGTCACTAGTCATTACTCAAAAGAATGAGAAAAAGTCCTTTAACGTGTCAGGAAAAATGAACACTACTTCCTGACCCTGCAAGGCACATCATGGAGAGCTCTTGATAGTTGCTATTCCTAAATTTTAGAAAGGTAAATGGGGGTTTTCTCCCTCCCTGACTCTGTAACTAGAGTTGCTGGGAAGAGATGGGGTTTTAAGAATAGTAGCCTAAATGGGCTTTCCACAAAACAAGCAGAAAGTTATAGTTACTTCACTGACCATTCACTTAGATTTTGTAAGGAAAGAGAATCAAACTCCAGACACTCTTTTGGTGATGTAAAGGATAAGCACTGTTATACTATCTCCATGGGATCTTTTGGACTTCGTTGTTAAACTCGAGCCTTTTCCCCCCTCTTACTTTCTCTTCATGTATACAAAATGAAGCATTTTTTTTTGTACTTTGATAGTGGAGCAAAGAATTAAGCAAAACCTAAAACCTGAACTTCTCCTGGGATGTTTTCCTTAATTTTTCTTATCTTGCCAACCATGCTCTCTGCTTTATTGTCTCCTTGTTTTCCTCAAGCTCTCAGCAGCTGTCTCTTTCTAAGATTCTCCCCTTCTGAGTTTAGTGGGGATCTTGAGTGTTGGGCTTTGTCTTAAATCCCTCCCTGGGTCTTTGTCCACAGGAAGCAGAGCCAAAATTTCTTCTTGCTCCTGGCCCAGGAATTAATTCTGCACATTGGTAGACATTTTTTATTGTAGCAAAGGGCTGCCTCTCAACTTGCTCCAGTGTATGTCAAATTCTTTATAGCAGACTAGATTGGTGAAACCTGCTATGTTCCCTATATTTAGAAAATCAATTCTTTTATCAGTGAAAAAAATCTGGCTTAGCTTGGAACCATCAGCCTTTGATATATGTTGCAATTTGTTCCATCTTCCTTTTACCTTTTATAGCTGCTTCTACAGACATTTATTCTGAAGATTTTCAGGTCAAACAAGTGGTGCAAGATTGCTTTGGAGCAGTTTTTCTGTCTAAAATATTGGTGCTGCACTGCTATTCTTTAGTCACATGATCTCTCCTCCCTTGTCTCCCAACCCCTCCCAGCAGTTTTATTACAAATTTCTGATGCCAATATTTGCCCCTTATGTGCTGAACCTTTGAGTAACCATAATGGTTGCTTCTTGGGCCTCTGCCCCTTTTCCCTGTCTCTCAAGTACACACAGGCTTTTTATTCACCATATTTTCCACATGTCCTTATTCCTTATTCCCCACATTCAGCATGTATTTTTATTCAGTATGTCTTGTGGTAATTTCCCATCCAGTACTTTGTTAACATCTTACCGTCTTGCATTTGCTTTCATGTTCTACTTTATTATTTGTATTGAAAATAGAGGTTATAAATTATTTTAGCATTAGTTAGTGAATTGTTTCAGTCATCAAGGATTTAGTCTGTTTATATACAGCTGCTATCATATCCCCAGGATCCCTGGATTCAGACCTCCTGACTCAGTATGGCAGGGTGGCTAGAGTGTGTATTGTGTTGCATTTCATTATATTAGGTTTCTAATCAAAGTGATTAATTTGTATATCTGCAAAGCCCTGATAACATGCAAGTAGCCTCTCTCCAGTTCAGATGTTCAGAAATGCAATATGGTTCATGAATTCATTACCAGTGGCTTCTACTTTGGACCTGCATAATTTGTAGTTAACAAATGGCACAGATCAGCTTCTGCTGACAGCTTAATTTAAAGTATGGTGACACCTCACAGTGGGCAGCTAAATAATGAAATTAGGGCTTTATTTCAGCAAATTAAGGCTTTAGTTCAGCAAATAAAGGTTTACAAGATTTATATACATACTGAGTTTATTGTAATCCGATAGATACACCCTAGAGCTCTGATGTTGATTCCCTAGGCAGCTGCAGGACATTATCTGCCTGACCTTATCCTTATGTCTGCCTTGGATCTGAAGTTCACCGTGAAACTATGCATGTTCTGTTATTAACTGGCTGCCTTTAAGCAGGGCTAAAGCTGTATTTGGGTGTTTTGCCTCTAATCTAAACTGCTGCAGCAGCTTAAACTACTGTAGGACTCCTTTGTTATAGCTGAAGAACCTCCACAATGAGAAACAGGTCACTGTGTGGGGACAAATGAAACCTTACTGTTCCCTTTTATGCCAGGCTCGCAGCTGGCTGTTGTCTAGATGAAAACTGATAGTTGTGAAGCAGCAAGGACAAAACAAATCCTGTGTCTGCGGGGAGGAGTCTTGAGGTTTCAGACTACTTTTGCATCAGGAACTGAATTTCTTCTTGCATGCTCAGACCACATGTCTTCCTTCTTATGTCTTGAGGGAAAGCTATCTAGGCAGGACACTCACAGGTGAAGCAGGCAGACACAAGAGGCAGTAGATGCCTAGAGCAGTGAACCTCATGGGGTCTCCACTAGGAGATCAAAGCCAACCCTGGGATCAGATTATGATTGCTGGGAAGAAGCTTGCTGTTGAGCCCGTTCCTGATAACAGACAATAAATTTCTTTGCAACTTCCATCTCTCTAATTCTAAAATGTATTAATAATACAGATCTCCTTTAACAGCACCCTTCAAGATATAATGATGAAGGGTGGTTTAGCAGTCTGAGTCACAGAACTATAAATTTATGGCTTTATTTGATACACAGGACCATTAGAGCAAAACCTTCAGAGATGGGCCAAGGATCAGCTTTTCCATAGAGCCATGAGTCCTTCCAGGGGCTCCCTCCACTGAAACTCTAATCTGCTTTTAAAAACATAGCAGGTGGAAAAGGGACTGGGAGAGTGTGAGTGTGCATGTATAATATGTCCTTTTAACAAAATCACATAATTAACTGGGTACTGGGAGAGAGAGGAGTCCCTAAATAAATGCACTTGGTAGAAGACATGATGATATGTTACCAAAAAGCACAGCTTCTGTTGTCTCATGAGCCCTTCAAGGCATTGTTTCTTTTGTCACTTAAGGGTTTCATGGTTTTTCTCTAATAAGGCCTTCTACCACCTCATTCCTTTCCCACTTCCACCCACAGGTTTCTCACTTTTCTCTTCCCTATGTCTTTTCAGCTGCTCTTCTACAACTCCCAAGGGGTTTTTTTGTTTGTTTGTTTTTCTGCTTTCTTTTGTTGTTTTATTCCAAATCAGTGGCACGTTAAATGTCTGTAATAGAGTTTCTATGGAGTCAACAAGCAGTCACCGATACTAGACAGATTCAGGGTGGAAGAAGAGAGAGCTTGAGCATGAGTTGCAGGGAGAAGACAGGGTTGTACTGAGGTTACAGTGAGCGAGGAAAGATGGATTCTTCTTCAGGGCAGACATCTGTGTTACCAAAAGCAATAGACAGAGCTGGCAACACTGATGAACAGCCAAACAAGGAGCTCAGCAGGAGAAAGACTGTTAGAGTAGCATGTGAATAAGAGCCCAGAAATTATGGGTTTGTGCTTGAAGGACTTTTTGGCAGCAATTTAGGGGGAGGGTTAAGTGGAGAAATTAAAACTGAAGCTGTGAAGATTTAGATTCTTCTGCCAAGGCAAGTGTTAGTTCAGGTGAGATGGAGTTGGAAGGATTTAAGGTTCATATTATCTGTCCTCAGCATTTTTGAACAGGACTTTCCTTGGTTTGTACATTTAGTTGTCTAAGGTCTTTCTCACTGGAGGTAAAGAGATGTTCAAATCTGATCCTCAGTTCCTCGCAAGTATAGCATACTCTCTATCTCCAGCTTAAATTAGTCTCTCCCAATTACATTCTGCTTATTGCTTTGCCTTCTAGCCTCTTCTTTCTCGCTGCTCCTGACACACAAAACAAAGCTGAGAGCCAGGACAGTAACAAAAGCCAGGAAGCCTTTCCAGAAATAGCTTCTGCTCCTTCTTTAAGGCTTCTTTGTGCAGCTAGACTATGTGACACATGTGGACATGAGGAAGGAGTGGCTTTATGTAAGTTAAATTAACTTCTGTCCATTCTTTCTGCTAGTAACCAACTGTAGAGGCTGTAGGTCTTCTTCCCATGTGGCTTGCACTGTTTACGTCTTTTCTCAGCATATGCTAAGTTCTGGACTCAAGTGCACTCCCAGGCTTTTTAGGTTAGATTAAGCCAGATAAAGCTCTTTCTTAGCAGGATGACATCAGCTCCCATTATACCTCAGCATCAAAGCCTGGAAGAGGTACATGTTCTTCCATTCTCTCTGTGGCATCACGGACTTCAGCTGTACGACCCTGAAGAGCAAGGGCTAGTTGCCCTTTCCATGAAGCCTTTCACCAGCAATTTTTCTGCCTCTAAGTCACTGCATTCTCATGTTCTGGTCAGTTAGCTTAGCTGTGGTACGTCACTGAATATATCCATTGAACAGATGGATTCCTGAGGTACAAAAACTATCAGGGGACTCTCCAGCACTACCCAAGCTCACTGGTGTTACAGCCTTTAAATCAATTACAGCCAAGCCTATCTCAAAGTCTCCAGAGACTATATGATGTGTAATCAGTTTGCAACCATTAAATTCTTGCTAGCTGAATTCATTGCTGCACATAGCTATGATTTTCATACGGCATAGTTTGGCAGAACTGCAAAGAGAGGAATTACAGTGATCAATATGCATCACAGTCAGAGCATGATAGTTTTCAACCATGGCTTGTTCTGCAGAGTACTGCAGCCCTCAGCAGTTGAGTCTGGGCCAGCACTTCCAGTGCCACCAAATAATGAGAAAATGTAAGTTGAAATGGCAGCAAACTTCTTTACAAGCAAGACTGCTTGCTGGGATATCTTGGAAGACAACCTAATTAATCAACTTATGGCCCTCAAGTTTAGCAAGAGGAGACACATGCAAGGAAATCCATGTATAAGCAACCTGGTCGTCTCTCCAGAGTCAAGCATCCAGGTAGCCTCTTTCTGAAGTAAGCTGTTGTATGGAACTAACTTCCCTGATTATCCAGCATGGGTTACAGCTGCTCAGTCCATGTCATGCTTTCAAAATGCAGCTGGAATGTCAATGAAAAACGTGCAGTTATATTCAGTTCCTTTCAGAAATTATTTCAGCCATTTTCCAACAAACTCCATTTCTCTCATTTTACTGTTGAGGAAGGAGGTTTCAGAAGAAAACAAGCAAACAATCAGTGTAGTTTAAGATGAGACAAACACTTTAAGACATTTCTAATAATGTTAACTTAATTTTTCTCAGGAAATCAAATGTAGCTGCAAAGCCAAGATTGATTTCTCTATCAGGGCTCACATCTGACTGCTCTCTGAGAGTCCACTCTACCATTGCCACCCCCTTCTCTCCCACCAGAGGAGAAACAATAGCATGAATGTTTAAGAATAAAGCTCACTGTAAGAAAACACACAGAGCAAGTGCTTAGCCTTCGTAATCTAAGCCCTTTTAGTGGGGAACCCGCAGGCAAGAGTGTTTGATTGGGACTTTGCAACATGCTGAACGTGCTGAAACAGTCACACAGCCCTGAGTGGCCCAGTGGACTCCAATATGCTGCTTCTCTCTTAATGGCAGTTTACTATCCATCAATATATCCTAGAGGCTATGTGAAGTTTAAGGGTATTTTGCTTTTAACTGCATTCCCATGTCTTTTGTTTGCATAAGCAGCACACAGGCCAGGCCTGAGGAATGAACCACAGGCGGTTTGTCTCCACCCCCAGTGTGGCAGAAGGTAAACAAGCATTTCATTTCTTAACTTCCATGCATAAAGCAGGAGGCACAGAGAGAGCAGAGGAAGAAAGAAAACCAGGGCTCTTCCTTCTTTCCAGCACGTAATTGCTGCTGCTGAAAACCTTAACACAGGGTAAGACTTTAAACTCCATACTCTGAGCAAGTATCCGTGCCTGGAGTTAGGGCTCTGCACCATGGATTCAATACAACCCTTGCCACAGTCACAGCATACCTTTTTCTTCCAGATAAAGCTTAGAAATTCAGCAGTGACAGGGAAGAAGCAACCCAAATATTTTCAGCTTTTTTCCCCATTTTTTCTTTTAACTCGGACTGTGAATTCAGACCCAGATCTCTGTAAGATGTAGTGTGTAACTTTACCTCTAAGAGTATACAGAGAGGGAGGTGTTCTGTGGCAAATCCCATCTTGGGAAGTTGCCCATGCCAGCAGCAAGACAAGCTATCCCATTCCATGCATGAACTTGGGACTTCTCATGAACGAATAAGAAGGAGGGAAGCTAGAGCCCCTTGCGCATGCAGTTCAGAGCTGCCACCTTCTTACTGTGCTGCTGTAAGGAAGGAGTAAGTGAGCAACCAGCCCTCCTTATGTCTAAACATGGGTGCAGTTTGGGCAACCTTAAATGGTTGTGAATTGGAAAGCCTTCAGAGGACAACCAGATTCTGTGTTAGTGCCACAGCGGAAACACAAGCTGCAGTTGTTCCTCTTTCTGTTCCAAAAGAACCATGGGAGAGTCCCCTCAGTAAAGTCTTGTGGGCACTTTTTCCATTAATCAACTGTGAAAAAGACATAGTGGTTTGAAAGCACCATATAAAGCAACCTCCAAATGGTTTTATGACAGAACTTCTTCATTCATTTCTCAGCGATTAACTAAAGCTCTAACAAAAACCAAATACAATGAAAATAAGAATGTTATTTCAAAGAGCGCTCTGGGCGTTTTTACACTGTGCTTAGCTGAACATCATGTGGCAGAGCTATGGATGTTAACATTAGAACTGAAAAGAAAAATGCTAAAGAGATGGGCTGGTGAGCACCAATTTGTAGGTAAAATGGTAAGATCACATAGACTAGCAGTGATGGAATAATTCATATAAGGATTTGATTGGCATAACCTTTCGTCAAAGGTCCAGAAGCATTAAGCTCAGCAGAACAAGATATAAACCAGCTCTAGACAACATGATATAGCTCATTTTGAACATTACCTTGCAAATCCTGAGGGGGACTATCCCTCTAAGGTGGAAGACGCCTGCAAAGATTTCACAGCTTAATTTATTTTGTGGTGTAGATTATTAGGATGTTTTGCTCACTTTTGGTGCAAACAGGGACTAAATTTGCAGTGCTTACCTATAAAACGTATTATTCTTCGAAGCAGTGGGTTCAGGTAACAGCACTCTCCAGTCAAAATAGTTTTCTCTTGAATAATTAGGGTTTCTCGGGTTGACTTTATGAAATACATGGATATCTCACCAATAAAAATCTGCCAGGAAAGAGAAAGAAACAGACAGTTAAAAATGACATGAGCAAACATTAAAACATGGGTGACTGGTTCCAGCCCACAGAAACTACTACACAGTGTCTTCGGGATATTGCACTTCCATAGTGAGGATACACTTACTCACTTGTGATGAACTGCCACAGACTCAGCTCTCAGCCAAGACAAAGATCTGTCATTCTTGCACTCAGTGGCAAGACACAGCAAGTATTAGACCTTCTTATCCTAACTCCTGGGATACAGGGGGCAAAGAGAGCTTTAATGAAAACTGTGGCTCACAGAAGCTCCCATTTTTACTGCAATTGGCATGGAATTAGTCATGTCTTGCTATCAGCTTTTAAAATTTACTGACAGCATAGACTTCATGGATGGAAGAATTCTAGACATCTGGGGAAGTGGAAGGTAACTGAAGGCTTCTACCACCACATTTTACCATCAAGCCTCAGCAATATTGGATGCTTCCTGCAGCCTCCACACCTTCTTAAACTTATATTTGCCTGAGTCTGCCAGATAGGTTACAGAGCTCCTGCCAACTTTGAAAAGAAATTTAGATTAAGGATATCCCTGCAATGGAAATCCATTTGAAGTCACAGAACTTGTGGGAAGATCAGTGAAAATTCTGGACAAATACATCATATTTGTACTAATGAAGTAAAAAGTGCCAGGGTATGGGTTCAGCATGGCCAGCCACTCATACTGTGACATTGCTACCATGGTTCCTGACATAGCCTGGCCTGGTGACAACAGTCTCTCAGAAAGTGCCCAGAACAAGTCCCATGATGAAAACTGCAGGCATCCACTGCTATTTATGCAGGAGTTTAGCCATTTGGCCACAGATCGCACATGCCAGCTAGTCTGAGGGACAAAGGATGACTTCTGGCCTGTTTTATTTACAAAATGTCCTGTTTTATTCATTAAAACATCAAAAATGAAGTCTCCAGGGATCCATCGATCTTGTAGCTGTGTTTATGTATTATGTATTTTTTTGTGATCAGAACATTCATGATTTCTATAAAAATGATAACTGCTTCCCACAGGAGTGTGATCAGTATTTCTTAAGCACTCAGAATTAATTTAAGTCTGTGCCACAGAGGTCCGTCTGCCCTAGCTAAAGCTGGACAGAATTTAATCATGGGCTTTAGAGGTAGCAACAGTCCACTCACAGCAGGCACTTCTGAAAACTCCACCTATCATGTTTTGTCAGCAGGCTTTAGAAGGAGAAACCGGGAGCTTTTTATAAAGACAGAGTTTACAATGAAAGTCTTTAGGAAAAAAAGCCAGCCTGAAGTGGAAGAAATGAGCTTTTAAAAAGGGAGCTCTCAAAGGAATTAAAAGACACACAAGAGGAATCCATAGTGCTAGGGAATGGTCAGAGAAATGCATAACATAATTGTGTGTGCACACACACATGCACCCACAGTTAGTATAAATATCAAGGAACTAGTCTTAGTTCACTTTGACTGCTGGAATGGTATGTTGCTTCAAGGGCAACAATTTATCCTTATTAAGTCAAATGAGCATCCTTATTGATTACTGACATTCAAGCCAAGTATGCTCAACCTCTTTATAATTCTAACTGCTCATGGCAAGAGATGTGGAGTTGTAAAATGTATGTCGATAATGGCATTTGGGGGTGGGAGCCAATGCATGGGAGCTGCACTGAAATATTGCCTTCATCCCGTTTCACTCCATCTGCTCTTAACAGAATTGGCAAGCAGTTCAATAAGCTCAGCTCACTAACTATGGGGCTGGGAATTAAGAAAAAGACCATCTGCACTAAAGCAGTTTAAAAGTTTCAAACCATTTATTATTTGAATTATGATAATGCTCAGAAGTTTGAATTAATGCTTTGGCTCTGTCTGCCTGGAGCTATACATACACATTGAGAGACAATTCACATCCTGAGGAAATTCTACTCTGTGAAGACATGGGTTAGTGGACTTTAAAACCCCCAAACTTTTCAAATAAGAGAGACTTAGGTACAAAATATATTAATAGTCCTCCTTTAACAACACATCCATTTTTAAAGTTCCTTCACATCAGGAGTTAACTGAATGTCTTCCCGCTTCAGTTCCTGAATTTATTTTGTTTAGTTGTCTGGCATACTACCATGTGGATAAATTAGTTCACTCAGATTTAGGAGTAAATTTTGCCAGGCTGTAAATCTGTTCAATTCCATTCCATTGATTTAAGCAGTTATCTCAGATTTCCTATAGCATACCAAAATGTGATTTTTAAGCAGTTATCTCAGATTTCCTATAGCATACCAAAATGTGATTTTTAAAGTATCTTTGGTTTAATACAGTTTAGGTGTATAGTAATGATGCTGCGTTTATGAGGTGATACAAGATGATTCAGTGCCACCTCTGGCAATGAATTTACTTTTTTGTTTTGAACCTGAGGATTTTGTTTCCTTGTACATTTAATGTGGGCTCTAGAAAATGAGCCTTACTGTTCTCTAAAAATTCAGTGTGGGTCTGGGCACCTAGTTCTGATAGCTAATCTAGCCATGCAAAATGGAATGTGGTCTGAATAGCTTGTCAAAGAACTTTTTTTTTTTTTTTTTTTCCCAGGCATTTCTGAAGTCAAGTAACTCCGCTGATTTTCATTATTTAAAACCTGATGATTCTGCATGAGCAGGGTCTGCATCCAGCTAAGTTGTCCAGCTGGCCTCTCAAAATCAATCACTGACACTGTTAATTACCTTAGCTTCTGCCACAACAGAATCAGCACCCCAGGAATTGGTACAATTCAGTTCTAAATCTGAAATCTAAATATAGATACACAGATATGGGTAGAAAAAGAAAACAGCAAGCAAACTACTTACTGTATTTCCATTTGAGAAAACAATGCAAGGGTAATGAACTGCTGTATCATACTGGCTCAATTAGATAGTAGAAATGGAAAGACAATTGCACTGGTGTTTGGGGACTGAAAGCAGGTGATCAGTCTGAGGTGATGTAAGCAATAAGAAAGCAAAGGTAGTGCCACTGGATGTGATTTTGCTCTTGGTTTCCTGAATGCAATAGCAGCTCAACTACACTGAGGTTATGTTGCTTGGACACCTTTGCTTACATTCCTTTTCATATTAGTATTAGGTAAAAATACTATGACTATGTCCCTAAGCCCCAGTATGAATTAGAAATACCCACCTAGCAGTCATTTTTCCCCTGCTGATTTCAGCCTCTCCATTGAGAAAACTTTTTTGCCCTGCCTTCCCATTACTGGCAGTGTCACCAAATACTTGCCCCTCAACATTAAGCTCTCAAAAACCTCTGCTGCACACACTTTACTTATTTACTGACTCCTCCTGAGCAAAGAGATGGATAAAATCCCATTTTCCTCTTAAACAGCCTTTTTGTCCATGATAGATTTGGAAATGATAATCCTTCAATGTGTGAACTAACATTTTCAGACAGTGAAATATCCCATCTTCCTCTTTCAAGTTCTCAGCACAACATGAGCAGCCAGTACTTTCTGAACTCCTGTACAGATTACCAGCAGTCTGTTAATTTAATCATCAATTTAATCAACAAAATTGCTTTTAAAGGGACAAGGAATGTTTGTTTTTTGTTTTTTGTTTTTTTCCTATACACCTTCTGATGAACTCACAGTCTTCTTGCCAATGATTCTTTGCGCAACTGCATTCTAAAAATAGACTGGGGTAAACATCAAGAAAAGCTGTTTTTGTAAAGATAAACTAAGATAAATTATCCAGGAATTAATCTGGGTTTCAACCAAGAGGAGGCTGCTGAAGAGTGGCAGTGAAGCAGCAGTGGGGGGCAGCCTTGAAGAGTTATATTCCATTTAGAAAAGTAATGAATGACATTGCTGACAGCCAAGGATGGGTTCAGCTTTTAAGAATTTTGTTCCTTTTACTAGCTGCTCTCATTCAGGACATTAGCCTTGTACATCAATTCAAATCTTCTAGCAAAATTGAGGACTGCACCCCTGCTCCACTCCCCTGCCACACTTTGGCTTTCCTCTCCTCCAGCAGTCAAAATCTTCCTCCTTACTCATGTTTCTCCAAACTCCTGTGCATGTGGAGTGACAGAACCTGGTTCCTCCTGTGCATAAACTGGCTCGCCACCAGTCACACCGCCCCAGTCTCTCCTCCTTTTTTCCCCCAACTCCCTTTGGAAAGTCACTACAGATTCACTGCAACTTAGCCAAACTGCTTGCACCTCTTCTCCAGTGGGATCTGGCCTGACTTCCTCCATGCAGTCCCACATTGCTGCTGGTGGAAGCTGCATCTCAACAGCCCTCTGTCCTCTGATTCACTCATTCACTCACTCACTTAGGGGCAACAAATGGGAAAACACTATTTTTCTATTTTGTTTCACACTTTCAGCAAACACTGGGGTTGTGTGAAAGCTGCCACAGTTTTACTTTCAGGTTGCAATTCCACACATAAAGAAGGAGGAGCGTCATCCAGGGTGCACAAAGGTGCAGGAAGCACAGTTGTGCCCACAGCCTGGGACTGCCTGAAGTCTCCCTGTGAAACAACGTCCTCCTGCTGCTTCCCATGGAAATGCGCAACTGATGGCACTTCCAATCACAGCAAGATGACTGGAGATCCCATAATGGGAAGAATTATGTGAAGTACAGACAGGATCTGTGTCTTTTCTATGCATTGTTTACATTATTCTGATTTCTCTTAAATCTTTCAATTTGATTAACAGCATCCTTGTGACACAGTGAATCCTTGTTAACACCACTTTCTACATAGAAACCACATCCAGAGGCATGCTGTTACACATAAAAATCTCTGGCAGCAAATGAAACTGAACTTGGGTCTTGGGACATCACCACTCTCAGTTCTGGGGAGGTTTCAGCAAGCTGTATGTCATTTCCTGAATCCTGTATAAGGATATGTATGGCTATATTTTTAATGTCACAAACAGAAAGAATCAGTAAGTCTGCACCATTCAAACAGTAGCCAAGAGGAGGAGCAGATACACGAAAGACACTGGCTGTGAGACAAGATATGTGCAGAGCGCTCAAAACCAGAGAATATAAGCAGGTGAGGGTTATGGGGCTCTCAACCCCATCAGCCAGTTTCAAAATGACTCCACACAACTCTCCCTGGGAAAAGCAGGCCTGTTCACCAAAAAGTACTTCTGCGAAGTGCTCCAGCAGGTGTTTCATCTGCACTGGCCTGCACTGGGCCAAAAGCAATTCTGCCCTTTTGCATCACCATGTAACTAAGGACTGCATTGGCACACCTGCCTGTTGGTAGAGACACTCTTCAGGGTGTACATGGGCACTCATGGCTCCATTCATCTATCATTTGTTAAACAGCAGAAAATTTTCCCTAACACTACAGAATGCAGAGGCACAGAATCACACAGTAATTTAGCTGGGAAGGGGCGCCACAGGCCTGAGTCCAACCCCATCTCAAAGCAGGGCCAGCACAAACCACAGCCTTGAGCAGCTGTGTTATGAATGGCTTCAAGAACAGAGATCCCACAGCCTCTAGAGGGGCACTGTTTCAGTGTCTGACTATTGGGACTGTAAAAAGATTTTTCTTAATACTTAATCAGTTTCTTTTCTTGCAGCTTGTGTCCATTGCAGGGTTGCCTCTTGTGGTTTGAACAGTCTGTCTTCACCTTGTCTACAGTCCCCACGAAGAACATGGCTCATATTGACTTTCACTTAGTGTTGTTAGTTCCTTTTCCTTAATTCCTTAGCTCTCCCTCGCAGTTTGCCTTAGGCCCTGAGGGTTATTGATCTGACATCCTACCTGCTACCTACAGAGTCAAATATTGACACTGCACAGCTGAGACTCCGTAGTCAAACCTGGGCGGCAAACACTAAGCAAGATTCATATTGAGAAAAGACACTTTAGGAGGCAAGTGGTCACTGAGATCTGCCGTGGCACCCTCTCCAGGACACAGTATTTCTGCTGTGATCTGCTGCCAGGACCCTGACCCAAGCCTGCCTGGGCGGTCAGAGGCTCTCCTTAATAGCATCAGTACCATGGTCGTGAGAACTAGGGATACGCTGAGAGTTTTCTCAGACGTTCTCTTACCTCTGCCATCACCATCTAGACAGGTCTTCTCTAGCCCACAGAAATCAATGCAGTATTTTGCATAACTATAAGAGGAAATGAAGTAATGACTTTGAGCTGAACACTGCAGACCCAGCTCACCCATAATCTTATGAGGACAAAACCTTAATCTGCATTCAATTACTTATCAGCTCATTCTGGTTTTGTGGGGGATTTCAGGTGGGGTGTTTTTGGTTGTTCAATGAAAACAACAGTAAAGATCAGTTAAAAGTCCTTTTTCAGAAAAAGAAAATTGGCTTCTTTTACGTGAAGTCAAAAGTTCTGAAATCCACAATTTAGATGTTAGCCTGCCCAAAACCCAGAACTGCCTTATCATTGTGCTCACCCCCCCC
>NW_020799144.1:8268248-8289548 GCF_003259725.1 Athene cunicularia | reverse complement strand
CAACAAATGGGAAAACACTATTTTTCTATTTTGTTTCACACTTTCAGCAAACACTGGGGTTGTGTGAAAGCTGCCACAGTTTTACTTTCAGGTTGCAATTCCACACATAAAGAAGGAGGAGCGTCATCCAGGGTGCACAAAGGTGCAGGAAGCACAGTTGTGCCCACAGCCTGGGACTGCCTGAAGTCTCCCTGTGAAACAACGTCCTCCTGCTGCTTCCCATGGAAATGCGCAACTGATGGCACTTCCAATCACAGCAAGATGACTGGAGATCCCATAATGGGAAGAATTATGTGAAGTACAGACAGGATCTGTGTCTTTTCTATGCATTGTTTACATTATTCTGATTTCTCTTAAATCTTTCAATTTGATTAACAGCATCCTTGTGACACAGTGAATCCTTGTTAACACCACTTTCTACATAGAAACCACATCCAGAGGCATGCTGTTACACATAAAAATCTCTGGCAGCAAATGAAACTGAACTTGGGTCTTGGGACATCACCACTCTCAGTTCTGGGGAGGTTTCAGCAAGCTGTATGTCATTTCCTGAATCCTGTATAAGGATATGTATGGCTATATTTTTAATGTCACAAACAGAAAGAATCAGTAAGTCTGCACCATTCAAACAGTAGCCAAGAGGAGGAGCAGATACACGAAAGACACTGGCTGTGAGACAAGATATGTGCAGAGCGCTCAAAACCAGAGAATATAAGCAGGTGAGGGTTATGGGGCTCTCAACCCCATCAGCCAGTTTCAAAATGACTCCACACAACTCTCCCTGGGAAAAGCAGGCCTGTTCACCAAAAAGTACTTCTGCGAAGTGCTCCAGCAGGTGTTTCATCTGCACTGGCCTGCACTGGGCCAAAAGCAATTCTGCCCTTTTGCATCACCATGTAACTAAGGACTGCATTAGCACACCTGCCTGTTGGTAGAGACACTCTTCAGGGTGTACATGGGCACTCATGGCTCCATTCATCTATCATTTGTTAAACAGCAGAAAATTTTCCCTAACACTACAGAATGCAGCACCCCCCCAATTTACTGTGGTAAAACTGTCTAAAATAATTATAATTAAGTTTTAATCAAGAGAAGAAATTTCCCACAGCTCTTCATTGTTCTTCAGAAACTGGCATGTGTCCAGGACCATTACAAAGTCCTGGAGACACTGGCAGTAGAAGCATCGTAAAGCATTACACCAAACAAACAAGGCGTATTTATTATTTTCCAGAATGGTGTGCAAATCCAGAATACAAACATTTACACATCGTAGCGGGCACACCTTTGCCTCACTCCTATGTATCACCACTTCACAAGTTGGGCCTTTGGCAAGTCTCAAAAAGAGAGAGACAAGCCACACCACTCACAGAGGACACCTGACAAGCAGTGGGGCTCTTTCTCCAGTCTTGCCCTATGAGCAACCCCAGCTCTGTTTCCCAACAATAAAAGGAAGGCGTAACTAAATGTCCCTGAGTGGAGATCCCTCTCTCTGGGATCAAGCTGAAATGGAGGCCAGCCCTGAAAGCCAGGATCACATGAGCGCCATGTGTGAAACATCTCCTTGGAAAATGGATGCCTGCTTCTGTAACAAGGAGTAAGGGACACTCCAGGCACTGACACTGGTCTCTCCTCCCCACTGCTGTCCAGCTTGCTGTGCTTGCACAGGGGTGAAGCATGGTGGGTAGGACACTGGAGCCCAAGAGCCTGTGGCCTACAGCAGAGCTTAGGGATTTCTGCCTCAAAAAGCTGGGAAGAAGCTACTGGAACAGAGCTATGAGCTGAAGTAGCTGCTCTTGGTTTTCCTGGCATCTGCTGCTGAGCTGCCACAGAGGAATCAGCCAACGCAGGCAGCAATTCCCTGGTTTCCCTTCTGGAAATAAATCACTGTAATAACATGGTTGTACAAAGCCAAAACCAAGGAAGCAAGGTGGCACACAGAACAGGAAAACCATCTAAAAGAATGATGTTTCTGAAGCGTAGGATGTAAGTGCAAATTTTAAGAAGTTTGAACAGTTTCCTCCCATTTCAAGTAGATTTGATCAACCCTGTAATTCATCTTCAAATTAATAATGAGACCAGTATGGTTTGACTGATTCCAACATTAACTGAGTACAGACACTCCTTTGCACAAATTAACAGCACTGGCCAGTTAACAATTACATGTAGGCTGCCACTTCCTCCCTGGAAATGGAAGAAAAGAAACTGAAGATTGCGTGAAAACGGTAGTGGCACTTGCTATTCTACTTTAAGGAAACAAAGAATGGTGCCCTTGAAGCTTTCTGCTGCTGCTCAGTAGTATTCATTTCAGTGAGCTGGCTCTGCTCCTAAGCCTCTATGCTTCTCTCAGGTGGGCACACAAATCACAATGGATGAAGCAGCGCAGGCAGCAGCTCTGAACTCTGTAAGGATTGTTTAGTACCAGCTGGGGAATTGGCAGATTTGCAGCAAGCTCATAATGGGGAAAGCTAGTCTTGAGAGACATTCATGATGTGGTGGAGTCATCCCAGAATATTTTTAAGGGAAAGGCTTGAAAATTTTGTTTATGCAAAGCAACTTGTTCCACTTCAAACACTGTTTTCATAAAGTTCTCATACTCACAAAAATGTAAAGAATTATTATTTCTTACCCCTCCACACCCCAATATTTCTGACTTGACAGTGCACTGAAATACTACGCTTTCTCCTAGGCTCTGAATAACATGATGCTGTGGGACACGTCACTTTTAAGTTCACCAGACGTGACTGTGGAACTCAAGCTCCAGTGCTTAAACTTACAAGCTGCTCTTAATTTTTACATTCCTTATCACAATAAATATAGCTGAGTAAAAAACCCATATTATATTTACCTCCAGAAAAATGTTTGCATTCTAAGACCTCCAACTCTGAAAAAAAATTGCAATAATTCTCTGGCTAATTTCACCCTTCCTGAACTATCTCTAACCACCAAAATGAGGGGCTGTCGGTCTAAAGCTCTGTAATGCAGAGGTCAGCTATTCAAACGTGCAGGCATGTTGCTGCAGGCCACCTGGAGCCCAAGACAAAAGCAGTTTTGGGAAAGTTGGAAACTTCTGATCCTTTGAAATGCAGCAAAGGCAAACACCAAGTTCTGTGCTATTCTCACAAGGCCACAGAGACGAATATTCTACTCACACCCCTTTCCTGGCCCCCAGAAACTGGTTGATAGCTACAGTACCCAAGTGCTTGTCATGACTGTCAAGAATGGTAGGTTCCTGTCTGCAAAAATTAAAATGATTTAACCATAGCTTCTACTTTACCGTGAGACAGGCTGAAAGTATTCCTATACCCATCTCAGCATGACGACAGGAATGCAGGAAATTTAGCAGCTGTTCAATAACCAACCACCAACAATGTCTGTACAACTGAAATCAGCCTGCAAGAAGGGGAAAGTCTCTGAGAAAAAAAAAAAAAAAAGGCATTAGAAACAACTGGCATGAGATGAAGCTGAAATAATACATGTCTTATGAAGGTCTTTGAGGCACCAGAACCTACAGACAACAAGTTCAATCCAAAACAGACAGGATTCCAGGAACATCCTTTTCTATCAGTGCTGACAGCGAAATTTACTACTTGAGTCTGAAGATGTATGTTTCAGTGGATCAATCACTAAAGGTGAAATAAAATGGCCAGTTGTTTCTTTAAAGAAAAACAAATTTTTCTTTATGTAGGTGCAGGTTATTACTAAATTCACCATACCCTATTACTTTTCTGCAAAGATGCTAATACTACTACACTCAGAAAATTAAGAATGAGTAAGGCAGATGAAAGCCTTTGACCTATCCTCAGTGGAACATTTGGGAGAAAAATGCTTTTCACAGAATGGAGTCAGGCATACATGATTTTCATTTATTTAACAGTGTTGTCATGGGATTCAGGCATCTCCCCTTGCAAGAAACTCTAATTAACAGAAACTAACCGGTTATCATAGGAGCATTAAAAGACCTTTGTAATTCTGATGTATGATAATTAACTACCCAGTGTAGCAGAAATAAATGGTTAAACAGAGTCAGCGACATCAAGTTTCAGGAACAAATAAAACTGCAGAAAACAAGCTGGTCTCATTTATTTTGCCACTAAAAGTGGAGGGAAATGCACGTACAGTGGTACCAACCCACAGGAGCACTTCTGGGGAGTGTTGTCAGAAAGAAATAAAATACATGCATTTGTTTTCCCCATGGCCACTGTCATAGCCAAATGGCTGGGTCACAAAGACACTCCATTAAATTCACAAACATGCTCCCTTCTGACTTGCAAGCATTATAACGCCTCACAGCTAAGCTGAAATCAGGGCACTGAGTCCTCTCCAGACCTGTGCACACAGGACTTCGCTCAAACACTGCTCGTGTCTCAGATGAGGGAGCTTGTGCTGACTCTTAGACTATTTTTCATAGCTCCCGAAACTCTATTAACTAATACTATGCATGCTCCCTTGTTACTGCTGGGTTCCAGCCCTTCTAATAATAATCACTCCTCTTATGCCATGAGGTGGCAGGACAGTGGCAATATGTAGGCAACACAGAGAGATCACATTCACTACTCTAAATCCTCTTAGTCAAACCAATCACTTTGCTGTCAGAAAGTGAAGCAACAAGTGTCTTGCAGCGAAGAAACAAGTAATTGTCAGGAGGGACTGGCATTACCTTTAACTTGAGTAATTTCTTCACAGCAGAACTGCAGGCTGTCAGTGATTATTCGTGAGATCAAGCTGTAAAGAGTGAAGCTACAACTTAACTAACACTGAATGCATGCAAAGCTCCCTCCCACAAAGCACAGCTGTGTGGGTTCTTATGTTTGGGGTTTGGTTTTGTTTGGGTTTGTGGTTTTTTTTTTTTGAGAGAGTACAATCATCACAGTATAAATAGAAACGGCTGCACTTTCACTGAAATCCTTGGGAGATTCTACTGGATCTCTTCCCAGGTGGTAACAGTCTGAATGATGGGCAGAACCCATTTTGGTATGAGATGACAGCCGAGGATACTCACACTGAGTGGTCTGACCAGCAGTGCAATGCAAGGACTGAGCTTAGGGAGACTCTGAGCTCACTTTCTGTCTCATTTACTACATTTCTATTAATGATTGTTGCCAAAACTCAGTCTGCAGTCAGCTACTAACTGAAGCAAAAGTCTGAAATTAGCCTGCAAGGAGAGGAAAGTCTCTCAAAAAAAGATGGGAATGAGAAATAAACTTAAATTTCTCATAGAAATACGTTGTGCTGGGCACCAGTCAGGGGCACATAAAAAGATCCCTCTGACATGCTCTGGTTGAAGATTAGCTCAATACTAAGTAATAATACATTAAACAAAATATTAATAATACAATAATAAAATTAATGCATTAAATAATGTATTAATAAACACTACATTAAAAATGTAAAGGAAAATTTTTCCCAAGAAAGTTTGATCTATTGTCTCCTTGAGGTTGTACGTAGAGATGACCATGAAGCATGGTGCAAAGAGCCCTGTGCTGTCCCTGACCTCGTCTTTTCCCGTAGCAGGACACCCAGTGTAATGGCACAGCATAACCTGAAAAGCAGAGCGTACTAGCTTATATCCAGCACTGGTTCCAATCATCTAGGGTGATTACTGTACCTCTGCACCCAGGCTAGCATTTCTGCGCAGCTTGCCTTGTATGAGATAGTCACACCATCTCCACATATCACTAAGCTGAAGGTCTCTCCCACACCCAAAAACTTTATTTGACATTCACTACAGTCGTTCATTCCTTGTGTTTAAGATGGGCTGTGGAAACTACAAAACCAGCATTGTTCATCTCCTGAAGAAGACTCCAGTTCGGCTTTTCATAAATAACTAGGAAAAATTTCTTGGGTCACTGAAAAGAAAGAAAATACCGATCCAGTGGAGCAAAACATGAAAAGTTTGCAGCAAACTTTGCCAAAGCAAGGATTTAAACAGAAGATCCATATAAAAAGCAAGATTTTTATTACCACTTGCCCACCCAATCCCGTATCACTGAACCAAAGGACAAACCTCCCACTGACTCCATTGTCATGGCATCAAGGCATGGTAGTGACACTCAATCTCCCTTTACAAACACCACCTGTGAAAGTTACTTTCCTAAACAATGGCACTATTTTTAAATGAGCAGGAGTTTAAGAAACGTAATTTTTTTTTTTCATTTGCAAATCATCTATCACTGCAGCAGAAAGCAAAATGAAACTATTAACGTTCAACTGAGTTTGAATACACTGTTACTGCAGAGGATTTTCATAAACTCATGATGTAATCCAATTCAAAACCCCTACTTGTTTGTATCTTGTACCAAAAACTATAGTATCTTCTGCAGATCCCTTTTGTATTTCTTAACCACATTCTGTGTTAAGAACACACCATTTCATGAATTAAAACTACTCCAGACCAAAAATTAAAATGGAATATGGTGGAGCATTCAGCTTTCACAAGTAAATACATCATGTACAGCTTTAATCAACTTTTGAAAGGGATTCAAAACACAGTCAATATAAGAAAGAAATACTAAAGAAATAAAGAGAAAGGAATAAAACAAAGTACATAAAGACACAGTCTGATAGGAATTTATCAAAGTAATTAAAAAAAGCTGGCTATTTGTGAAATTTGCAACTTTCTGCACAGAAAATGGAAAAGGGCCAAAGTTTTGCTCATCATTGACTGCAATGATCCATTTAGAATTGTATGTACTCAGCTAACTGAATATTTTCATCTGCTTGTAATAGCTGCATTGTGCCTTACTGGATGAATAGTAAAGAAAACCAGGTAAAAAAGTTGAGTAGAAAAAAAAGTGAGTAACTGCTGAAAATAGAGATTATAAATAAAAAGGAAATAGCATTCATATTTTTCTTTGTATTCCGCATCTTTCTGTTCATCTTATCCTTTCAAAGTCCTTCAACAGTCCTTTCAATACCGCAGCAAATACTCCTGTATATACTGCATGTCCCAACCAGGTTTTACTTCATCTTTATCCTGTTTTCTTATTTCCAGTAATACATCACCCTTGCATTAGTGCCTGTCTGGAGCCCAGAGAATTCACAACTAATCACTGAAGTGAGCAAGCTATTGTAAAAGGCTTAACAAGCTCTACCCCTCAATCTTGCATTGTGATTATCTCAGAAAAATTACTTCTGGAGATAACTCATGAGGATCATATTAGGCTAAGGCTAAACAGAGACTGGCTAAGTGTAAATCAATGACAGCTGAAAAGAGAGGAGAGGGGACAAAGATATTACAGGACCATTTATGGAGAATTAAAATAATTTCTTATACTTACAATAGCTGTCGGAGTTGAAGCCAGCACACAGTAGAGCACAAGAGGTGAGATGAAGCTCTCATCCTCAGTTCCAGGGTATGGTTTCATCAAATTGCCATCCTGACAGAAGAAACCTTGGATGTGCACCTGAAAAGTATCGGTGCATTCGAAGTAGTAGGCGAGCAGAACAGTCCCAGCCATGATGACAAGCTGAAAATACAGCATGGTCACACAGAGACATTAGTTGCGTTTTTAACAGATGCAGCTATGCCTTTGAGCTACTCTAGTCCTGCGGACCATCCTCCCTTTATCGTCACCGCCACAGCCCTTGCAGTAATGGTGTATGTGTGTGTGTGTTTCTGCGCGTCTGCTTTACAACATCTGTTACATAAACCTTTTGGCAAACAACACTAATGAATGTCTCAGATAGGAGTGTGTCCGTAACATGGCTTGTAGAGGGACAGGAGCTTTGACAGCTACTTTATCAAAGGGCATGTGAGAGTCAATGGCAGCAACGATCAATGGAAGCTAGCAGGATGAGGGGCAGCACTGCAGGAGCCAACAGTACTGACAAGCTAAAACCTGTGCACAGTGTCAGGGAGCTGGAAAGGAGTATTATAAAGGATAAAGGAAGCTAAAGCCAAAATGCTTCCCTGCTGCAGCTGTAAACCCATGCTGGGGAATGTGCACCCTGTGCTAATCCAGAAGAGCCTTCTGTGTCCCAGATGAAGACTCATCCAGAGGGAAATCTGCTTCCTGCAACTCAGCTTTCCTTGGAGCTGCTACTTACAAGTAAAGCTTTAGAAGTCTACTCAGAAATCCTGACTCCCCAAACAACTGGATGGGGCTACTGTACACTGCCTGGCTTCCCCACTTCGCCACAACTGCCTTTGAAAAGGACTCTGGCTTGTATCTGGATCTACATCTTTACATATAGGAACTGCAATAAGCCATTCTTATCTCTTTTTTGGTAGTTTATTGATGGCTAAATGGGTTGGCTGGAAAACCTCATCTATCAACTTTTTCTGTATATATTCACAGTTACTGTACATAAGCTACTGTTAGTGTCTCTGTCAAGGTGCTTCAACAACACATCTTGAAACAATATCACAAAGGTTGTCATTAATCTCACTTCAAGAAATTAAGCAACTTGACTGATTCATCAGTCTTGTTCCCTCTCTGCCAGACTGCAAAGGAAATCTCATGTCACAATCCTCATCATTTACAAAAATAGCAATATTGATTTAGAAATTATGACAATTGCAGGATCTTATTCAGAATCCTCTTTATAGAGACTAGAGCCTCCTGTCACTATTACAAAAGTTGTTATATATACAAGTTATCTTGCCACACTATAGAAAATAATAATAAAGTGAAATAAGGAACTCCAAAGTGGCTTGGGTTTAGCATTTTGCCTCCAAGAGTTCTGCATCAAAACTGTGTTGCTATGAGATCATTGTAACAACAGAGCGTCAGAAAATAATTTTGACAACTCTGTCTCAAAAATAAACTTACAAGTTATCCATACAGTCCTCTGGCCTAACCTCGCACATATGCTCTGACACACAAGACAGCCATTAAAGTCATCTGAGTGCGTGTTGGACTAAAATTAGAAAAAAAACCATGAAATGTGAGAAATCACTTATCAAAGTAGATCACAGAATCACAGAGTGGTTGAGGTTGGAAGGGACCTTGGGAGGTCACCTGGTCCACACTCCCTGCTCAAGCAGGGACACCTTAAGCCTGTTGCCCAAGACCACGTCCAGATGGTTTTTGAGTATCTCTAAGGATGGCGATTCCACAGCCTCCCTGAGCAACCTGTAAGACACACTTAAGCATGGCAAAGTGAAGCCAAAATTGAGAGATTTTGCACCTTACCCCATTTTTTACCTTCAAAATTAACAATATAATTTTGTAGCCAGATTCTAAAACCCACAGATTAATTCCACCCCTGGAAAATACAGTCTGGTTTGTTTAATGTTTTTAGCTCAACCAGTTAGCTCTATGGATTCAAATATCAGCTTCTGCTATTTCCAGAATTATGGTATGAAGTGAAATTTATATAGATAAAGCACATAGTCCCTTTTTAGAGGCTTAAGCAATCAGGAGTCTACATAATTATTTCCCCCAAAAATGCATATTCTCTCTTTCTCACACCCTGACTTACAGTGTGAATGTAATACATCAACATAAAATGTCAATCAAACATTTGTTTTCTTGCTTTGTTGGCTTGCTTCTGATGATTCTGTGACTTTAAGATCCAGAACTTTTAAATCTGCATCCACAATGAACTGCTTGTAAGCTAACCATGTATGGTCAGTACAGGGCAGTTGCTCTCTGCCGCTCCTTCCCACTCATGCTTTTCCTATGTCCTGCAGTGTCCATTAGAGACAGCTGGAACTTGGCTGGAAACTCAAAAGATTTAGTCTGTGTATTTTTTCCTATGTAATATCTACCTCTAAAGGTATGTGAACAAATGTATTCTCTCACATAATTTTATCTGGATCATTTAATAATAGCTTTAGATGGAACTGCTGGAGTATTCAATTTCTTAAATATGTAACTGAAAATGTACTTTTTTCAGCTTTCATTGTTTATTCTCACATTTTCAAGATCCCATAACTGCCCAAAAGGATTTTTTTTTTTTAACAAACATAAAGCAAAATGCTGCTATTTCTGTATTTCCCAGAGACCTTTACAACATCCTGGATGAGTCAGGGGGATTCCCTATAAACTGTCCTATAATAAAGGACTTAGAAGACACGAATTTAACTCATTGAGCAGCTCTAGATTTCCTAACTTTAGGCAACTCAGATTTAAAAATTAACATCAGAGGAAAGCAATGACACTATCACTACTCTACCTACCATGCCCAGACAAACACATTCGAGATTACAGCCTGCCTGCATATAGAGGTACTTTAAGCTTAGTTCCAGCACCTCATTGCTGCCAGAAGCAATCTGACCCACCAATCCTATCCTGAACACACTCCCAGACATACTTGAGGTTGCCAGTCCCAGCCAGCATATATAGGGGAGAGAACAGGAGATGGTAAAATAGAGACAGCTAGTTTTTCTGTCACTGGGAAAGGGAGAAAGCAGGTGCTACATTTACAACCCCTGGGTGTCATATAGAAAAAAAGGCTTTTCAGAAAATGTGGTCTTTTGATATGGGAGGAAAATTTCACTTACCCAAAGTGCTCTCTAGTCAGTGGTTACACAACTAATTTGACCTTCCCAGTGCCAAATGCTGCCTCAGTGCTGCATGAAAACCTCTCCTACACATAAAACACAGCTCTAGTCTGACTTATGTCAATACTGACCTACAACACCACAGATACCTCAATAATAAATCCAATCCTGGTCACACTTCAGTTTCTCTGTTTTGTTCTTTTGAGGAAGAAAAAAACCATATTAACTGCAAAAAGAGATATGAATTGTGAACAGTCAGATCCTGTAGGTGATGCCCACCACCTCAGGGAAACCAGCTTAACAGACCCTACCACAGTACCATGATGACAGGGAAAATGTGAGGTACAAAAAGGACAGTTCAGCTGTTACCATGAATGTGACCAAAATGTTTGCTGCACATACAGTCAGTGAAGACCTGACCACATCTGTGTGGCATGTTCCTGTGCTTCATGTCGAGTATTCACTGCTCTAAGCAGCTTCCCAGCAAAAGGCAAACAGAAACATGGGGAACTTACTTTCTTTTTCCCTTTAGTTTTTCCATTCCTCTTTCCCTTCCACTTGGTAACTGTTTCACATACGTATTTAGTGTGGCATGAATGAGATTTTTGGTTGGTTGTGCAGAACAAATTCTTAATTGCAACTGCTCAATAGTGGTAATTTGTGACCAAGGAAGGATCCAGCACAGAGGGCAAGAAGGCCTGGCTGCAAGAATCGGTCAAACTGACTGGAAGCAGATATGGCTGAGACAGAACTGCCTGCATGGGAGTGAAGTTTTCCTCAGTGATGAGGTAAGAAATGTCTTGCAGCCATCCTGGAATGGGAGTGCTCAGAGGCCCAAGGTCAGGGACCACCTCTGCAGGGCAGAGGTGGGCCAGGGGGTGGACCCATGGCCAGGCTGAGGTGACCTATGGAACCACTCGGGATCAGTGCTGGTACAAGTGTACATAAGGGATTGGCTCCTGATGCATCTTTGCAGGCTCCTTGTAGAACTGCTTATGGCTGTAGGACTCTGACCAATGCACTGTGCGTTAATTTTTTCTTTATCTTTTAAGCACAAACATATGTTTCATTTCCCTTGATGGGTACCCTAAATGTTCCCCAACATTTTGTTTTTGATTTATTGGTTGCAGACTCCTTAATCAACTTCAGTCTCCTAACCTTTTTCAGTTTCCAACACTAGGACCTAAAATGACAAATGCACAAAACCCTGACTTTTGTAGCCATAGTCAGTTTGAAGCAGATAATATCTTTGCTTTTCCTCCCTATTTTCAGGTTTACAGTCATTGAAGGAAGAAGTGAAGAGCAATGTAGGCTGTTTTAAGATAAGCATACAAAACATCCAGTTACATAATTCAGAAAACATAATGCAGTTTAACACTGAGATTTTGTGGGGGTTTATTTATTAATCCTTATCAACTAATTTATTTGAGTTTACTTGGGAAAAATTTAAAATGCTCAATGATTCACTTTAGAAAAGCATCCAATGAATAGAAGTGTCTGAAGTGCTTAATGGCCTTCATTACCACAGCATTTAACCATGTCATAATCCTCAATATTTATCATCACTACTTCACTGTAAGATAAGAAAATGCTCTTATCACCATTTTACAGAAAGGGGGCAAAAGCAGAGGAGATAAAATGACTGCTCTTAGGTCACAATAGAACCTGTGGCACAGCCAATATTTACCTTTCTTCTGGGCCAGATTGTCCTGGATTAGTGAATAATCTGCACATGAAAAAACTCTATGATATATGCTTAGGTCCTGATTCTGCAGAAGCTCATTCATGATAGTGTTAAGGAAACACATCATTCACTGGATTCAATCCCATTTAAAAACTCCTTCTTGATTTTAGATCAAGCTTGAGAAGCTGGACTCAAACAATTGGTATTTTTTCCTGAAAACCAGCTATTTACATGGATTAATTCTGTGGTATTTAACACCTGTCCCTCACCACACCATTAAATTCTGCACTACTCTACAAGCCCACACTAATTCTGTCCTTGCAGACCTTCCTATCACTGCATACCCTTGCTCCTCTTTAAGTTGTGGGAGTTCTCTGCAATCAAAAAATCACTTTCTTAAATGTCCAAGAAAAATGAAGTAAGTCTTGAAATCTTCTTTGGGCAATTGGTAATTTTTTGTTGCAGATGCCAATCAGGTATTAGCAAAAGTTTCTGTCCTGAGTATAAAGAAAGAGAATCTTCAGAATAAGCAGTACAATTAGGTCATACTAATTCCAGAGCTACTGGGATACATCCAGAAAACCTCCCCTTCACCTTAATACTCTGACAGTATAACTCAGAGACCACTGCACATTTACCACAAAATTATTAAAATACCAGATAGTGGAAAGGAAGTCCCAGACTGCATACACTCTCTTCATTCACTGCAAGCACTTCCCAGTTCCCTTAACAATCAGAAGATTTTTTTTTTTTCTTGGTTACTGTTATCCACAGAAAAGAGGCCCCTGTTCTGCAAACAAGAAAGCAAGAGGCCAGCTCCACTTGGGAAGGGGACATAAAGCTGAAAAAGACTAGATTAACGTTAAAAGACAGTGCAGTGGGAGGCAGAGCTTTTCAATCAGCCTATACTGAAGACTGCCCGGAGTTCTTCAGAGGAGCAAGAAATGAGGGAGAAAAGGAAGAGGCTGTAAAAATTTCTCATGTACTCTCTAACCATACGGTCTCTGTGTCCTGTGAGATAGGCATATGGTCACTGCAAAAAATCTCCTTTTGCTGTGTGTTGTGCCATTCATATAAATCATAATGCAAATGCATATGAATGAACTTGAAACCCCCCAAATACTGCTGGTATTGACACATGAATAGGTAAATTCTTTTAGCTTATCAGCCTTCCCACACAGTGCTGATAATATTATCTTACAATGCCTTTAATGTGCATGACTGATAATTGGAAAATGGTTCTTGCACACAAATGACAACATAAGAGGCTACATTTTTTATTCCTTCTGAAAGAAATCAAACCAGCATTTTGCATGAAGTTTTCCTTAGTGTCAATTGAGATACCTATTGATATCCTTGCTCAGTTTGCTTCCAGCAAGCTTCAGTAGCTTTCAGTTCATGAACTGAAACTCACAATTTCATGAGCAGATCACCACAAATCTGCAAGTGTTTTCAACTCTTGACGCACATTCACAGTTCCACCCGATTTAATCAGATTTCCACCACCTCCCCCCTCTGAATAAATTCTAGCAACCAATTGTCATGCAAATCCTGAAAAATTTTGGTCTGTTTTTTTGAGCTAGGTGATGAGAATATGACTCTTTGAATAGACACACTGAACCATCCAACAGTCATAGCCTATGTCTGTCATGAGAACAGACAGGTTAGCTACATATAGGGCTCTGGAGCTACAGCTGGAGGGAATTGTTAAGAGTGTGCCTTTGCTTACTACTGGATGATATCAGAAATATTTAACTGTGCATCCCAGACTATTTTGCCCATGGATGGGTCCAGATCTTTCTCTGTGAAGAAAGCCAGGCTTTTTTTTTCTTGGAGATGGGAACTCTAGTCTTGTGATTGCCTCAGAGTGATATTAGAAGCAATCAAATTGGAAGAAATCACATGGATTGTTAAATTTCATTACCTGCTTTTACCTTTCTACAAGCAGATCAAGCCTCTGTCCAAAAATTACTGAGACTGTTTCCTGAAGTATCCTGATTAGGGTGAGGCCTCATAAACTCATGATGGTTCAGGGTTCAAGAATTTTTTTGTAAGTGTTGTCTGTATTTATTTGTGGCCAGCTGATATCCACTTACTAAACCATCCTTCACCTGATGGAGATTTCTTACCACTAGTGTTTGTACCTGACATAACTAGAGAAAGAAAACTTCCCATTAGTTATATTTTATTTTCTGAAATAATCAAACTTCCTTCAAGTACTGGCAGAAGAATTACAGATTCCTGGAAAATACATGATTTTTATTATTACATGATAATTTTACTTAAAACAACTATTTTGATAAGCTTTCTCACAGTTTGTCTCTGGAAATTTTTTCAGGACTTCTGAAATTGCCTAGGCTGAAACACCAACTATAACTTCTTAAGGGTCTACATTTTCATCGTGTAGAGTGGTCAAGTGGTAAGAAAAAGTTAACCCCTCAGACAAACCTATCCTTACAAATAACAAAGATGATGGAGACAACGATTGATTAGAAGTCCATCTGATCCAGATGTGCTGGCAGCTAAAAGGCCTGTTTTCACACTGAGGTGTGAGGGTAATAGGTACATATCTCCCATCAGCATTAATGGCAGTCAGCAGTGTGAATTCTTCAGGGATCAAAAGGAGCTCGGTCTCTACAGCAGTTTGTTAAGCATCTGTTCTGTACCATTTTATCACAAATGACATGCCTTAAAAGGTTTTACCTTTACACTTCCGTAGCATATCTAGGTCTGTAGAAAGAGCATATCAGACAGAAAAGGCTCCTACAAACGCTGACTGCAGTGAATCAGTGTTTTTAATGGATGAAAAGGATCTGGCCAACTGTATAATCTTATAGGTTGCCAAGGGACTGGATGCAGCAAATAATCAACTTTTAATGAAAATACTACCAAAAAAAGACAAAGCAGCTAGATGGATGTGTAATGAACAAATACTTCACCTGGAGACAGAAAAACAACCTGTACTGGAGTTCCACTTAATCGGAAATGAATTCCAAGTGAATGTTTTAATTATACCTAATAACCATATATTTGACAGTGTCGGAATAAATATGAAAGTCAATGATCTTTCTAAGCTGCCACTATTCAGTGTTTTCTCTCCTTCACCTAATATAAATGAATTTGCAATCTGATTCTGAAATCAGTTTTCTTATGCAACTGTGGCACAGAAAAGTCATGGTCTGTTCTTAGAGCAGCCAATTACCAGACATGGCTTTGTTACAGGAGTTTTTCAGTACAGTCAGCATGGTGGCACAAGCTGGAAAGCAGCTCCGAGGCAGAGGGGTCATTAACACACACAGGCATTTGAAGATGGAGCTGTGTAGAAATCAGAGCAGTCGCTGCAGAGCTTCTTAAAAGTCCATTTCAAGAACTATTTGTATTATTTTACCGTTTTAGCAATTAAGTTGGCACTAGGTATGGTTTAAAAGGCTGAAGAAGAGTCAGACAGAAGAGGACTTTACATCTTCCTAAGGCACTTGTTTCAGCAAAGTAAGTTTTGTGGGAGTGGCATGGCCTCTAAAGATTAAAAAACTGTTAAAAACTGTTTCAGCTTCTTTTTATTATGGTCCTTGAATAATTTCTGTGTGGTACACCACATAAACTTAATGTTACCTAAGAACTCATCCACATTAAACATGCCAGATTTCTCCAGTTTTAACTGTGTAGTTAAAGCAGTACAGTTCTTCTAACGGCAACAGAGACATAGAGGCATAAAAATGGGGTAACCAGTATAACTTTTTCAGATGCAGGAAATCAAATAACTGTATGAGGCATCTTGATTATCAGGTGAACTCAATCCACTTTACACACTGCTCCAACTCTCTCAGTTTAAAGCAATGGTTTTCAACCTTTCTGTTTGTAGACCTTTACATTTTACCAGTGACTTTTATATAATAAATTTTAAGCCCACTTTCTCTGACAAGTAACTGTGATCCAAGGATTGATCCCAGGCTGAAACTGTGATCTTGAAGGGAAGAGGGATGCCTACCCACACGCCATGCTGTGTATTATAACAGTGTAATAGTTTTTATGTAGACAAGGTCTGAGTATAAAAATGAACCAAGCCCAAAGCACCAGAGACAAGTATCTTTGCATTTGCTCAGTTACCCAAGTATAATCTGAGATACTGGGTCCAGTTTGTTCTTAGCAGTGTTTGCTAGAAGACCAGTGCAGACCTGGCAGTTTTCTGAACTCCAGTTGCAGGGGTCCATTACAAGCTATAATCCTCTGGTACTACCATCAGTTAAAAAGACATTTTTCTCCTGGCATCTGTCTTTTAAAAGTCAATAATTCTCCATCTCAACAAAAAAAATCTAAGCTTCATATGACCTCCACTTATTTTGGGTTTCCACTAGAGATGGATTTGCTTGTAATGGCTTGCTTTTTTTTTTTTTTTTGTCTCCTTGATTGATTCTTTTGAGACCTGTAAGAAGATGGAAGGAAGACCACCTTCATATTCATGGTACGCCTGGGGAGGTGCTTGGCAAGGGCAACTTCTACAGGTATTACAACAGTAGACGGAAACATTCCAGGAGGAGTGAGAAGAGCTTGGAAACATCCCCCACCGTTCCAAGGAAACAGTAATGACATGCCATGAACAAACACAATAACTCCTTGATTACCTTCCTTCTCAGACTGCTGACAAAGATGTTAAAGCATGTTCTAACCTTTAGGATGACTCCTCAGACATTAGCACTGAAAACTGTGTAAGCTTGAGAGGAGACATGGTTGCCAGATCAATGCATCACATGGTACTGCCCTGTCAAAAAACCCTCGGACAGTTGACAAATATTCCTAGATCCATGAAATCTGACACTGACGTTATCAACTGAGAAAGGTAACTGATGTCAACAGCAGTTTACCTTCCTTTCTCTATCCTACATACCCTAGTTGTTCAGTACATTCTTTTGTGATGGGGAAAATTCAAGAGATACCTTGTTTCAAATCCTGGTCTATTGGCTGTCTGCTACAGCCAAAACGGGTGTGCGAGCATTTGCCATCTCATGCTGTGGTTGTCCAAGAACCACATACCTGCTTCTGATGAAATAGTGCATGAACAATTCTGTCCTATTGGTTTTTTTTCCTTTTCTGACTTGTAATCTGTGACCATTGCCTTTATGAGAAAATGCCCAATTAATTCAAAGACTATTAAAAATGCTTTTACAAGCAAAGGAAAATTCTTTATAGGTCTACCATGCTGTTTCCTGAGGATGCTGGTGATGATCATGCTAACTTGCCTGTTTAAGAGCCACCAAGGGAAAGCACATATATTGTAGGCCTGATTGACTGCCGCCTTCTCCTGTATGTCAATCTAAGTGTAAAGTAGGTAATTCCCAACCAGTCCTGCCTTCCTCTTAATTCCTGGTGTTAGAGACTTGAGTACAAGAAGCTATACACATCTACGTAATACCAGGTCTGCACTTCCAGCTATACTGTAGCTGTTTAAACCACAGGCTAATGCATCAGATCCTGTACTAAATGCACAGAAGTTAGGGTATTAGATAGCATTCCTAGTTCTGTTTTCACGGTAAAGCTGTGACACCATTGAACAACAACCCACAGACTCCTCTCACTGGTTAAAAACCAGTGCTTTCATGCTACAAAATTTGGTGGCCCTTCCCCACATGCTCTGCCCTATTAACCTTCCGGTACTGTGGTACGTACAGAATGTACCATACGCATGTGTGCATACCACTGCATGCCCACGTAGCTATGAGCTGCAACAGCCTTCCTCCCTTCACAATCACTCTGGATTCCTGCTGAAAGGGAAAAATGTACAATTCTGTGCACTAATAAGGCAGTATCTGTGCAAGCTGTTGATGACTGGGGGCAGTGCTGGCTTGGGCAGATATCTGTTTCCCTGCAGAATGCCCAGTCTTTGCCTGGGACCCTGCACACAGGGAGGACAGAAGGACACCAGGAGTGCCTCTGTCCCACCCCTGCCCAGCTTCCACCCAGGGGTTTGTGGGCCCAATACTCTGTCTTCTAACAGCCTCTCTGCTTTCATTGCACACCTGACCAGCCGGGCTGCCTCCGGACAGCCTCTCCTCACGAGCTCTGCCTGTGAAAGGCTAAAAACACTTTGATGCAAAAGGGGACAACATGGGTCTCCTCACTCTCTTCAAAGGGAATGATACACGGGGCTGGACGTCCCTACAAGCTTTAGGTGGTCAGCCAATGCTATGGACACTTGCACAAGATTTTATGTACCTAGGGAGGCAGGGACATGAATGGACAAAGAGGAAATACTCAGCAGCACAGGTGCTGGAAGCTGGAAAGAACACAGTAGTGTCTTTTTAATCATTAGAAGCAGAGGAAAAGCATTTCCCCCATGGCTTGAAGAGTGAGGAAATGAATCCCCAGCTCTCTTATAGAATCAGGTAATACCTGTGTTACTATATGCAAGACAGTCTCTATAAAAATCAATACTAATGATATCTTTTCTTTAGCTAGAAAATAGAGGATAAATGCTGTGAAAAGGCCTATCATTTAGCTACCGCTAGTATAACCCTGAATCGCAATACATCTGTTCAACCTCTTGCAATTTCTCTATTTTGGCAAGCCATATTTCATTAAAATAATCTGCTTTCTTTATGAAATTTTAAAGATTCCTTCTCTCCTGTATTTAGTTCCTACAGAGTCATGCTACATCATTTTGACCGTTTTATTAAATGAACAGTAGAAAGGGTTCATATGTGACAATTACAAAGCCTTTTTTGTTACTGCTTTTGTGACAGCACAGGCCTTGTTATGGAGCAGACTTAAAAGGAATGTGGTTTATTTAAGATAAACCCAGTTATGATGAGATATATGCTGGATTATTTTTTTTTTCATTTAAGGAAAGTGTTGCTGCACAGTACGATTAAATACTGAGCTTGATCCAGAGTAGGTCTTTGAAGGCTTAACAGCAGGGGGCATTAATGCAACATTAAATTCCAAATGCCAAACAACCATGCAGAGTCTGTAGTGTTTTATGGTTTTAATATGTTTGGTTTCTCCCCTGTATTTTTCACAAGACCATCTCATTTTTTAAAGTACAGCTGGAATTCCAGGCCATTTGCTGATAGTAGCCATTCATTTAATAACCTATTGTGGGCTTCATCCTGATTTTAAAAAGAAGACTTTGTCCCTGTGTTACGTAGTTTAAAAGAGAGGCTGATTTTATGACCAGTAAATTTGCAGCCAGCAATTTCAAAGGGGATTATCTCCAGCAGGAAGAATAGGTGGGTTGAACACTCATGGAGAATATCTGGTCACAAGCATCAGTTGCTCCCTGACACAAGATAGTGCACATTTGAGGAAATGGCTGACAACACCCAACTCTCCTATGCTTGCACTCTGACAGTAACTACTGACCTGGAGAAGACAGGTATTTCCAGGAGACAATTTTTAAATAGCATCATTTTTCCCTCAAAGTGCCCATTTCACTCTCCAGTGACTGAGGGAAAAGTAACCATGCTGATAATTTAAATTATCAGTTACGAAGAATTAATCTAGGTGTTCATGTCAGTAGAATTTTATCTTGTGTTAGCGTTCCTATACTAACAAACAACAGAAGGAATACACTTTTTTTCCTAAACCTCACTGAAGGCAATTCACAAAGCTTCTCTATCAGAAGGTCAATCTAGCAGTGAGCTGGTGACTGAAGGGGTCAAAGTTAAAGAGGAAGAGATAACCAGTGCATTGGCTCTACTCCTTGGTCTTTTACTCAGGGTTGATCCTTGCTCCTGGCACACTGTGATCTTCTTCTTACTTTGTGCACTGTTAGTATAAAAGTTGCTGAATCTGGTCTGATCTTCCTGCATCAAAATCTATGTCATTTACAATAATCCACAGTATTTCCATATATGTAGCATAACGGCCCATTAATTTAAAATTTTGACAGGAATTACATTCCTTGAACTAGCAGTGTAATTTTTCTCTGCAATAAAAAGCTGGAGATATAGCTAATATTTTTAAACTAGAGATTGTCACACCATCACCTGACTTCAGGAGTTAATTTTTAAGAAAAATGAAGAATAGTTTTAAATATACAGTAACACTGGGACTTCAAGCAACATTCAGATGATACCCACATTAAGGATGGGGATCATTAAGCTGCTTGTCTGCTACAGCAGCAAACAACTCTGTAAAATGACTTGCGTCTTGCTTTCAGGTCCAGACCCTCTAGCTTTGACTCCAATATCTGGGACATTATGGTATGTCCTACACTTTTTCTGTCTCTTATATACACATCCTGTAATTCACTTAACATATTTTCACCTCAGGCACATGCAGCCTGTTGCCTTTGTTATGGCAAAAACCAGTTATGCAATACCAGAACAAAATGTGTTCCTCAAACTGCTGTAGATAATAAACCCCTTCTAAACTTCCTGTGAAATTGGCAGCTATCTTCTGTGTGCGAAAATTAAGGATTCTCTCTTAGCAAAACCTGATGCTTGTACTATAATCTTCCTTTAAGACCCCAGAAATATGGAGTCATGTTGAGTCTGATAGCCTTCCTGATAAATGTCAGGATGACATTTATACAAGCAAGGGGAGAAGAGAATTAAACTTCCATCTGTCAAGAGGGAGAATGTATCAGATTTTTATTTTTTTATTTTTATTTTGTACATGAAGAAGGCTATCACTATTACCAAGTGTTATTAAAACCTCTAAGCCCCACGTATAGTGTATATCTTCCCTCAAGCAGGTCCCAGGAGGCTTTACAGCAGGTGGCATTAATGGTCTATCCAGTTCCAAATGGCACACAGCCAGGAAACTGCTGCTTCTGGCACTTCACACCTTAAAATGATCAACAAACTATAGCAGAAAGTAATTTTCTTAGGAGAAAAATGCTGTGCTAAAATGGCATCTGTTCTGAATGATTTTTTTTAGCAACAGAAGCAGAGCATAGATATATTTTGACTACTCTGATATTAAATTAGAAGCAGCCAAGGACATGTTTTCTTTTCTCTTCTTTTGACTTGCCCATCAAGGCATCTGCAGAATCAGCATTTTCAAATGAAGAGAACATCACTGAACTTCTTAGTGTTCAGGCATGTGCAAGAACCATTAATATCTACAGAGCACGTCCAATAACAAGAACAGGCACTTTTTTTCAAAGCAGCCCTATCCAAGTTTCCCCAAGTTTAAAGACTTGCTGGGGCAAACAAACTAGAGAGGGAGG
>NW_020799144.1:8259137-8268198 GCF_003259725.1 Athene cunicularia | reverse complement strand
TTCATTTATTAGAATTGTAATTATTTCTTCTTTTCTTGTGTTGTCCTATTAAACTGTCCTTAACCCATGAGGTTTTACCTTTTTTCTTCTGATTCTCCTCCCCATCCCACCAGGGTGGGAGGAGTGAGTGAGCAGCCACGTGGTGCTTAGTTGCTGGCTGGGCTTAAACCATGACAGATGTGAAGGTTGAGAATTCAAAGGTCAGGGACAACCTTGACAGCAGTGCCAAAGATACAGTGGAGTTTATGGTTTAGAGGAGGAATCCAAAAAGCAGGATCACAGACCTAAATTTCAGGAGTGCAGACTTTAGCCTGTTCAGGGAACTGCTAGGAAGAATCCCATGGGATCCAGCCTTGCAGAGAAGAAGCATCCATCAGAGCTGGTTCATTTTCAAGGGTTATTGCCTCTAAGCTCAAGATCAGTCTAGTCTGATGAGCAAGAAATCAAGAAAAGGCAGCAGTAAGTCTGCATGGATGAACAAGGAGCTCCTCACTAACCTCAGATGCAAAAAAGGATGTACAGAAGAGACATAAGCAGGGACAGGTGACCCAGGAAGAATACAGAGGCACTGCCTGAGCGTGCAGGAGTGGGGTAAGGAAAGCCAAAGCCCACCTGGAGTTGAATCAGATGAGAAATGTGAAGGGCAACAAGATTTCTACAGGTACATCATCAGCAAAAGAAAGGTATTTAGGCAGGCTCCTAAATGGGTTAGGGAACCCGGTGACAAAGAACAAAGAAAAGATTGAGAGGTACTCAGTGCCTTTCATGCCTCAGTAAGACTGGCCTGCAGGAATCCCAGGCCCTTTAGACTGGTGGGAAAATCTGGTTCAAGGAAGCTACCCTCAGTGGAGGAGGGTCAGGTATGGGGACATTTAAACAAACTGGACAGACACAAGTCCATGGACCCCAACAGGATGCACACATGGGAGTTGGCTGGTGTCACTGCAAGCCACTCCTGGGTATCTTTGAAAGGTCATGGTGACAGGGGGAGGTTCTTGAGGACTGTAGGAAAACAAATGTCACTCTTCCAGAAGGGAAAAAAGGATCATCCAGGGAACTATAGGCTGGTCAGCCTCTCCTCAATCATTGACAAGGCCATGGAGCAACTAATCGTGGAAACCATTTCTAAACTCATGAAGGACAAGAAAGTGATTGGGAGTATTCAGCATGACTACTGATTTCCTCATTGTGAAGGGGAAAGGAAAGGGAGAGATATTGAGGTGGCAGATACATATGACTAACTGGGGCTGAGTGAAAATAAGTCACACTCCAGGACTGGTTATCCTGCATATCTAGGGCTGCCCAAACAAACAGTACAACATCCTGGGATCATCTTCAGGACTTGCTCAGGGAATGCCTTCCAACTCCATTAAATCCAGCATATAACATGTTAGTTAAAACTTCTATGTTTCAAGGGCCATATAACCAGCCACTTCTAGGAACAGGTGCTTTGGAAGAACTTGATTGGACTTAGAACATTTGTCGCTGATTCTTCTAAGTGCAAGCTGAGTTCTTTTCATCTCAGGAAACTGCACACAGGGTTAGAAAACAGTAAACAGTTGGGATGTCCTCAAAGGACTGTTCACCAAACTGTGCTTCACAGGATTCAGGGTTTGCTCCTCTAAAAAATGAGATTCTGTTCTAAAATACAATAGATCAACACCTAACACTGAGCCAACCGAGGCTTTTCCCTCTAATCTATGTCCTATCCCAGCCTCCTCATGGAGAGCATGTTTTATGAAACTTCAGTAGGTCCAGCATCTCAGCACACACGACAGCAAACTGCTGCCTGGAGAGTAAGTTCGGGCACTGTATATGCATCTGGAGAGCCGGCTCTTCCCCCCGATATCTGCCTCATAATAGATTTCAGTCTGTCTCCCCCGAACTTAGGGCAGATTTTATAATGACTGTAATGCAAAGAGCATTCTGCAGTGCAATAAAGCCTAACAACACTCTTATGAGTACAGGGATCAGCTACAGCAGCACAGCACTCGGGTAATGCACAGGAACCCAAATGAGGTATACACTGAGGGGGTAGAAGGGCAGGACAAGACAGGACAGACAGTTGTCCTCTTATATCTTCACAGCATGTGAGAGGCTGTTATGAAAGAGTTGCTTTAGTCATGAACAAGACATTGTATTCAAGAAAAGTCTGTCTGGATAAAGTTCTGCAGCTTGCTTTTTGCTGAAGAGCATTCTGTATCTACTGCATGGTCTGTTCCAGCTTCAGAAATACCAGAATTCATGAAACTTGCTGGAATACTTAAATATTGCAATATAGCAAAATAATAAGTCTTGCAAAACCCAGAGCACCTCCTAGAAGTTTAATGAGAATTTGGTGCTGAAGTTGTCTTTAACTGGAAACAAGATGTGTTCTTCTGTGAAAGGGTGGTTTTGAGTTTAATTCTTTTTGACAGCAGTTCTTAACTTGGACTACACTGACATGAATAAAGCAGTGCACTAGCAGTACTGCAAAACCTTGTCATAATTCATCATATGACTAATTTCAGTAACCAAAACTCAAAAATGCAGCTTATTTAGTTTTGACATACCACAGTCATTCCATGCAAAATATAGACTTGATGGGCATACATACACATTTTATTTGCATAAAACTGTGTGCTCCAGAAGTGTCCTATACAAGGACTGCCCTGGAAAGTTGAAATGCTGCTCTTAGCTAAAACAATTTCCAAGGTGCCATACAACCCTGAGAATGCTTCACTGACTGATGGTATTTCGCTGTACAAATGGCTCATAAAAGCTGTTAAATCCATCATGCACCCTAAAGGCATTTTAATCTAACAACTACTTTCACTTTTATAGATGATGTCAGGAAAATCTATTTCTCAAATGACAGGAAGCAACAGATCCTGACAAGACACAGGATTCTGGCACAACAAACTAACATAGCTTTTCAGTATGATTTTCATGATTGCTCTGTGGTATCTTCATGTGGTATCTTTGTATAAAGCTGTTCACTGGAAGATGCAGAGGTGTATTTTGATTTCTAATGTGTCCTTGTAGGTAGAAAAGCCAGCATCCTTCTGAAAACTGAAGTGACTGACAGTGGGAGAATAAGGTGAAAAGGAGAACTTGGATAAAGCAAAATACAAAAGAAACAGAGATCGAAGAAAGTTGGCGGCCCGTCACAAGTGGTGTCCCCCAGGGCTGGGTGTGGGGGCCACTCCTGTTTAACATCTTTATTGATGATCTGGACAAGGGGATCGAGTGCACCCTCAGTCAGTTTGCAGGTGACACCCAGTTGGGTGGGAGTGTTGATCTGCTCGAGGGTAGGGAGGCTGCAGAGAGACCTGGACAGGCTGGAGCCATGGGCTGAGCCCAACTGGGGGAGTTTCACTGAGGGCAAATGCCGGGGGCTGCCCTTGGGCCACAACAACCCCCAGCAGCGCTACAGGCTTGGGGAGGAGTGGCTGGAGAGCTGCCAGTCAGAGAGGGACCTGGGGGGGTGATTGACAGCCGGCTGAACAGGAGCCAGCAGTGTGCCCAGGGGGCCAAGAAGGCCAATGGCATCCTGGCTTGTGTCAGCAATAGCGTGGCCAGCAGGGACAGGGAAGGGATCTGACCCCTGTACTCGGCACTGGTGAGGCCGCACCTCGATGACTGGGTTCAGTTTTGGGCCCCTCACGACAAAAAAGACATTGAATGACTCGAGTGTGTCCAGAGAAGGGCAACAGAGCTGGTGCAGGGTCTGGAGCACAGGTCTGCTGGGGAGCAGCTGAGGGAACTGGGGGGTTTTAGTCTGGAGAAGAGGAGGCTGAGGGGAGACCTCATCACCCTCTACAGCTGCCTGAAAGGAGGGTGCAGAGAGCTGGGGATGAGCCTCTTAAACCAAGTAATAAGTGATATGACAAGAGGGAACGGCCTCAAGTTGAGCCTGGGAAGATTTAGACTGGATATTAGGAAGTATTTATTTCCAGAACGAGTTGTTGGGCATTGGAATTGGCTGCCCAGGGCAGTGGTGGAGTCCCCATCCCTGGAGGTGTTTAAGAGTCGGGTTGACTTGGCGCTGAGAGATCTGGTGTATTTGGGAACTGTCAGTGTTAGGTTAATGGTTGGACTGGATGATCTTCAAGGTCTTTTCCAACCTAGATGATTCTGTGAAAGTTAAAACCAAAACACAATGCTTACTTTCCCTGTGCTTGTTTTCAGACTGTAAACTGAAATGTTAATGATGGATTGGGTGATATTATATCTGAGGAATGTTCAAGGGAAAATATAGTCAAGAGGGGAGTTTTGCCCACCCTGACTTCTAGACAAATGCCAAGGTGTGCTGCAGCGGAATAGCTTTCTGCATAGTAGTACATACTCTCCTCTCAATAAACAGCTGTTTCTTCTTGTACCTGAAGATCATTCCTGACCTGTTACTCAGAAGAAAGGAGGTACCTTCTTGCAGACAGCTGCCATGGGGTCCACAGGCCATCACCTCATCCACACATTACTCTTCCAGGAAGACCAAAGAAGCCATAAAAAAGCTGCCCATCAGGCTGGCAGATATGAAAGCTGCTGGGATTTTATCTGGCCAGAGGAGGGAGAAACTTTTTTAGACTCCCCAGCATCCCTGCCTTGCAGACTCAGAGAAGACCCTTTACACGGAGGGAAACCTTACAGTAAAGTCATAGAGTAACTGTGCATGGTTATGAAAAACAGCTCATCAGAGAGCTCATCTTCTCACCTTCCTCACACCAAGAACACTTTCCAAATCTGCTCTCTCAAACATTTTTGCCCATACTTTCATCTCTTTTGTTCTGTTCAGCAATCTGCCTGTTAGGAAAGAATCTCAATCAAAAACCAATTCTGTCAGGTTCTTAAAAGGTATTACTTTGGGCAATGCAAATTGAGCAGTAAGGAAGCCTAATTCCAAAGCAAATCAGTACATATACCCACATTTGTATTTTAGCGAACACTGCAGGTAGACTGGCAAGTTGGACAGCTGTGAGGTTTTGAAGAACAGCAGTAATTTCTGTTTGTTCTTAGGTAGAACATAACTACTGTTCTACAGTATTTCTCAACTCAGAAAATCCAATGGTAAATATAAAGCCTCAGAGAAGCCAAACACCTAGACACTGCACATTCTTGGGCCCCTTTCTGCTGCCTTTGAAACAAATGGCCATGTCGCCATTGTTTTTGAAAGGTGTTTGATTTAACAGCTGGACCTTTCTCTGAAAACTTTGTTAATGACGGAAGTGCTCTGGTTAGGTATTGGGCGCTAAAAATGGGCAAATAATTTCCCAGCAGTAAATGTGTGTGCAGAGACAAGAGGCTGCAGTTAGACCTTTGCCATAGCTGTCTTTCCACAGCAGGGGCTCTCCCTCCACTAGACTGGTTGTAACTCCACTCAGGCTCACACCAAAAAGAAGTACATTTTATTGCTCTTTTGCTATGCTCAAATTACTGTTCTGTTAGGAAGAATCTGATAGGCGTTCACATCTCTACTTTCCTTGCAGTCAGAGAGTGCTTACTTATGTGTGCCTGGACTGTTCTTTCCTTCATAAATGATGCTCTCATATAGTTTCATCAATTACAACAAATGACAATTTTCAATTCTTTGCCCCACTGCCAAGTTCTTCTTTTATTAACTGCTCCTTACAGCAGTCTCTCTAATATTCTCCCTCTCTTTCATATAGTGGCATGGCACTCTGACACATTTTAAGCATCTGTTTAATCCCCCTCCCTTTACCATATGCATGAAAACACTTTATCACCTTTTTAAATGTCTAATGCTTCAATATTCCTATTCAGCTACCTGCTGAGGAAAAGAAGAAAGGGAAAGGCTGAGTAATTGTGTTTCAGAGACAGCAGCTTTAAAGATGACTGCATTTCTTTATTACTAAAATATATTTTAAAATGTTGTGCTGGTGCAGTGGAGCTATAACTTGATAAATGTTTAGTTCTAAGAGAAAACTATTTTCTTTAGTTATGAAAAATTCTGCTCATAGTTCAGGGCCATTAAAGAAAGAAAAGACTTACAAAGAAGAGAGGAGGTGAGTATTCAACTAGCAGCAACTGAAATGCACACAGATTTTCTCAGACAAATCTGAGACATTCACATTTCCGACTGAGTAAAAGTCAGGATAAAAGACTTCATATGCAGATGCCAAGATCCTGACCCTAGCCAAAGGAGTGACTGTGGACAAGTCACTCTGTCCCTCAGTTTCCTAATCTGTAAAACTGAAATACAGCTCTCCTTATAACCCACATTTTATAGTAGTTATCTCAGCACCAAGGAAACCTGGTGAATGAGATAAGTTATACGGAGCCAGCAGCTACAAACAAGGTGCCAGGCTGTCACCTGTAGTTTACAGAATTGCTTGGGTTGGCATGCACCTCTGGAGATCCTCTAGTCCAACCCCCGGGGTCAAGGCAGGGTCAGCTAGAGCTGGTTGTTCAAGGCCACATCCAGTTGGGTTTTAAATATCTTCAAGAACAGAGACTCCACAACCTCTCTGCATCACGTGTCTTAATGTTCAATCACCTTTAAGAGGAAGAAAGCTTTCTATTTTGATAAATGCCATTTCCTGTTTCAGTTCGTGCCCATTGCCTCTCATCCTTTCACTGGGTACCACAGAGAAGAGTTTCTCACATACTGGGGACCCTAGCATAGCTTTCCAGATGTATCTCACCACTAATGATCAAAGGTGAAGGATAATCTCTGCTGACCTGATGGCAGTGCTCCTCCTGATGCAAGGCAGGAGGTTGTTGGCCTTCTTTGCTAGAACGGCACACAGCTGTATCATGCTCAGCTTCTCACTAGCATCCCCAGGTCCTTTCCCCTTCACAATGAGGAAATCAGTAGTCATGCTGAATACTCCCAATCACTTTCTTGTCCTTCATGAGTTTAGAAATGGTTTCCACGATTAGTTGCTCCATGGCCTTGTCAATGATTGAGGAGAGGCTGACCAGCCTATAGTTCCCTGGATGATCCTTTTTTCCCTTCTGGAAGAGTGACATTTGTTTTCCTACAGTCCTCAAGAACCTCCCCCTGTCACCATGACCTTTCAAAGATACCCAGGAGTGGCTTGCAGTGACACCAGCCAACTCCCATGTGTGCATCCTGTTGGGGTCCATGGACTTGTGTCTGTCCAGTTTGTTTAAATGTCCCCATACCTGACCCTCCTCCACTGAGGGTAGCTTCCTTGAACCAGATTTTCCCACCAGTCTAAAGGGCCTGGGATTCCTGCAGGCCAGTCTTACTGAGGCATGAAAGGCACTGAGTACCTCTCAATCTTTTCTTTGTTCTTTGTCACCCGGTTCCCTAACCCATTTAGGAGCCTGCCTAAATACCTTTCTTTTGCTGATGATGTACCTGTAGAAATCTTGTTGCCCTTCACATTTCTCATCTGATTCAACTCCAGGTGGGCTTTGGCTTTCCTTACCCCACTCCTGCACGCTCAGGCAGTGCCTCTGTATTCTTCCTGGGTCACCTGTCCCTGCTTATGTCTCTTCTGTACATCCTTTTTTGCATCTGAGGTTAGTGAGGAGCTCCTTGTTCATCCATGCAGACTTACTGCTGCCTTTTCTTGATTTCTTGCTCATCAGACTAGACTAATCTTGAGCTTAGAGGCAATAACCCTTGAAAATGAACCAGCTCTGATGGATGCTTCTTCTCTGCAAGGCTGGATCCCATGGGATTCTTCCTAGCAGTTCCCTGAACAGGCTAAAGTCTGCACTCCTGAAATTTAGGTCTGTGATCCTGCTTTTTGGATTCCTCCTCTAAACCATAAACTCCACTGTATCTTTGGCACTGCTGTCAAGGTTGTCCCTGACCTTTGAATTCTCAACCTTCACATCTGTCATGGTTTAAGCCCAGCCAGCAACTAAGCACCACGTGGCTGCTCACTCACTCCTCCCACCCTGGTGGGATGGGGAGGAGAATCAGAAGAAAAAAGGTAAAACCTCATGGGTTAAGGACAGTTTAATAGGACAACACAAGAAAAGAAGAAATAATTACAATTCTAATAAATGAATGCATAAAGCAGGTGATGCACAATGCCACTGCTTACCACCCAGAACCTGATGCTTAGCCCAGCCTGTTCCCAGGTCATGATCTCTCCTCCCCGTCCCCTGGCCAACTCCCCCAGTTACATACAGAGCATAACGTCATATGGTATCTAATATCCCCTTGGCTAGCTGGGGTCAGCTGTGCTGGTTGTGTTCCCTCCCGACTTCTTGTGAACATTATCTCAGCTGAACCCAGGACAATATCCTAGACAAATTCTACCTTGTTTGTAACTATGAAGTCTAGTACAGCATCTTACATCAGCAACTTGTTCACCTGTGTTAGGAAGGTAATATCAATGCATTTCATAAACCTCCTGGATTGCTTGGGCTCTGCTGTGCTGTCCCTCCAGCAAACATCAAGGTGGCTGAAGTCCTGCATGAGGACCAAGCCTGTGGAAGTGAGGCTTCTTCCAGTTGTCTGAACACCTCATCTACTGATTCCTGATCAGATGGTCTATAGCAGACACCCACAGCAATGTCACCTGTTTTGGTCAATCAGCTAATTCTGACTGAGAAGCTCTCTGCTGGCTCATCACTCATCCCAAGACAAAGCTTCATGTGTCCCAGATGTTCCCTTATATAAAGTGCAACTCTCCCTTCTTGCTGTCCCACCCTGTTCTTCCTGAAAAAGCTTGTTAATCTGTGGCAGCATACAGTCATGTGAACTATCCCACCACACCTCTGTGACACCAAGGAAATCATAGTCTTGCAAATGCACACATAGTCTTGCAAATGCCCAAACTAAGCAACAGTGAAGCTGAAACACTGAATCCAGTAATAAACTGCTACTTGCTGGACAAAGAACACCTGCCAATAAGCTAGACAAGGAAAACCTGTTCATTGTACGACCTGCACTGTCTGCCAGGAAACCAGCTATAAATCTGAGCTTTCTTTGTTAATGTTTTGTGCTGGTGCCGGGAACAGGCTACTGGCAAGGGGCTCCTGTTACCATCATCAAGCAGGGATGCTGCCTGCTGCTCAAAAAATCTAATTTTTTCTGCAAAACTGAGAGAATGGCGATTGGGATCAGGGGGGCGGGGGG
>NW_020799144.1:8185981-8259087 GCF_003259725.1 Athene cunicularia | reverse complement strand
GGGGGGGGAAGGGAGGATGAGAGAGAGCTATAAAGAAGAAAGGAATCACTGAACCCCAAGTCACAAGTTATTAAATGTGGCATGACAGAGAAGCATCCAGTTGTGCTGATTTCCCCGAAATGGCTGGAAACCTTTCCCTGTCAATATTTTACTTATGTGCTGGGATCCCACTTCACTGCTCTTTTGCTGATTAGTGTTCCTCCTGTTCACATGGTGCTGGGACCTTTGCTCAGTCCTGCTCCTTCACTGCTCATTCAAATCTGGTCCTTCGCTTCTTCACATGACTATTGGTCATTATCTGCTCCCTTCCACCCCATTCACTATTAGTTTAAGCTCTCCTCTCCAGGTTGGCCAGCTTGTTGGCAAAGATGCTTTTGCTTCATTTGGTCAGGTTGATCCCCGTCCAAGCAGTCTTCCCACAGCTCATGTACTTTGTGACAGAGATCTTCAATGAGAACAACACTGCTACTGGCCAAAAGGCCATTTCCCATTGACTCAGCCACAAAAAGAGGCCCCAGGTGCCTCTGCAGCCCAAGACCTGCAAAGCTGCATCCTCCTTCTGCAGCAACATATGCTGGTGAAGGCCTCCACTGTTTCACAGGAAATTGCTCCAGTGGTTGATGGGGACCAGACCCTGTCACACATTATCATCATAACTGAGGACAGGGATGCTGGTGTGAGCAGAGTTACCAAAGCCCTTCCATGCAAGCTGCTGCACAAACAGCTGCCTCTGAGATCTGTGCTCTGGGCCAGGACTTACATAGGCCTCTGCCTAGTACCTGCTGGAAGATCGCTAGACCCTTCTTGATCAGAACTCAAAATTTGCAAGCTCAGAGCCACCTTTGATCATGAGCATCTGGCAGAGCTTGCCAGAAGCTGCTGGAGTGTGCTAGCAGCCATGGGCTCATCTAGCTGTCTTCACTGGCACCCTAATATTCCTCCATAGGTTCCCAGGACTCCCATGACTGTCCCAGAACACATTACCAGAAGATCAAGAAAGTCTCAAAGCAGAGCCCAGAAACTGCTGTGCAAAGTGCTGTGTCTAGCATAGAGGCACAGGTAAACAGGGAAGGATTGCAGTCCTTTCAAGCATTGGATGTAGGAGACTTTAAATGAAGCTATCGGGTGACATAAAAAACCCCACAGAGATGGCATATGTAAACTGTCAAAATCCCTGACATAGGAATTATGGGTGCAATTTACAAGGGCTCAAAAAGCAACTATAGAATAAACTGGAAGTGAAAACCAGTTATTAATTACAGTGACACTCCCTCCCTGACCAGGGACAGTACCACCACAATGTCAGATAGTCACCATACAACAGTCCTATTTTATATCCTTTCTTAGCTTTCTCCTGCTTACCACAGATGTTCAGAGCCCTGCTGCCAAGACAGGCTTTTGGTCTGGCTCACAACTGCCTTATATCCTACTGGTGAAAAATGTCATCCTCCTGGGTCCAAGGGTTGCTTGGGTTGGGGACAATGAAGCTCTTTTCCTCTCTCTTCTAAATCAGCTCCATATCCTCTTAATAGCTGTGAAGTACTTTGATGTCTTTAGACAGAAAGATTTCCAGTGGTGCTGCACAAGCAAATCACAGTGTAATTAGCATTAACAGGGAAGTGCAAAGAAGGTTACAAGACAATGGTCAGCTTAGGCATGTGATCAGCCTTGCTGTTTATTTGATTTTCATGTAAGGACAGCAGACAACTGAAAATACCACAAGGAAAACAGTGCAGGACCCCTGTGTTGCAGGTCTTGCAAGTACCCCATCCCTTCAGTGCACCGTGGCTCCCTGTTGTCCTGCCTTTGCTTTACACTGCCTGAGTGCAGAAATGCAGCACGGGATTATGCACTGCTGGTGTCTCACAGCTTCAGACAGACCTGCTTGCTGATGCTACTCTACATCCTAACCTAAATCCTACTGGAGCAGAGCATGCTGAAAAGCAATCTACAAATTTAATTTCAAACAAGAAAATTATTTCACTGAGACATATCTTTCAACTTCAAAGCTTCCAGGCTACATGGAAAAATCTGCTTCTGAAAAGTTATGTCTTCCAGATCTTTCCCTGACTACAAGACTCTTTGTTGGTATCTCCAAGAAGCCAACCTGCCTCAGACTATGAAATCTCACAAATCCACAGACCCTGCAAGCCTACCCACCCAGTTTGCCTTCCCTGTTAACATCAGGAAACCAAGCCTCCAGACTTGCAGGGGGGCCTGTCTTGTAGAAGCAGGTGCCATGCTGCACAAACCCAAACTGCAGCTCCCTAACCTTCCTGTTGTCTTCAACATCTTGGAGAAATCTTTAAGCTCACAGTGCCTTGACAGGCACAGATTTGGGTAAATGTATGGGTTTTGTATCAAGCTGTGCCACAACAGTGAATCTTAAAAATCCAGGATCTTTAGTTGCCTCCTAACTGAACTAGTGGAACATGTTATGTACTACCAGAGCTTCAGTGAATATATGAAATTAAAAATTGCATTTAAAAACTCAGTTCCAAACAATGTTTTCTGATGGAAGTCTCCTGATGTGTTCTGTATTGAGGTATCTTTTGTTCTAATACCCTGGCACTGGACTGCTGTGACCAGTAAAAGTGACCAAGTCCCTTGTTATCAAGGCAGTCCAGAATTCATCATTCCAAAAACATCTGTAGAGCATGGAAAATCAAATCTAGTCTTGCTCTAGCAACAACAATCCTATCACCTTCTTAGATGCTTGTTTCGTTGCCTAGTTCTTCCACGTATAAAAGCTTTCACTCTAAGTCAACAACCTTGGAGGCAGTTGGAGCTCTGAATCTTTTACATTAATAAATCAGCAGTCATTAAAATTTATAAAACTTGCCTGCACTTCCAGACCAATGTTATTTAATAGAGTAGTGCAGGTTTACAGTCATTGGACACTGACGAATGCAGCAGTTACTGTCAAATTAAACTATCTGTTGATATCAAGATTGCAGGACTCTTAGACCAATCATAAGAATCAGAGACAATGTTTTAAATTAAGTAGAAAACTACCAACACATTTTACTTCACATAAATGGACACAGTCTTATTAATATGTATAACACATTATAAAAGCCATTTTATTTACCTTCAACATTTTCCCAACTCAACAGGAAGCTTTTAAAAAAACAATTACCTTATCACTTTGAATCTCATCTGCTGCTTGCAAGTCATGTTGTGTCTGAACCAATCCTTTCATGCAACTCTTTATCACTGCTGGGCAGTCATATTAAAAATTAATAATAATCACTTCATTTTTCAGAATCTGTAATCACCTCGCTACATAACTGAGAATGCAGGGTAGGGAAGAAGGAAGAACTTTGAGTTTGAAAACTTTCATAAAATCCCTAGATTCTGGTTCTCTCTTCTGTCCCTTTCACCTAAAGATACCATTCTATTTTAAATGTTAGCCCTGTCAAAACAAGTAGAAATACTCACTGTTATTTGCTATTTACTATTTATCATGTTATTTGCTATTTATCATGACAAGGTTTGGTTTTAATTCAAGAAAAGTCTGTCTGAACCTGGATTTAACATTACTGATGTTCCTCAAGATTCTCTTTAATAAGTCTCCATGTACACAAAGGGCAGTTTTACCTCCTTCAGTCTTACTAAACAAAGAGACAGTAGCAGAAAGCATTAAGATGCCTATGTGCTTTTTGCAAGAAGTTAAATAATGGACCGCATGGAGAAGAGTCCATGGAAATTACTTCAGGTTGCAGATGTTAAGAAAAAGCAGCACAGGGATATAGCTCATTGGCTTACAAAACAGACTGAGGTGGCAAGGCTTGGAACAGGAAGCTTTGTTTAACATCTTGAGTTCTACAACAAAGAATGTGGACAAGAAAATCAACACACTGACTATTAGTAATCAACACACATTTTCATACTGGGCAGACAAAACTGGTTTAAGGTTCCAACTGCACACAGCTGTAAAATTCAGGAGGATTTTTTACATGATTCATTCCTTTACTGCTTCTCTGACACCCATCTTTTTTGTTCTACCCTACCTTCTCTTTTCACTGCTACTGGGCCTAGACTCTCACCTTCACAACATATTGCATCACTTTATTAGAAAGAATATTAGGATAAGTGTTTTTCCAATGAGGATACTCAAAAGCTAAGCAGGTTGCTTACCAAGGTAATAGGAAAACTCAACTGGACATGGCCAGAGCAACGTAATACAGCCTCTGCTCTTCTGAGCCCTTCTGTGCCTAGAGACCTCCAGAGATCCTTTCCCATCTGAATTATTTTGCTAGTCTATGACCTTCCTTTTAACTCAAAGCGTAGACTTAGGTGTCTAACTCACATGGCTGCTTTTCTTGTTCAGATCACACCTACTCTGTGTTTTTTCCAAGTCCCAAAGTGTTCCCTCTACAGAAAACCATTTTCAATAAAAATGAAAAGCCAGAAACTCACCATGATAAACCAGTGCTGGCATGTATTTATATGAAACCAACACTGTATAAAGCATTCTGTTCCCACAATTTCCTCAGTTTGAGAGTTTTGGTACGTTTCCTACCATTATAACAGAGCCGTGCTGATTTTTACTTTGGCTGGTTTAAATAAAATCATAAAGATCCGTGATGACTACTGATTTAACTAGTTCCAAGTCAAAGATCAGCACAACTATAAAACTAATAAAAGTGTAATCTGTTATCCAATTTATTTTAAAGGTTAATGCACTCCATGATAATTGGAATCTTATATTGGTCAGGTATTAATAAGAAACTAGATTACATTTATGAGGTACGTTTACACAGTTTTTTCATTAATTTTATAAAAAAATACAGTATTGATTAGAGACTACAATAAATCAAATGGAAATTTGATCACTAGTTCCATTATTGATATTGAAAAATAAAGTATTGCAAACTATTCTGAAAGAAGATTTAAGGGCCCAACTTCACTCTCTCCATGAAGAATCCAAAACTCACAATGAGTCTTGAAAAATCAAGTAGACTGCTATACATAGCTTAAACTAAATAAAAGAGGCATTAATTCAATAATGTTGTACATTTGCACAAAATAATCACACATTAAATTTCTGTGTTTTAATTAAGTATATAACAAGTATTGATTTCTTATTATTAGTAGTATTAGTAGTATTTCTCCCTTCAGTTATGCCAAGTCTACACTCCAGAAATAAGCCATTAAGTCATGATGAACTATAGATTATTTATTTTAGGATACACATGCAGCATTTAATAGCTGGGAGAAGAAAATACAGGGATAATGCAGCCATTACATGACCAAATGTCACTATCGTTTAAATTATAGAATTCATTCTACTGAAGTTGTGACAAAACCAACAGTAACTCGAGTAATAATTGCATCATTTGTTCCAAGCTGCTTTAATGTCATTGCAGCATATTTTTGGTAGGCCACATCAATAATTACTGTAGAATTATAAAAAGTTTAACATGCTGTAACATTATGAAAAGTTAATAAATTATTCAAACTGATTTTAAACTTGTAAAAGCCTATCCCTCACGTGCCCTATTACATGGGCTCTCCCATTCATCTGCTCATGTGATCAGGTCATAGAAGGAAATGACATGAGAGAGAAATGTATAGCAGGGGCTTGGGGTATGCTTAAAACTTTTGGGCAAAACAGCCTGGCTCTTTGCACTGACTCTTTGCAAACATGCAGAAGCTTTGCTGCAAAGCTGCTAGAGGCCACAGCCAGCCACAGAATTCTACATATGTCTAGTCTGATGCAGATCTTAATCCCAGTGGGTACTATAAACACATCACCCAAAAGTAAGAGTTACAGACCATTATGAACAACCATTTGATTTCTCGAACTGTGCAACAACTCTTTAAAAATCGATTATGTGCTTAGTAAAATATTGATTAATCATTCATCTAACAACCTTTTCTAAAAATCTATCTGCAATAGAAATCTTGACCATTAAATCACTGTTTCAAGATGAAGATGCATCTTTATTCCTGGCTCTTTAACTTAAAACGGGAGTGTTCCAGGAAGAGCTAATACAATTTATCATTGTATATTTATACAGATATCCTAAGTCTTATGAAGCCCAAACTTCTGAATCAGAAGTATTGTTTTAGGCATGGCATCAAGCTGAAAGATAATCTGTAAGACTCATGAACTCTAAAACTGAGGGTCCATCTCTAATCGTTGTTGTAAGCAATCATCACCATGAGTGATGATTTCTGGTGTGTTAAGACTTGACTGCCCATTTAGCATCATGTGCACAAGATGTAACAACCTTCAAAAGATTGATTCCCAGCAATACCACTGTCACATATTTCCTGCAAACACATCTGCATATGATCAGTTTTGATATAGTCTCTTCAACAGCCCCACTGAGTTTACAGCTGTGAACAAATACATGACACATGCAAAACTACCCATGTGAGAGCATATGATTGGACTTTAGGAATATGGTCTGAGACCTAGGTGTACTATATCCAACACCGCACAGAAATTGCTGGTGAAATACATTACTGAAGTGCACTATAAGAAAATACATCAGACAGAAAAGCTAAAATGCTGGGATGTGGGGATGGACTGAGGGGAAGTAGCAGGCCTCTCTTCAGACTGCCCCAGAATTCATGAAATAAATCATGAAACCTGAGGTGCACCAGCCTAGTGAGCTAGAAATACAGAAACTTACAGTATAATTTCTCCAGAAAGCTCTATGTTATTTGTTGCCACATTCTGCTGCATTCGTAACAGCTTTAGTTATTTTGTGTTATTCAGGGCATGGTAACTGGACTATCCATTTATGCTTCAGAGGGAGAAGACACCACAGTTTTGTAGCTATTTGCTTCCCACACAAAGGCAACAAAACATTCTGCCAGCAGCTTGGGAAGTTCCAAGTTGGTGTAATACCTTTGGTTTGTAAAGGAAGCACAAGATTTGTCAGACTGATTCCTAAAGCTGGTCTGCTGGAATTTCTAGGGAGCAGAAAATGCCAGTTTCTTTCAAAGCTAAATCGTTTGTACGAAAGTGTTTGCTGTAAGACTGATCTTGACATCACCCTTGTAAGACTGCCAAAACAAACCCCTCCTTTTCAATGTCTGGAGTGGCTGGTCAGGAGTCAGAAATCAAGTCCTCTGCAAGCCTGATGAAACTGGACGTGATGCTTAAGAGAGACCTATTTAACTTTTGAAAATTCTCCTGATATCAACACCATTATCAAAAATACTGAACAAGTTTGATACTGTGCAATATGCTTAAAGCATCTTGATTTCCTCTAAAGTTTCTCAGATCTTTCCTACTGATCAGTTCTGGGAAGGCTTGATTTTGTGAGTCCATATTAATTCCTTTTCACCCTTTCTAAAAGTTCATGTAACGTGCAAATTAAATATAATGCTAAATAAATGCAGGGATATTCCTACAGACCAAAGAAAAGAAGTGTTGACATATGCAGACCAGAGGAAATAGTGGAACTGTGTCACAGAAGAGTCAATAATATGATAATGCAATGATGTAATGCAATGCAATCGCCTGCAATGATCTCTAAATTTTCATATATCTGGGCAAATAAGTAGCTCAACATTGTGTGCTTAGGAGAGAAAATATGAAAACCCCTCAGGTCTTTGAAGTATGCTAACAAACACAAAAAATGTAACACATCAACTGCTCTAGCACAATCTGCAAGAAACATAAAAATCTAAGTATGCTTCTGAAAAGAATGGAGGGAAAAATTCAGCAGTACTTTTCACTGATAATATCACTCTGTTCCCATTGGGAGATAGCTGCCTATGGTACATATTGTATGTATCGTGTGTATCTTCACATTGTCATCTATTTTAAGCCTAATTAAAGTTGCCCAGTCATTGCTGGAAATACCTTCCATCTTAGAAGGTTTCAAACCTGGCTTGTAGAGTTCTGCACATACAATACAAAAAACTTGCACAAATAACACTGGGTTTTCTAACCAATTTTCTTAACATTTCTATACAATCAATTCTGATTACTGGCTTTTCTATCAGCAATTGACTAGAGCTATGGGATTTTTTAACTAATGTATTGGCAAAATGCATTTCTTCTTAAAAAAACAAAGCAAATTCAATCTCCCTAACTGCTGCATCATTAAAAAAACACAATTCCTTCCCTTACAAACCTGGTTATATAGACCGACATCATATAAATTGCAGTAGTTTTCAGAAGTGTTGGCTAGTTTCAGGGTACAGTGAAACAGATGAAGCAGTATGTTCACAGCATTTTTCTCTACTACCAAATTAAATTTTTTATTACCCAAAGACAAAGAATTTTTGGTTCCTTTCATCTCTTCCTTGAAAACTGCAACAAATTCACTGGTGCTAACCCTAAAATGTTATTCAGGCTGTGAAAGGGATTATCTGAGATGGGAAATTTTCAGGATAAAGAGGGAGGACACAAAATAGGTTTTACGTGTCTGCAAGCAACAGCAGAACCCCTTTTTCACTTATGTTTTAAAGAAAAAATGCAGTAAAGCAGCTAATCCGTCTTGGGCAGTCCCTTAATATTAATTTTAAGATGTCCTCAAGAAGTCAAAGAGAACCAAATAACAATCTGCTTTTTTCAGAGTGTCCATTTTGGCCATGAGTTTTCTGTGATCTTTGCCTAATTGTGAAGCACCTAGAAGGATTATTGTTTCATAAAATTTTTAGTTTATAGTCAGGTAATATGAAAACTGCCTAGCAATTAAAAAAAATAATAATCAAACATTCAGGAGACACCTATTCACTCAGATTAAACCAATTTTACAACATGGAGTTATCTAGTCATCTGGAACAAAGAAGGTATGTGGTAGAGACACAAAGCAAACAATAGGAAATGAGTGGCAAATAGGGAACATAAAGACACATTTAGAAAGAGCAACAAAATGCTGAGTGAATAAAATAAAAAACAATGAATCCCAAGAAACAGAAGTGTCTGAAGCATGGGGATTATGCAGAAACATCACCCTGCTATAAAACAAGTTCCTACGAACTCACAGCATCTGTCACCATCAATTCACACAGTCAGTCTAACTAGAGGATCTAATGACAGGCACTTTATACAACACCCGCACATGACACGTCCCTTGGGGCATTTTGTCCTCACAGCATCCCAGTGGAGCAGCACAGCACTACTGCTTGCATGGCACAGATGGAGAAACAACGTAAGAGCTTTAAATAGCTATGTGCAAGACACCTATAGCAAGGGGAAGGATTGAGCTGGCATACACGAACCACTGGGAAATCCTTCTTTTCTGCCTCAGCAGGAAACAAAAATCAAAAAGTCCCACACGGCAGATACTGGATGCTGCTACAGAACAGAATCACTAATCACTGCAACTATTCTGAAGTTTGTTCAGTTTGGGATGCCTTTTTAGTTAATGTTTATAATAAAATCTGCCTGGATTTTTTTTGTGTTTTCTAGGACTGGGCATTACCTTGCCAATATTAAAACCTGTATTTTGAATATTCAGAACTGTGTTTGTATGTCCTTTATGGCATTTTAATCATATCAATAAAGCTCTAATGCAATCAGCAAGTTTTTCTTATGAGAGAAGTGACTTAAAAAAAAACACAAATAAGAAAGTCACTCCCAATATCTCCAATGCCTCTTTCAAATGTTGCTTTGAGGACCACAGCACACAGAATAAGACATTTCACACTCCCTGAACACTGCTCAAAATTAGAGGACACCAGCCAGTACACCCAAATGTGCAAAATCTGTTTTCAGAACACCTAAGCAAAAAAATATAATTAAAAAATGCCACATATGTCGTGACTGTTTTAAATTTAGTTATTTTTCAGAGCTCCCTAAACCCTGCTGTGATGCTGATGACAAATAGGAGTTCAAGAGGCACTTGTCTCACGCAAATTATTTCAGTACTACAGAAATTCTCCTGCTGAAGGGTAGTTCAGCTTTTGGCTTGACTACATGAAATACTGGCAGGAAAAATGGAGGCAGGCAAAGAAGAATTAATTCTTTCTATGCTGCTATAAATCGAAACATTTTTTTAAAATTATGTTTGAACTGATACTTGGAAGATGATTCAATCTGTCCAAAACTAAACCCAAAAAGTAAAGGAAAATTTACCCCACTTAAAGAGACCCTATGAGGCTGTAATGTATCTACAGTTCAAATCAAAGTTTACATCAGAATACGTGTAAGACTAGAGCTTTGTATTCTGAAGCATTTTTCATTATATTCATGGAGGAAAAGGAGAGAAGATACTTTCCTTACAAAATCTTCATTTGTTGCAATGTGATATTATGGAGTTGTCAAGAAGAAAAAGTTTTCACTCTGCCTGCAAAAGCTTTCCTGAGGGCAGAACAATGGATTTAGAGTGAAAAAGTAGAATCTTCAGATTACAGAATTTGAAAGATGTCCAATGTCTGAAGTTTTAATGGTGTTGCTTATTAAGAGCATACCCTTACTACCTTGTCAATGACAGGATTACAATAATCCACAGTAAAGCACAATGTGGCACATACATCAGTCATATTAAAGTCACTTGGTATTCAGTAACTCTTTGATCAGTTTAAGACAGTTTAATTAAATCTTGTGCCAGAAAATCGCAGTGTTTTCATGAGCAAAGACACACATCAGAAGCACTTGACCCCTCACACCCTGAAACAACTCAAGCCCTCAAACCTGGGCTTACAGTGTGAGAATCAGAAGAGGGAAAAAGTAAGTAGAAAGCGCCGCATCAGCACAAATCCCAGAATAAATTTCTCCTTTTATTATCTAGAGAGCCATTACAGTTATAACTGCCATTGACAGAGAACAGATGAGAGGGTTTTCTTTGCAGGAAAAAGAGGAAGTGTTACTTCCTTATTGCTTCCTTTAAAATCATAATTCAAACAGACACAATGGCTCAAAAGTTGTTCACATGCCTTCTTCCTCCTGAAGTCACGTATAGTTGTGGGGATGCTGTTTACTCATACTATGCAACTATCCTTCCAGAAAACTGGGCCCACTGTGTACAAAACACACCCCAGCCAGTTGTGATTTTACCTGTCCCCACGTTCAGCCAGTACACGTGTGGATGTTATGGGGAAGGATGTAACACAGCATTTCTTGGATCAAATCTTGCAAAGCAGGGTTGCAAAATAATGAGACAGCTGTGCTGAAATGTCATTAAAGATGTTTCTGACAGCACTTTATCACGCATATCCCAGCAGGTGAAAGAGGGAGGAGGTGCTCCACAAAGAGTTTTGGCAACAAATGCCACTGTAAGTCAAAGTATGTGAAAAAGTAAGACTATGTGAGAAAATTTTTCCTGTCATCCCAGATGCTGCTTCTCCTACTTTCTCTCATGCTTGCCTACAATACATGAGACCACTTTAGTGATCAGTCCTGGCCATCAACAAATCCTCAAACAGGCTGCTGTGTACGATTTGCATTTTCTGGAATGGATCCAAGGCATACCAACAGTTAGGAGCTTTATAGCCTCTGCTGCATGCTCTGTGTCTATCAGCAGCTCCAAAGGGCTCTGGAAGCTACTGGAGTAGGGCATTCTGCTCTTTGCACTTCTATTTAACAAACGTCAGCAGCTAACAGTATCAGTCCTCATGGACAGGTACTCAGCAGTCTGTACACTGCTCAAAGCAGTGGCACATATTCAGATGAATGAGGAATGAAATTGATCTCATCTTGTTGCAACCTCTTACATGTAAACCAAGGCTGGGTGAGGGCCTCCTGATGGCTCCTTTCACTGATGGTGGCTCCAAGCAATGCTGCAAAGTCGGGCAGGGAAAAGTAGAATGTTATTCTTCTGTACGTCCAAATTAATTGCTTATGTGTTTAACAAAATATAATACCAAATCTTCATCTGGTGACAAATGACAGACTGTCATGACAATCATACACTTTAAACACAATAGAGAACCATCTAGAATGCTGCCTGCATTATTTGGGAGAGGGACTCAGATTTGATAAGTGGCTGAAAATTAGTTTAATGATTCCCTACTCATAATGTGACATTGTGTTTCAATTAGGGAGTGAAAACGTTGATTTAACATTTCTGTCATTGTAGATTAGACAACACGTGCTATTGCTATATTATTAAAAAGTTCATACTTTGAACATAAAAAGGAATTTGTAGAGTCAGGCAGCTTTTATAATGAGCCATTCACCTTCAGGTCAAGTTTCATGCTAACTAACTGCTACAAGTTAGTTTAGTGTAAGGAAAATGAAATGGGGAAAAAAAAAACGTTAGTAAGTATAAGTGTACAGACTGAAGCATAACGGTATTTAAAATGTCCAAACTGTTTGTGAGACCCCATTTCCACCACTGCCACCACAACTTCTTTGAATGTACACTCTATACTGGGCAGTTAGCAAACATCTACTGGCAGGGCATCTGACATGATGATCAAGGCTCAGCACTTTTTTTCTTAAAAGCTTTTAATCAGAGGACCACATTCCATGGAAGACAGTCGGGGAGACAGTACATTCTGGGGAACAGGCCTATGATAATATTCACTGACCATCTCTTTTCCTACTCGCGATCACCTAACATGTCTGCTGCTAGATCATCTTCACATGGGAAAGTATTATCAGGAAAGCAGGCAACATTTATTTTTAGCTGTACTGTATGCACCTTTGGCAACTGCAGCAAGACGTCACACAGCTAATCAATTCTCATGGTTGCTTCAAAGCTACAAAAATAGGACCCATCCTAACCCAGGCAATCCAGCACAGGGTTTGGTGTCTAAGGCAGCTCATCTAAAAAGCACTTCCTTTAGTCTCAGAAGCACAGCAGTAGAACAACACCCTCAGCATGCCTTAAGATTTACAGGGACTTTTCAGACCGAATGGCTACTATCAATCATCTCTGCATTCCCAGCAGGAAATTAGATTTCCGATTGTTTAATGCCACAATGCTTGACATAAGTCTATGAATTTGCAGTTCCAGTAGTGCTACATTAAAAATCTATACTGTGGTCAAAGAGGGAAAGAAATAAATGTTTTCATCAAATGTAGCAGAGAGAACATCTTTTCAGAAACTAGCTCTCTGCTTTTGATTGATTTTTAATTTCAAATTCTGTTTTAATCAGCAAGGCACATATAAGAAAGGACAAGGAAAGTACACATGGGGCAAAAAATTCTTTCCTCTTCCTCCCCTAAAAAGATTTATTCTTATATTCATGTTGGTCTTGCCTACAGTAAGGACAATTTATATCTCTGTCCTAGGCTGCCAACCAGGCTCATCATTCATACATTTAGAAGACTATAAATTTTCCGAGCTCCTTGTTTATGCAAGAAATTTGGGACATCTTATTCCTGATGGTATTTATTGGGTTTCTTCTGAACTTATTACTGTTTTTTTTTTCCCCTCTTTTAACCTTTCTTTCTCTGCCTGATGGATAAAGTAGTGACCCATTGTCTCAGCCAGAACAGCCCCTCAGTTTCCCTGGGGAGCAGAGACAGAGATTCTCCAGGAAGTTGGACATAATGTCCATGACAAATCCCTGTGAAGTACTGCAAGACTCAATCACCTTCCCACACTGGTCTCTGCCATAGTGGCAGCTGGGAAGGCCCTATGCCAAGCTTTACTAGTGGTTTTATTATGCTTTTACTCTGTCCACCTTCGAACCAGATTCCTCATGCAAGGAAGGCCCATCCAAGTCAAAAGGAAAACTACTACTTACATTAGATTAAGCATCCAGGGATTATCTGACTGTGTTTTGGACGCTAAGCTGGTAGTACAAAAAGTAGGAAGTGCATATAAGGGAAGTGTATCTCCTGGCTGGAGAAGACACTATGAGGAGGGGACTCCAGGTGAGTAGGGGTTAGAGAGGTCCTGCATACCACTGCATGCTTTTCCCATGTCCCTGGGGAAAGATCAGTGCTCAGGAGCTCTGGAAAACAACAATTCAGAGTGACCTTTACACCTGCTGCTGCAGCACTCTCAAACCTTTCTAAGATTGTTGTGGAAATGGGCTAAGTATTACACAACACCCAGCATCACAAGTAGTCTTTTGCCTGTTCTTAGTGCTTCTCTTGTGGAAGAGCACAAGTCACCTCATAATTTGGGGCCAAAGAGTATTGCATCCAAGCTACATCAGGCTCTGAAGACAGTCAGTCACAGGCAGTTATCTCCTCTTCACCATCTAAATTTGATGGAAACTTTTACCCTCTTTGGAAACCAGGAGTTGCCCCACTTGCCAGGAAAACCATCCCAGATTTTAAGCACCAGTTGAACATACACTGATTTGGATACTTATTTTGGGCCAGTCTACCAGTGTTAGTGTAGAAGTACCACAAAAAAAGAATTTGTACAGAGTAAAATAATAAGCCAATTAAAAAACCCCAGTCTATCCTTAACAAAGATGTGGAGCCATACTCCATGGTAGGAACAACCACTCCTGTAACTTCACTGCTAGTCAGTTCACAGCCCTTGTGCTAGCCAAGCTCCTTCATTACCCTTAAAGGAGAGGCATACCTCATCTAAATTTTATGTTCTGTCTGAACTGAAATCAGAGCAGAGTGTTGCTTCCTAAGGCTATGAACCATTAGACTGTGGGATCAGACATTTCCTTAAACAAGGTCTAGTCCTTGCACAGCAGCAAGATGGATATAGATCTGAGGAAAAATGGGAAGATGAGCAATCATGCACTGCTGACCTACATCTGCAGCTCGTGCCCACTCTGTACCAAATGCCACAGGATTAGCCGATAAATCAGGTAGAGGTGAGTCTTGAAAGCAGAGCATCTACTTGTTCTTGCACGCTTGTACCTAAGATCTGTCTAACTCATGCAGGACTGTTTTCAGGGGCACTTGAAAGCACTAAGTACAAGGATGGATATTCACATTATCAAGTAAGAAAGCATTCTTCCTTACAAACAAAATGGTCAGCAAATTACTTAATTCCTTCATGGAAGAGCTCCCTTCTATGTAGGCTTAGCAACTGAATGCTGCACTTACCTCAACAAAGATGAAGCAGGGGATGATGGAATAACTTCTCTGGGTATTGTTTCCTAAAGCCATTTCTCATCACACTTCTTGGGGAGGCACTGTTCAAAACTTTTATTATCCTGAAAAAGAAAAGATAAAGGTGATTCAGTATGTTTCACATTTTTTGCAAACTCCATACTTAACACAACAAGGTTCGTAACATGGAGCACTGACATACTGAACTAGGGATACAGACTAAAAAGAACATCAAGGTCTAACCTGTAGCCATACAAAATAACCTAAGGCAGCAGTCACTTTTCAGCACAAAAGCAAGAGACAGACACAGGTTACAAGATGCATCATCTACACAGCAATAAGGACTACAACTATTTTCCTTAATTACAGTCCACTCTCACGCAAAGGCTTCTTCCCCAGGATTGTAAAATCACATTTTCAGTGTTTTCTAAATCAAGACATTTTGGTAATTAGCTTGTGAACTTGTACTTTAAAAGACATACTTAGAGTACAGTAATTGTACACATGACCAAAATGTTTATCTGCATGAAGTGTGATCTGCTCAAGATGACAGCATGTCTCAGGCACAGAAAAAATCTTACAACAAATACAACAAAAATGCAACAAAGGTCTGGGCCCTTACTGCAGAGCCTTTCTAGCCTGCTATAAATTTTTACATTAACCTGCAAAACCTATCTACTTAGCGTTACTTCAGACTACTGGCTATTCTAATTAACATAACCTTATAACGCTCTGCACTAAGACACTTAATCTCTCTCTACAGCACAAAAAGTAGGAAAGGAGAGAACAGGGCACTAACATGGAGAATTTTTACTGAGAGTGCATGTGCTTTTCTGCATGCATGGGGTAACACATCAAGAAGCTGTCTGGTTTAAATGATTTTAGAAAGAGGAATAGGATAGCAGGGAAGGAGGGGCTGCAAGAAGCAGCATGTAGCTCAGAGCTGCTAGGTGCTTGCACAGAGCATGAGGCACAGAAGAGAATGGAAATCCTTTACTATCAATTTCACCGTAAGCATATCAAGCAAGAGCATAGATATAGGTTGGACCAACCACCCTTCCAACACTCACACAAAAGCCGTGCCCTGATCATACGCATCTCCACAGGACAGGGCCAGAGGAGAGGATGGAGGTTAAGCTGGTGTATTTTCCAGAGGATGCTTTGCACAACATCTTTCCCCAGCTCTTTGACCTCACTGGCATCTGGGTGGCAATTCAAGCCTTGGCATATGGAGCCTGTGAGGTTCATGAAGGGGTCAGTGCTTTCTCACCATCTCTCAGCCGGGTTACTGGAAGAATTACTATTATCAGAGCACTGAGTTCAGCAGAGGTTACACAACTTGATTGAGGAGCTGGATCAGCTGTCAGTGCTTGCCACCTGCACCATGACACAGGCTCTTGTCTTGCCACCTATGAACTACTTAATGTATTTCTTACCTCAGCTCTTCACAATTTGACTCAGAGCTGTAAAATACACAATGTATATGATGGGTTTTGTAATACAGTTCTAGGCACAGCACAGCTATAGTGACTCCAGTGAAGCCACATCCTGTGTCAGACTGGCTTCTGAACTATTAACCATTGAAAAATGCAGTTCCATATCCAAGTATTCAGGAAATGTTACCTGTGACATGCTTCAGACACTCCCACCCTACACTGTATACCAGTTCTGAAATACAAATGTTCTGTATTTTCAAAATGTCTGTTTTTCTAAATATATTTCAACTTTACTTAGGAGATAAAATGGGGTTTATCTCAGAGGTTAGGGTCATTGTTTAGAAAAAAAGACAAGGTAATACAACCCCATTTGGTCTGTGGAAAAAACTTCCAACCATTCATTTTTAAACAACACTTTCATACCGTCAGCTCTGGTGCCATGTGACTTTCCCTTTAACTTGGCAAACATGGTGTGCCTGGTAGAATAGTAGGTTAAACAGTTAGAGCAGCTTACAGAGCATTATTCTACGAAAACTGTTTTTGTATCCCGGAGATACTCTGTCAGCACCTTCTTTGTAAATCCTGTTTTTCAGATGGCTTAATGCAAAGATGTTAATACCTCAGCACCTTCATGAATCCTTTGCCAGATCAAGCTTAGAAATAACCAAGATTTTCCATAACACTGTCCTCTAACTTCAAGCCATGCCTTCAGTTCCAACTGCCAGGACTGCTGTGTGCTCCTAATCAAAGCAGAGGGCTGCAAGCCATCCCAAAAATTTACGAAACATTCTCAACATGCAACTGAAAGCAACTGCACAGACTAGCAAAGAAGCTGAGGGTTCTTAGTAGTCATATAAACTCACCTAATTTAATGCTAGGGGAGTCCTGATGTCATAAATATGTATCACCATGTCTGTTCTTTTAAGCTTATTGTGCACCACTGGTTTAAAAAACTGCACTGCCTATGGGAACGCATTTTATGTGTCAGCTTCTCTCCTATGTGATGACATATTTGTGTCAGACGTAAGTAGTCAGAGACCAAATAGTTGCCTGATCAGGTTAGCTAATTCCCAGGTTGTGGGAAAACTCTTAGCTAGCCTGTGCTTGTCATAGCAAGTCTTTTCATCATCTCACTCAATAGAAGAGGAGAGGGGAGGAACAGTGTGATCTTGGTGGGAGCACCATCTTTGTCTCTCTCCAGCTGGCAGTGAGTTCTCTAGTGACACAGACAGCAAATCACAGATTATAGCAATCCCTAGATGCTTCAGTAGGCAGAGCAGTCAGAGATAACCCACTTTTGCCCAAAGAATCGGGGAACCATAATAAAATGTAAAACAAGTGTTCAGTGACAGTCCTGTTTTACAATCCATTAAGACCTCTTTGCATTGAATAAATTTACATAGCGCAAAGCCTCTGACCAAAGCAACAGGAAGTTACAGCTATAATATTAGCATCTGGTATTGCCTTCTCAATTTTTTTTAATCAATTTGACTCAATTGTTAAGGAAGTCATGTTAGCAAAACTATAAGAGGCTTTGTAGATCCCACTAGCTGTGACCTTTAAAGGCCTGGTATGTGAGCACTGCATAAGAGTAGAATTGGTCAAATCTGTTCTAATTAGGGACCACTGTAGAGAGAATACTAATAATTTGTAGCTCTGATATTATCAGGTGCTTCTATTCTTTAAACAATATATATAATTGTATAATACAACATTTGTGAATTAATTAGCATTAGTTAGTTCTCATCTAGATCAATTTACCCCACATGCATTTTCAGAAAGCTCCTGATCTACAGTGTAGGAGGTTATTGCCTGACATCTCCTGGGAGAACAAGTGGAGACATAGAATATACATAAGTGAATTGAAAATTAACTGAAAAGGGCAGCAAAGAAAAAAGAATTCAAGCTGAAGAGATTTTCTTGCCACAGGGATCCATCCAGGGGAAAAAGTATGTCAAAGAGTGGAGGAAAGAAGAATGTTCTAAAAAAGGGTAATTTTTTTACAGGTTACTAACCAGCAGAAGAATTTCTAAAAGCCCCATTCAGGTATGTTTTAAAGCTTTTTATGTGAGCATGTGGCAGACAACAAAAAGGACATATCTAGGACAAACTAGCATTTGCTGAGGTTTTATAGTATAAGCTTCTGCAGCAGACACAGCATAGCTGATCGTTGTTCTGTGTAAGCAGTGCTCAAACCAATTAATTGCTGTTTCATTCCTCAGGAGACAGTGGTCAGCCTTACGTTTTTTAAGCTACGTCCTGCATAGGTGAGAATATTAACTTTATGGCTTTATATATTGCTACAGTGGATATCTAGGAACCCATGGAAAATACTAAAATCAAGAATCCAGAAAAACAAACTGGCACCATTTATCATATTTTTCAACCTATGCTTTGTTTAATCAATACCAATGCATGTTTCTTCTGGCTCAGAGACTGCCAGCCTGAAATGCAGTGACAGCTGCGCAGACTAAGATAGCAGTGTAGCCACTGGCACACACGGGACATCACTGCAGAATCCCAAATCTGCTCAAATGAGGAGGGCAACCACTGATCATTTGGTACCAGGATGTGATGCAAGCACAAAGAAACGGACTGGATTTCCTGTCTCTCTTCACCCATACCATTTCATGATCTTTCAGCGTTACATGACGAGGAAGACAAGTCTTGTATTTCTGTAACAGTGTAAAAGATACTTAAAATGCAAGCATTTCCTCTTTTGTAATTTAGTTTACCCTTGCATTAACAATTTGCAACCATTCTGTTGGCAATTGGTTTCAAATTATAAAGATCTTTATTCTCATTAAAATAAGTATTCTATTTACAAGTCAGAAAAAATCACTCAAACTTCTGCACCAGCCCATCAAGGATTAATTTGCCCAACTGAAACATGAAATTGCCCATGTCAAACCTCCATTCAACTAAGAAAACTAATTCAGACTAATGCCACTGCTGAAGATGATTATCCAAGCTTTTGCAGAGAACTGTACCATTATAACTATTATTTATTACACTAGCCCTTACAGATCTCATTCTAAGTGGAGTTCTCTACTTCCTGTGGGGGAAACAGAGCCAGAAGTGTTGAAGCAATTTGCCAGATGTCACACAATGATTCAATGTCTAGGCTGAAGAAAGACATTATTCTCACACTCCTGTCGAGTGGTCCATCCACTTGACTATACAGTCTCTATACTTGAAATGTAGTTGCTAATTCTTGCCCAAGAACTACGCAGATCTCATTGTTCATTTAAGTAATACAGGCTTCCTTTAGCCTGCTATTGAAAACAAACTGGGTTTCCCTTACTGAAATCATGACAGAATGCACATCATAACTTTCTAAGAGCAACGATCAAACATACACCAAGACGTGACAGCCTCACATCCTCTCTACGTAACTTCCCCCCTGGCATGTCCAAAGGCACCTCATTATCCCAGTGCAACCCTCACATGAACATGCATGTAATTCTGAACAGGTTGCAACAGGATAATAGCGGGTTAAAATCTCTTTCCCAAAGCTCTTTTCCACATAAACCTAATCAATGCACACAGAAGGACCTAAGAAATCAAAGGTAAGATTTTCCTGCAGAAGGCAGTCATAGCTATGTAGTGTTTTCTTGGCTAAAGTACAGACATTTTTAGTGTTTTCAAAGTAATAAGAAACACTGAGTGGTGGCATGAATCATTCCAAAACCCAAATCGTGTGAGGAAAATTACAAATGACATTGTAGCATGAAGACCTGTTTGTGATTTCGTTTGTCTGCCTTGCGTTGAGACATAACAGACTGTTTGTTGGTGTTAATGCATAAAAACAGTAAAACTAAGAAAACAGTACCAAGTCTGCAAGAATTAGAAGGTGTCAGACAACTGGCAGTCAGTTTGCTGTCTCAATGAACCAGAACACACTGGTTTTGACCTACAAATGAGAAAGTTATTCTTTGGATCAAGTTGACCTTGATCTATGGAAATGTGTATATACACACGGAGCTTGGGCAAGAGGGAAGACACTCATTTAGCTTCCCATCATCAAAGAACTCTTTAGCCCATCCACAATAAACTGAGAGGCAACGAGCCACCAACACCATGGCCACCAGACCAGTAACATGGTGTCAGACTAATGACATTGTATGTCCAAACCCTCACTAACATGTGTGAGTCATACTTGATTTTCAGTTGTTAACTAAGAAATTGCTTAGTAGCAGATCACCAGCAAATGTGTGTTCTAAGTTTCAAGACTTCGCTGGTGACTGTCTCCCAGAGCGCTCCTGTATCAGCAGCATGACTTCCTACTTTGCAAGACCACTGAAAAGAGGAGCAGAACTGATAAAGGAGGAGCTCAGCTTACTGGGTCTAGATCTCAGCACAGAATAAAATTTATTATAAACCTTAACAGCATAAATACCTGGTTTCTATCTAAGCTATGGTCATTCAAAGAAATTGGCCTGTCAGTGAAAGTCAGTGAAAGTGCTTCTCACATATGTTGCCACAGGCTCAATGACAAGAAACTAATTACATATCACTAATGATAGCAAGTAAAAGAACAAAAATCTGCCACCAGTATACAAAATAAATCTGCACATGTTCACCATCATAATAAACAATTTTGGAGCATTTCAGTATTGAGCCAAAACCCCACTTTCTCTGATGAGAGTTCTGACCTTTTTTCTGCTAGCAGAGGTCATATTCTAACATTTCTGCACTCATACCAGCGAACCATTTTACGGCAAACAATACCTAAGTGAGATAGTTCACAGCATATCTGAAACTATGATCCTTGGTACAAAACCCACCTTGTTATGAAGAAAGCTACATGAATAGCTCTCTAGATTCCTAAACTATGAATCTCTTAAAAATGTGTTGCTGAATCCCTGATGGCAATGCAGGGTTTGATCCACAGAAGACAGTGATGCCAGAGATTTAAAGAATTCTATTAGGGATGTTTTCCCTTGCTCTTAGTTTCATGTAGAGAATTATCCTGTGTCTAATTGATAAACAGCAGTATAAAATCTATAGACAGGCAGACTGATAACCAATATGCACCACTTATATCTTCAAGTGAGTTCAAGTGTTACGTCAGCATGGCAGAGGCTTCATAACAACTTTTCCCCGCAGGAAAGCAAGTGAAACCTCAATGCCACAGCTGCGACCAACAAAATTTACATTGATGCTACCTGGCCAGAATTTCACACATGTTGTCTTAGTAGAATCAAAAACGTAACTGTAAATAGCAGGTATATGCATGATAACATCCAGGAAGCCAAACAAAATAGCCACAAGCCTTATTTTGAACTCTCTTACACCCACAAACTCTCCCTTGTCCTGCAGGTCTGAAAGTGTCATTGTAGTTGACCTGTTTCCTTTGGTGAGGCATTGAATTCCTTGCAAAAATGGTGAGTATATCACTTACTAAGCATTACTTTAAATAACACCCTCTAAAATGTGGTGTCACATCAGCAAAAACTATGTGAATAAAAAGTTTTACCTCCTATAGCTGATAACGTTTCTCTCTTTCTTGCAAGAGGATTATCAGTGCATGGTAAATGAAGAAGCAAGCTGATGACAAGATTCATTACAAAATTCTTAAAAAAACCCCAACTATCAGTGTCTCAAAAAAACCAACCCAACCACTTAATTTATCCATGCAACTAAATAGACTGATCCTCTCCTAACTTTCATTTAACTCAAAAGAGCTAATTGTTCTAGCTTTCATTTCATCCCTTCAAACTTTAAAGTAAATCTAAGTGAAATGGTTATGCATTATCTTAGGCAAAAGACTGTTTCTGGCCTTTACCCATCCACCTGAAGGCATGCCGTCTTGATTTGGACTAATTCATTTGCCTTGTGAGCTTGTCAGAACAAATGAAAAAGGCAACTGGTCATTTCTTTTACTTTAACTCCATGTATCTTTAAGGACATTTATAGCAATAGACTGCAGGTGTGGTCACAGTAAAGGAGCAATTTATAGACACAAGGGATTCTGAATTCCAGAGATTAGTAATATGCTTAGTTTAAGGAAAATGTATCTGTACACTTTCTGTCTGTAGTTCCAGAAGTAACATATTCAAGATCCAGAACCACAACTGATTGTATTAATCATGGGCTTGAGACTTGGGTACTCTGTTTAGCTCTACGCTAATCACCAGTCTTAAAATACTGTAGAGTTCTAATTTCACTCTCTCATTTGCACAACCTACAAATAAAATAGTTAAGAGCTCTTTTTATTTACAGCTGTCAGTCTTGCAAGGCTCAGGCTGGAACCCAAATATTAAAGTATGACCCCCCTGATATTTGGGATACTATCATGAAGGGCTTGTGACTGACTTTCACCATTTGAAACCAATTCCATTGCGTTTGGGGCCTCTCCATGCAAAGCACTGACAGGCACCGATGCAACTCTGGGCAGTTTCAACAGGAAAAAAATCAGAGCAGCCTTCTCCTCAGGCTCTTAACAGAGTGAACTGGTGGAAAAGGTGGAAGACATTGAAGAGAAGGAAGAAGACAAAAGAAAACCTTAAGTTTTGTAACACCAGGTTATGGAGTACAGGGAGTAACAATGCAACAGTGCAGAGAGGAAAACTGGATAAGCTACAGAAAAACTGCAATGCGATAGAAGGCAGATGAGGAAAACAGATCACAAGTTTTGCCTGTGACAGGAAACCACAAGACTGAAAATTCTATCTACCCTAATAAAGGGATATCAATATAACAGATTCTAGAAAACACTTCCCCTCCTCTCCCCTCCCAAATTTCTCAGGGTTTTGCAGAAGATATTTTAATATTAAATAAAACATTTTTATTTTAAAATTATTAAAATTAATTTTAATAGAAGAAAAAAAATCCAAAGAAATTTCCCACATTCAGATGAAAAACTGTACTTTATTCCAGAAAACTGCTAGTGTTGTTTTGTTTTTTTCTTTTCAAAACATACTCAGTCAACAGTCCTACTGAAACTTATTGCGCTACTAGAAAAACAATTGGTTGCTTATGTGTCAGCAAGAATAAAGTAATGGTTCTTTATTTGTAATAGAGTTTTACAGCTCCACACAGAAAGAATTTTGCGAATCCCAATATTAAAAACATATTTCAAATATATATACTACATGGTCTTTCTGTACGCCATTCCTGCTGAGCCTAACTACAAGCAAGCCAGTGATTCACTCATTTGAGTGCAATCACTGAGTAATGACCTTTTTATGTGCAGGAGGAACTGAGCAGCTACAGTTCCACCTTAGCTGGCCAGCAGGGATTTCCTTGATGCCATGAGCAGCTGGCACTAGAACAGATCTAGCACAATCAGTCCCGGCACCAGTCTGCCCCTGCTCCTTGTCAGTTCCCAACAGGGTACGACTAATCCAGCTAACAGAGATGAAAGAAAGGTCTATGGGATGCTCTGACTGGCAAGTGGACCAAGAAAAAAAAGAATGGCCTTTTTATACCTCTCCTTGCTGAACAAGCAGTGGCGTATCCTTCTCCTTTATTTGAAGGAAGAAGCTTGTGCAAGGTGCCAGCTACTCAGAGACAGCCTTGCGAATGTGCTCTCAAGGTGACACATTAATGGCTTTATGCAATAGAAACCTTCATAATGCAAAAAAAGGGGGGGGGGAAGGAGAAGAAAAATAGTCGTAAATTTTTCCTTTCCTCTTTTTATCACTGTGTCCATTATACGCACAAGGGAAGCAAGTATAACTGCTGCTACAGGCTGAATAACGTAATTTGTCCACTTCTAAGGACAGTATTGTGCTATAACTCATGCAGATTATGTGGGCCTCAGAAACACAATTAGTCCAGATTCATTTATTACCCTCCAAAAAAAAAAAAATTCAGCAAACTAAACAAAAAATAGTTAAAAACCTTTTACAGACTTTGTAATACCTCTTCCTTCTCTGTGGTTTTATGCTCACCACAGACCCCTCCTTGAGTGCTATGGCTGATGGCTTTAGTCTGCGATGGGAGAGACTTATAGAAAGCTGTCAACGTCCTGAGCTTTTCTCCAGTGAGAAGGCAGCAAAGCTGACAGTGGAAGCTTATTCCTCTTTAGTCTTGGATACAATTGGGCTTATTCTTATACATTTTCAAACATACCTTATAATTTGCTTGCTCTATAGTCTTCTAAAATTCAAAGTTACATTCGTATTTGTTATACGTGGTATACTTTACATATTCTTTCTTTGCTCTCATTTTAACACCTAAAACAAGCTTGACTCACACCACGGCTGCATTGCTTTAGAGACCATTGGTGGGTTGGTTGGCTCTGTTATCACCTTGTGCCCACAGTTCTAAGGCCTCTGTGAACGAACATCCCATGTTCGTTCTTCTCCATAACGCATTTTTATCCGAGGTTCAGACAGTTCATTTTACACAGAAGACTGACTTGTTAGTTCCACGTATTAGGTTGACAAATACATGAAAATTATTATAGAAATAGGCACTATATTATACAATCATATAAAAGTCAGCTAAAGTGAAAACTGCTTAGATAACAGCTATCACTTTGTTAGACATTTGCTGTTACAGTTAAAAAGACCAGAACAAAGCTCCAGGCAAGCCCTGACAATGCAGATCTGACAAAACCTCTTCCTCACAGATTTAGTTCAGAATTGTGTTCTGTTACTAGAAAAGGCAATATAGCATTTGTCTGTCCACAAGGCCACAATCCCATTCCCCAGCTTTTGATAGACTGCAGAACACAGGCTTTCACTTATGAATCCAGCAAGGCTGTTGCAAACCTTTCTATGGAGTTAAGCTTCTGATTAGGGCCAAGTACTGGAACATGTACTTCACATATTTATAGGCACTCCCTGAACAACTCCATTCACCACAGCTGTTCTATACGCAGCCTAGTTGATATGCAGATCTTGTCCACAGCTATTGTTTACAATGGTGCTCTCCAAGCTTTTGTAATCTTGAACCCGATCAGTAAAAAAATTTTAAGCATACACCCCAAATGTATGTAATTTATAAATCATATACATGTACTACTGTACTAACATGTTATGTAAATTACAAAACATACAAGAAAAGTAGAAAATAAAAACTATGAGCTAAAGATGAGATAAACATTGTTCTAAAAATTAATGGTACAAATATATTTTCTTCCACACCTCAATGGACTGTCTTATGCACCCACTGTGGGGCATGCACCCCACTTTCAAGACCACTGGTTTATAAGACCACAGACAGTCTGACAATCTCTTCTGACCTAAACATGCTTTTAAGTGGCATATACTCCTTCCTCCAATGCAACTTTTGATATTCCTTTTAAACCTCACAGAATTCAATGCACCACCTCAGAATGACTTGTGGCTGCAGGGGATACATCTAACCCAGCTTTTACAGCCACCCACTAAGCAGCTGTAGTGGAAGCTTGCACAGCATTTTATCATTCAGCCATGTGTGCTGGTTTTGGCTGGGATAATGTTAATTTTCTTCATAGTAGCTGGTATGGGGCTCTGTTTTGGATTTGTGTTGAAAACAGTGTTGGTAACACAGGGATGTTTTAGTTACTGCTGAGCAGTGCTTGCACAGGTCCAGGCCTTTCCTGCTCCTCACAGCACCCCACCAGCCAGGAGCCTGGGGGGCTCAAGGAGCTGGGGGGGACACAGCTGGGACAGCTGACCCCAAGTGACCAAAGGGATTTTCCATACCATATATGACACCATGCTCTGTGTATAAAGCTGGGGGAAGAAGGAAGGGGGGACATTTGGAGTGATGGTAGTTGTCTTCCCAAGTCACTGTTACTGGAGATGACTGACCACCTGCCTGCCAATGGGAAGTGGTGAATTAATTCCTTGCATGTGGCTTTTGCTTTACCAATTAAACCGTCTTTAACCCAACCCATACGTTTTGTCACTTCTACCATTCTGATTCTCTCCCCCATCCCATTAGGTGGGAGTGAGCAAGCAGCTGGAGTTGCCAGCTGGGGTTAAATCACAACACCATGGTAAGGCAAATACTCCTTTCTTCTTTTAAGAAGCAATTCAGTGCAGATTTTAAGGGGCAATCAAGCCTGGTTAAAATTCTGGGGTCAGTTCAATATTTTTTGTAACAATTTGACATGTCTCTGATTGCACATTAGCCTTTCTTCCCTTATTCCTTAACCTTCTTATTTTACAGCAGCAAAGGGTGCTCCAAAATTCACTTTCAAGATTACCAGTATCTCATTAACAGAAGCACTGGGGCATGTGACCCTCTACTCTGAGTGAAGGACTGGGTTGAACTAGGTCAAACTACAGGTCTCTGTCCACACCATCACCCCTTTTGGAAGGTGTTTTAGTAACAGCTGTGATTAGGCATTACATTGCCCCAGTGCTGCACTTGACTTTTTCACCTCACCTTCACAGTCTCTTAAATCCCAAACCTCTCTTTCAGGATTTGCATTTCCTACAGGATTTAGGCTGCTGCTGGAGCCTCTTTTATAGCTGTTGTACAGGGGTGTGTGTCAATCTGTCCGTGGCAGCAGGTGGGGGTGGGTGCTCAGTCTCTGTTTTTGAGTCCTAACTGCCTTTTCTCTTGTAAGGCAGCCTTTATTGCCTCATTCTCTTCCAGCATTTGCTTCCTCAGAGTAGCTGTTGACAGTCTTTATGGTACTGCATAGCACTTTTAACTTACTATTTCACTGCAAACTACATTTATGTTTTACTCTCTCCCAATTTACATGTTCTATCTCATTTTCTCTCTCTTTTTTGTCCTTCAGTTAGAAGTTCCTCATCTGGCCTCTTCACCACCATTTCTCTGCACATCTGATTCCTTCACAGGACAGTTTTGGTTGTGCTTTTTATTGCAGTTTTGCAAACTCTTGGTCAACACCCAGGACTGTCCTTCAAGACTCTGGATTCTGAGTCAGTACAAAACTGTATAACCCCCATCCCTAGATGTGTCATCTTTTCCTATGAAAACCAACAAAGTGAACATTTAGGGAGCTGCATGAACAAGCTTCCACTTTCACTCTTGAATAGTCTAACAGTAAAAAGATGTAAACCTGTTTTGCCTTTCTCTTATAGGTGTTCCTTGGTTTTCTGTTCTTTATCCAACTTCGTAGAAAAGCCTCCTCAAAGTAAAAATAAAAATCAAATTTGGGACCTAAGTACATTGAAGGAGAGATGCAGGGAAAGGCCTCTGTTCACCTATGGCTATAATGAGAACACTTTAAACCAGTATCAGCTAAGGCTGGGCTTCTGTCTGGCTCCACCTTTCTCAGACTCTCACACAGCATAGGCTGACACCTAATTAAACCCAAATTTGCCGAGGTTGAGCTCCAACCAGATTAAGACAAGGAGGCAAAGACCATCTTTTCCCTCCTCTGTGTTTTTCCCGTGATTCTTTCATCATCAAGTTGTCCAAAACTCAGTTCTACATTTTAAGTGACATACTTATCAAGTCCACAGACACACACCTAACCTGCTCCTCAGTGATGCCCCAACACAACATGAAAGCTCCCAGAATGGCTTGCCTGCTTTCTCTACCAACTTGATGAACTTGTGCCTTCTATATAGGCCAAAGAAAAACACCTTACATCAACTTAGGAATTTATTGTTGGCCTAACTGAAATATTAAAGTTAATTAAATTACTTCAGTCTGTGGCTTGTCACTAGCAGTGGATAGAAGGGGGCACATTAGGAGCTGTAGTAGGTCCCATTCACAATTTCTTCACAAGTTTAAACCTGTAGTTCATAAATGGAGGCTCAGTCTTTTTAGCTGTTCATGTCATGTGTCAATTATTCATTCATAACTCCATCATAATTATGATTATTCAATAGATGATGGGATCGTAAGAGCTGCAAGTTTCTTCTTGGAGCTTCCAGTGGAGCCATGTGATGTTGTATCAACCCATTTATTAAGCTAGGCATCAGACATACAACATGGCCACAGCTTAAGTTAAAAGTCACGGTTATGCATCTACTTACTTTTGTATTTGGAGAAAGAAACAACCAACATCTGTCTGATGGCTGGCATCTTGGCCAACAGACCAGGGACTTACCCTGATTCCTCCAAAACAAAAAGCTGCTTTAGCCTGTGTCAAATTCTCCACAGAAAGTGTTGCAAAAGACATCCAAGCTCTGTAGATCAGGCACACAAGGGGCTTCTGAAACACTTTTTCCCAGTTGGTCTCAGCTGCTCATCATTTAAAAGTGGCCATACACAGACCAAATAATTGCCCTCCACTGCCAGTGACAGGTACATCCACAGGGAGATGCTTCTTCTCCTCTTGCAGTTGGATGCATTAATGATCTTTGCAGAGAGCACAGCTGCCATAAAAATGGCCAGGGCCAAATTTTCCAAAGCACTGCTGAGCTGTGTACAGTCACTGATGGCAGGGATAAAACTTCCACAAATAACAGAGTTCAGCAACAGCTAATACTGTATCTCAGTTTAACTAAAAATTCAGCTTTAATCTCCCAATACTTGCATCCAGGTTACCAGAGCTGCATGTCTCCATGCATTGTTCAGGTACTAAGCATGGCTGTAATTGAGAATTATTGAAAGGAAGATCATTGGTTAACTACATTTGCAGGCTGTGTTCTGAATCAAGTATTGCCTGTCTTCTCACAGCTGCCAAAAACCATAGAAAAGCCAGACTGTGCATTCAGCGAATTCAGCAGAATCGCAGTCACGTGCCCACCACCTTACCCAGACAAATTTACCACTGCTTGGCAATCCACAGCACACTGATCTGGTATTAATGAGTGTGCAACCACTCTCCCAGTGCTGACAAATATGAATTGGACCCAGAGGACCTCTCCTTATATGCAGTAGCTGAACATTTTTACCTGCTCCTACTGACAAAACTGGAATGTCTCCAAACCCCATCTCCCTGCACATCCTGGCACAAAGGAAAAAAATCAGCAGGAAATTGACAGTGAGATGGATGACAGTGGGGAGGAGGAGATCCACTGTAATGAGTCTGGTCCCATGGCGCAAAGCTCACAGTAATAATGATTGGCATAAAAGAGTCCCAAGATCAGCAATACAACAATTATCACAACCGGAGGTATTTGCTCATAAGAGAATGACTGTGACAGCTAAACACAGCCAGCTTCCCCAAACAGTGAGGAACATAAGATAGTTTTTCAAGTATTTTGGAAATATAAATTACTTTACAGCTGTGTTCTCTTGAGAGTTACTTTCAAAAGGATCTTTTCATTTCAGGACCTGTTTGCAAAGAGATGTTTGAGCCCCAAGATGCAAACCAACAATGTGTCTCCTCTAACAAAGGAATAAAAGTATTTAGTGTGCTAGTGATGATGACAAATAGCAGGATGGAATCTAAGAAAGGAAGGTTGTGTGAAGTATCAGATTGAATATATCACATGTTTCTAGCATGGAAAACTTTGGAAAGATTTCAGCACACCTGAAACTGCTACCTCTAGCCAATCATACCAAACATACAGCACCGAAGCAATGGCTGCTAACATGCATGAGCATACAGCCTTTTCCCATCTTTTAACTTGAGTGATCAGGCATGTAGCCTGGTATCTCTTCAGCTCAGTTATCTCAACAACGGATATACAAATAAATAAACAACTGAAAAGCAACCATGTTCTCATCTCTCTGAGAAAGCTGAAAGGGCTACTAATCCTTTCTGCATAGTTTTCACCATGGTAGTATCCATATAAATTACAATGCAAAATAAGCCCCATGGCCATTATAAGCCATCTGCAGAATCACTGTCCAAACCTAATACTTGACAGTGCATTTTCCAGTTATCTCTGTCTCTGTACGTGCTGACTTGTAGACACAGAAGGATTTACCAAAAAACAGAAAATCTTAAGATTTGGTAAGAAGGAGTTTCATGACTTTTGCATCAGTACTGGGACAGTCTGGCCAATGCCAGTGGCTGCCAGTGACTTCAGATGGGTGAGATTTCACATTTTCTTTTTACGAAGACATTGCTGTCAGAGGAATAAAATTCATTGCACTATTAAACTAGCATGTTCTCTATCACCAGGAGTGGGTTTGTAAGGGATAGGAAATGACAACCTGATTTATATATCTGTCCAGGACTCTTCTTGGAGAAATCCTACCCTGTACAGAGTAGAAAGCAAGAAACAAGAATAAAACACTTACTTATGTATCACTATTTCAGAATGGCTCCTCACAGACGTTAGACAATTTTAGCTAAGCATTCTCATGGAAAACATCATTAAAAATCAACACAAGTGATACCAGCAGGATGCGTTCCTTGGAACAAAACTTCAGCTTTTGAAGTTTGCCGTCTGAATAAGCCAGACATCAAATGTATGCACAACTTCACTCAGGCCACATCTCAGTTGTCCTTTGTGGTACCATCTATATGGTCACAGCAACAAAAGTGAACTCTTAGTGATAGGAATGTGCCAGAAGGGTCACACAGGGTATAAAAATAAAGCCCTCTATATTGCTATAGCTGTGTTTCTGCCAGAACAGTTGAATTTGCTTCTCAAGGATAGGTATGCACAAGGTCAAATGGAATAAATTCTGATCAATGGAAGTCTGGGTTTCTCTGAGTACTTTGTTTTCCCTGGAATAATCTATCAGATTGCTGCCAGACCAGATAATCCACCAAAATAATTCCAAAACGAATGAAGTTTTAGAAGCTTTTTTCAAAGATTCATGTGACTGCTAACAATCAACTCTCTTCACTATCACTAATTCAAATCAAATTAAGGACACTCAGGGCAGCATAGGAACAAACTGCACAGTTTTACTTAAGACAAGAGTGAGTCTTGTAGCTAATCTATAAGTAAACTCTGGGTTAATATACAGACTAATGGATTTAGCGAAGTTAATTTGAACACAGGTCAGTTTGATACTTCTGACACTAACATAATCTCTGCATGGATTAAGGGCAAGGGGAGGCCTGTCAGCAGACGGAATTTTCAGGAAAGTTAAGAGTGTTGCCACAGAACTATGAGGATTTGTATGAGGAAAATATGGATGTAAGTAAGTGGAGAAAAGAGGGAGAGAAACAGGGAAGGTGCCAGAAGAAACAACAGAAGGGTTAAAAAGAAAGGCATGCATTAAATGCCAGAGCGCACTGCAAGCATGGTTTCACTGAAACAGAAAACATAAGCTGCCAAGAAGGTGAAGAATATATCTAGAGACAGAACATACCCAGAGACAGATCATACCCAGATAAGGAAGACATAAGATGTATGAAATTCAAGAAATTTGCCCAAGACTTACAAGAAAGTTGAAAAAGTGGAGAAGAAAAATAGGTGAAAGGTCTAAACTGGCACCCACTCCTAAAGATTACGAAATAAAGTACGTCTAAACCCCATTCACCATTGCCAGCCAAGCAGAGCCCCAGAGACACAGCAGGACTCAGCAGCCACAGTGATAATTGGGTCCCCAGTCCTATTCACACAAGACCCACGCTGTTTAATATACTCATTACCAACATAACATAAACCTCCCTTAATCAATGGCCCACTATAGAGGAAGGACTCTCCCATTAAACTGAGTGAAAACATACACAGTACTAATGAAGTCTTAACATGCATGTAACTCATCTACATCAATTTTCAATAAATCCACAAGCTTAGGAGGAATTCAGTGAATACAGAACTATAAAGAGAACAGGCAGCTTGAAGAATAAATTCAAAGAGGTAGCATTACAGAACCAAAGGAAGAAGTGTAGACTAATGAATGTGATACTCTCAGAACTAGTGACAGGCCAACAGGATTTGTATGAACTCAGCAATGTCTCCAGTCTTGTCCGGCTTTGTCTTGGCCAGCCTGGAGCTTTGATTTATTTTGTATGGCTGTCTCAGCAGGTAACAACCAGGTAACTGTTTCCCTGATCCCTTTAGCTCAGCTTTGCACCACTGTGTGATCCAATGCCTATTACTACAACACTTTTGTTATATTTCTGCAACTAAGTCTCAACATGAAACTATTTTCTGTAGAGCAGACTATCTATGAACATAGAATAAAGTCACAGCACAGAGTAGTACAGTTGCAGAATGACAGCTGACTTTGAAGTCACAGGCACAGGGTGATACTGGAGGTGCCAGGGCTGTAAACAACTCAGCAACAGTCGTGGGCCATTAAACCAAGGCAGCCCAGTTTATCAGTGTTACAAGGGAAAAAAAGAGAAACATGACACAGAGAATAAATTCAGATGTAACGTGAAATTGCAGACCCATAAAGAAAGAGCGAGTATTTGTGTTTGGAGGAGGTACAATAATAACCACAAGCAAGTCCAAGATAAAACCATCAATGTCAGTGTTCTCCTTTCCACTGAGACCTGAGATGCCAATGGCTTACCCTCATTTGCTCTACTTGATAAAGACTGAAGCCAGTGACCAAATGACCAGGAGGGGCATTGGAAGGGCCAGTGTAACACAGGGGAAGGGGCAGGTGCTGGCAAGTGTATACACAACAGTTTTATGTAAGTTATGAAAGGGAATTACTTAAAAAAATAGGTAATTTGAACTGCTAGTATCATTTCAAACAGAGTAATAACAACCAGTGCATGGTGACTAAACTGTTAAGACACAGATTAGAAAATAAACGTTTGGCTCTGCATAGAAGGTATATTCCTGTACCCTACATAAGCTGCAGAGCAACAAAAGGAAACAACCCATTATCTGATGAATTAAAAAAACCCCAATCTGATCAGCCTGAAATGGTTATTCCTTTTTAACTTTTTAAAATTCTATCCGGAGTTACTAGTCACAGAATATTTCACTAAGTGGTGTGGGAGAGTTTGGTGGTATGTAAGACCTTATGCCTTTTCCCCTGATATTTTAACTTGTTCTCACTTCAGAAATTTTTGTCTGTGATTTAAATGTCTTCTTTTCTCCACTGCATTTTCCAAACCAATTTTTGCCTTAGTTGTCATGTTTATTGATTTTATTGCTAAGTAATGAAACTGATTATTATCCATAAATCAAAGTATTTTAGAACAATTTTGACAAAGCAAGCTGGATGCACTTTCAAGGGCCCTTAGGTAAGAAATGGCAAACTAGATACTGGCATTCTAAAATCATGAGAAAGATGCTCATAATTTCAAATATTTACATGAATTTTTTTTTAATGTTAACACTCTTCGATTCATCTTTTCCTGGTTTTTGAGCTTTTGGAATGCACCTTTTCCTATCATAAAGGTCTTAATTGAAAACACTGTGCATAGGACTTAAATAAAAAGCAAAAGCAAGGCAGGGGTTTATGTAACCACTGGACTCTGGGAGGAAAGGCTTTAAGACAAGCATGAAGTATAATTCTGCTAACCCATTTTGTATAACCTCATCATCAACACAAGATGTTACACACATGGTCCTTGGTGGCTAGAAGAAGAATGGAAATGCCTGCATTTTCTTCTGGATGGTAACAAATATCTGCCTGTCATTCAGTGGATGCAATGCAGGAAGGCTTTTTGGTTTTTAGTGCAATCAGAAATGTTTTTGTTAAAGCTCAGCTGTTTTGACCAGCCCCACACAAAAGTTCAGGACTGATGCATACATAGAAGAATGGCTGTTTAACACCAGTTTCACAAATGACATTTTGTTTTGAGACACTGCAGAAGACAGCTCAGGATATGAGCTGCCAAGAACAGGCTGCCTAGCTGATTTAAAACCACTGGAGTGAAACATGATTAGTATGATGTTTATCTCCATACAAATCAAATGCCTTCATTCTTTCATCCACATTTACCAAAACAGCATCTGACTAACAAAACCTGCTGTCCTCCAGTTATGATGATAATCACAAAGGTCTAACTAGGAGAGGTGTGGGAATGTCAGTCTGACTAGCTAGTATGACACTGCAGTAGAACAATAAGCCCCATTAGCCAGACAATCTTATAAAATTATCTTTTGTTTACACATAGACCAACAAACCTGTGATGTGAAGGGAAAATGATTCTGTTAAAATCAGTACAAGTTTTAGGGAACAGATGCTTTTGTTTCATTTTCAATTTGGATAAGTTTAATATGGTTTAAAAAGCGCTATTTTCTCAGCCAAAAGAAACAAAAGGCACACTGAAATGAGTGCATCATTATTACAGCCTTCACTGGCCTATAACAAAGAAGCTCTTCCAGCTGAAGACACTGATCTCTCTTCCTTGAGGTAATGAGCTAAACGGTGCTGTTCAAATACTTAGTTGCCTCCTACACTGGCAGTGAGGAAAAAAAGGTGACAGAAATCAACAGGCTGTCAATCTCAAACTTGTAGCAGCTACATTTTCTTTGCATGCTTTCTTTTATGGTCTTTTTAGGTGCAAGCACAGAATGTGCGTAAGTGTAGGCTTGCACACTGTAGACTGTGAAACATCCTCCCAAGGCCATGAGGAAACCTCACCTAAAATTAGATCAGGTAAAAGAGTAGAGAACATAGTGCAATTACACAGTGCTGTTAAAGTCAGGAAGAGTTTAACTCTGCAAAAGCACTCTTTTCAAAAACAGAACTTTTCAACAGAAAGCTATTTGGACTTTAAAAACCCTTTTCATTATCCTAACCTGACAGAGAACATGTTTTTGGGTGTGCTTGTCAGAGAAAAGAAGAGAGGAAAGAAGTCAGAGGCAGACAGAACTCAAATCCCCGGAAGAATTTGTATTCAAAATAATAATTTTAATTTTTAGATTGAACATTTTGTAAATTTACTATGGGTAAAAGCCTTTCTAATTAGGAAAAAAAAAAAAACTAAACAAAAACCACACAAAAGTCCCTGGAAGATTGAGCAACCTCTAATTTTTAAAATACAAAATTAAACATATAAGCATAGTTCTTCTCACCCTCATCCTTTTTCTTCCACTTTTCTCTTGAGGTTTGTACCATGGTATTTGTGGATCATGAGTACATGAAATAGCAATTTTTTTCACATTTCCCTTAATCTCTTCCAGTTTAAATATTTAGGACTCCACAGGTTCTCAATAATAAGCACAACCTCAGTAAACCTTTAGTTGGGTTGGTGAATGCGCCTTCTGTCTATATTTAGCATTAATATTTTATGACTCCTATTCACTTTCGTTCTAGAAAGCAGAGGGAGGGCTGTTAAAATAGAAATAAAAAAACCCTAGGATCGCTTTCTAAAAGGGTAACTTGTTCTGCAAAGGTAGTTTTGACTAATGGAGAGGTTCTTCTAGCTGGTATTTATAAACATACTGTCTTGCCTCAAACATCAGTGAAAAAGACTATTTGTTTCAGCTGTTGTACATCATGGCAAACACAGAAAACAACTCACCCTTCCCCAAACATAGTATATTCCCCCCTGCTATTCCCTTACAAGTGAAATGGAGGCTATATACCTCTGGGACCACGTTTTAATTCTCTGCTTGTTCTCCTCCTGTTACAGTTCTCCTTGGAGAATTTGATTTGTAACTAATACAAATGAAATGCTCTAACAAAAACAGACAAAGTCAAAACAAAGGGGTCTCCACATATGCCATACATTCAGGTCTTTCAAAATACTCTCTGCATTAATATAAAGATTTTATATTTATTCCTATTAACATTCCCGTCTGACTTAAAGCCACACTTCCTCCCTCTCTTCTGACTTTTCCAGCCTCTTTCTTCCTCCTATCTTTCCATACATTCATCTTTCCTTATTTTCTTCAGATTGAATAAGGCAGGCACCACTCTACCCCACATCAAGGCAGTCCCTAGATTTTACAAGTATAGAAAGAAACAATAAAAGTCCAGTTCCCTTTGTCCACCCACCCTCTTTAATAGAGGCATGACCTCAGGTGACTGCCATCCCTGCCTTGCAGAAACAGTTACTGACAGGCAAAAATCAAAATCAGTCCCCAAGAGCTGGGGATAAGGTAATTTTCCTCGTTTTTCAGTCCTGCAGTTAGCAGCATCCTGATTTCAGATTTCTGAATCAAGGAGACTAATACATTCCTTACACTCAGGTTTTGGAAAATGCTCTCCAGCACTGAAAGCCAAGTATACTTTAAAAGCAGTTGCTGCCTATTTCTGATGACAAACTGGCAGGGGAAAACGTTCTACATATTTGATAGCATATCTATCCTAGAATTCTGGCTTTGTTTAGTAGTCAAACTGGACAATATATTAGGCCTAATGCTACCTTAGTTAAACTCAAACCCAATTTACCATCAGATTCAGTAGCAGCCAAGCTTTGCATCCTTTTCCAACTTAAGGGTTTGCAGCAAGACATCTAAATACACTTCTCATATGAATAACCATTGTTTTAAACAGATCCCTTTTTTTGCATTATGAAGGTTTCTATTGCATAAAGCCATTAATGTGTCACCTTGAGAGCACATTCGCAAGGTGATATAACTTATTCCACCCTGCAAGGAATCCAGATTCCCACTGTACTGCAACTGGTAACACCTACTATGATACTTACTGTCAACAACAGGGAACTGAGCACCTTTTTAAAGAGTCAGTCTTGTGAGTTTTGTGCATGCACTGAAAACCCCAGCAGAAGGCAGAAACAAAACAAGGACTTACCAGTAAGCAAATATATCCTCAAGCTTAGAATTTTTAAAATTAAAATGTGCAAACCTTTAAAGCCAGTATATCACATATGATTCTTGTTTTCTGAAGCCACACTGTAAATCCCAGGAGTTCATTTAGCCAAGGTAGCATAAACCAAATGCTGGGCCATGTGGTATGAACAGACGGGTACTGAGGCAATGCCAGGAGAACCTGCAGGAGCTCAGCATCACTTCAGCTCTGATCCTCATTATGAAATACACCCTCCTTCAAGCTAAGAAGGAACCTTTGCTGTCAGACCTTAGGCCAGATCAAACCTGTAATCAAAGAATAATCTTAAAAATAGAGCTCTGTAATAGAGAAAATGACAAAACTTTCAGGAAAGTGAAATTGGATGCTACTAGTCTTTCACTTTCTCAGATTTATCATTATTGTTAGATGCTTCTGTGTGTACTTACACACAGAAAGGTTGGATTCTTTACACTCAGTGGACTTACAACATCTGATTTGGTCTCAGAGAGACATAATATCTTTCACTGACGAATTACCAACAATGAAAACTGTTTCAGCAGGAATAAAGGGGTAAGACTTCCCAAATTAAGCTGAGACAAAGTTACTTGAGGTTAGTAATATTTGCTCTGCCTCAGGAGTAACTGAAAGGACAAAAAAGCAATTAGAAACCAGAGAATTAGAATATGAAGGTGTGGTTTATAGCAGATTTTAGAAAATCCGTAGAGAGGCTTACTTGTGTAATGAACTATATCATCAGATACTACTGAGCAATGGAAATACGATTAAAGAAACCGTTGATAGACTCATAATGCTTCAGTTTTACTTTTAAGAACTGCTGCATACAGACAAGCTCCCATATGCTTCCCTGGATAATTCAAATTACTTTTACTTCTGCTTTCCTCTTCTCCATGTCCCTATGCACAACTTCTGTACTGAGAAGTCCTTAAAGCACAAAAAAGTCCTGATTATAAAAAGGCTGGGTGCTTATTAAAGTGTTTGCTATCACAAGGAAGAATTAAAGGATAGTAATCCAGGATTCTGTTTGGAGTGTCATTTCTAAATGTTTTTCGTTTGCCTGTCAGCAGCCATGGCATTTTTTTCTACTACTTTCTCTTCATTACCACATAATAGTTTTTCAAACTTCATTCTGTCAATAGTAATGATTTCTACAGCTAGTGTATTCAGACAGTGCAAATGTATTTGCCTGAAGAAGGCAAAAAGCCTGTGAGCTAGTATCAAATGCAGAGACTGCATTCCAAAAGTCTTCTCAGCCCTAGCTGCCTTAAATAGATGCAGTCTCACAATCCTGCAATGTATAAAACTTGCTCTCACTTTATATTATCAGTTTTATCCATCACATTGCTCAGTGAAGCCAAAAGCACAACTGAAATCTTTCTGTGTGAACTGCAGTATCACTGCAGCCTCTGTCCTGTAGATGTAATTCAGATCTGCATTACACAACTGTAAAATGAGCGAGTTGACACCTGCAGTTACTCCGTGGTTACACCAATGCACTGAAGGCACAAAATGTGATGTTCTATGAGTAAGTGCACCTGTAATGCCATACATGGTACAAACGGATTACATATTATCTGGGATAAAGTAGGCCTTCTTATGCCCTCTGGCACATTAATGAAAGCTATATGATCTTCTTTTTTGACCATGAGCTGCTGTTCCAGATTTTACAGCACGCTGTAGGAGACTAATAACAAAAAGTAATTGCAGCTGTCACTGAGCAAGTTTCAGCTGTCTTTCCCTTGCTTTTTTCTGGGTGTGTGCTTAATCCTGCCTGATGCACTGCTGATCTCTTGACACTCATGAGGACACAGAGAAGGCTCCAGCTGATTTCAGACTTTAGATGAGTCTTTAAACAGCAGAAGATTTTCATATATGGGATATGTTCTTAAAGATCTTAAGATAATAGTAGCCCTCTCATGCAAGACACATAAGCTCATTTAAAACAAAGGCTTCATCATTCTGCAAGTTTTCAGAATAAAATCCAGCATGAGAGTTATGTATATTCATGGGAATAATGTAAATGTTCAGTAAGATCAGTGCTTACCCATATGTTCCAGGCATTTAGCCTGCAATAAAACTAGAAAAAAAACCCCAACAAACCCAACTCAAAACTTCTTAAAGTCAGCATTTGTTTTGCAAAATCATTCAATTAATCAGGTAAATGAGAAAATCAATCCATAAAATCCTGTTTCTAAAATTTTTAAAAAATCCCTGAAACAAATGAAGACCCAAAGCAGAAATAATGTACATCTCCAGGAGAGGTGATCTGCAAAACTGCTCTGCTCTGCCATATGATTAGAAACTTGCAAGGACCATCACAAAGAAGCAGCCACTTCATAATTAAAAAGCAAACAAAAAAGTGCTAAAGTAGATAAGTGTTTCAGGCAAAGTGTTATCTCCTAATTTTAGACTCACAGACTCCTGAGAAACACACTGAATCACAACAGTTCTAAGTGCAATTCTTAATTTTTGAACAACAGTTTGCATTAGGAGATGAACAGCATGGGGAGTAGAAGCCATGTCTCCCACATCCCAGTCCAATACCCCACCACTATGCTACCACAAAAATCAGACAAGAAAAAAATAAAAGAAGCCTATTTTTAAATCTATTCACCTTTTTATCTGTTTTGCTGACATAGTGGAAAGTGCAGTAAACACTCAGGTAAATTAAGATGTGGATACTTCAGAAGTCAGAGCTGTAAAATGCTTTCAGAGCTCCAGGCATAGCACTCTGTTAAATTACCGCATTCTGCAAAGGTCTTCCTGTAAAAGGATTGTATCATGAGAAAGAAGTGAGAGGGAGGGAGAGAAGGTAATGCTCTGATTTAGAAAAGTTGAGAAACAGTGCAGTAATTTGTGCACTGACAGAGCTGGGGGATGGCCAGCTAGACTGAACGTATCTGGATGCATAACATAAGCATTAAGGATGGTATAAATGACATAAGAATATAAATGTGTGTGTCTGGATGGATGAGAATAAATAAAGAGAGACCTGTATCTGTAAGAGTGGACATGAACTCCAGGAGCAATGTGGGGAACACATTGTTTTCTGACAAACCCAGAAGGTTGCATCTTGACACAAGCACGGCACCAATGACCTCCATCCCCGCATCAGGAAGATGGCAGCAGGACTGAGCAATATTGCCTAAGCCATTTCTCCAACTATGGAAGAACTTCCACCCCACCACAGAAACAGACAAATATTCCAAACAAACAATTGAAAACAGGTAACAAGCAGCAACCTTGTCTAAGATTAATGAAACCACAGGAAGCAAAATCCTGATTGCACAAAACATTTCCATGTTTCCAACAAGTGCAGACTTCTAAAAGTTATGAAAGACCTGTCCCAAACCTACTGTGTTGTGTCCAGTCCAGAGCCGTCCTAGGGATGTAACGCAGTGTCAGACACGGGCTGCCCTTGTCCTGTGTGTTGCACACCAGTGGTGCTGAACAGACTACCTGGCAATGCGGGTCTTGGTGCCTGCAAATACATGGGTGTGAGGACATTAGTAAATTAAAACTACGAGAGAATGAATACAAGTAAAATCAACTTACTCAGAAGTTTTGTAAATAAATACAGCCTTTCTCTTCCCTAAGATCTCCCACAGAGATTTTTTACAGTAACTTCCAACAAACATGATATTCACATGATCATATGTTGAGCTGCCAGCCTAGGGATGGCAACCGGTTGAACCCAATGCTCCTCTTTCCCTGTGCCTGCTCTGTTACAAAGTTCTAGTTAATCTTCACCTTCTGACTAACGGTTTTTATAGCTCAAGCATTGTCCAGAATGCTTTCCAAACAAAGAAAAAGGTGAGGAAGAAAGAATTTGGGACAGGCTTTCATGAAATTTTCCTCAATTTTTCATCAGAAATTTGGAAGTCTGCCATTTTTTGCTGGTGTGCAAAAAAATTTACTTTTTTGGGCAATTTTTACGAAACAATTTTGTGAAAACTGTCTTTCACTTGCCAACTTTTTATCTTTTCCACCTTTATTGTGCATTCTTTCCTTAAATCACAGCTCTCCAATAAAGTGAAAAAGATAACAATGGAAAAAATACAATAATACAGTGACTGGAAAAAAAACCCACCAAAAATCAAAACAGAATGGATGTCATTCCAAATTTGTTCTTATTTCAGGAGAAATTACAAAGGTTTCAAACAAACTGAGATTTTTGGTATTCAATGCTGTAGAAATGAATATGGTAGCTGGCATTCCATCCCATGTGTTCTTATCACTGACTTGTTTCTGACAGTTGTAACTAACCAGACATTAGTAAATAATAAGCTTCTTACATATATCTCATTAGAACAATGAAGATGTAAGATCTTTCATTCTAATGATTCACTTATCATCTTAAGTCACTGCCTGTAAATTCTAAGACTCAATTTCAGATGTGGTTGTTAGGCGACCAAATGACAACCAATATCACAATTCTTTCAAATACCTTCATTTCTAGGCATGTATAGCCCTTCCTAAACAGGACACAGCAGGTGTAATAAGCAAGTTTCTGTTAGACAGGTACTAGGAGAACTTAAGAGGGGAAAAAAGAAATTTTGACTTCTGGCAGCTATGCTTTGAGTCAGCTCACCATCTTAGGAACCACTGCCACAGTAATTAGATGCAGTGGAGTCCATCAATCTTTATTAATCTTTTCTATAAAAAATCAGAGAAGTTGGATAATTACATTCGCATACCTGGTAAATCACTTCTGAATACAGCAGCATGCTGCCCCCTTTTCTAAGCCACTTCATTTTAAAAAGTCAAATCACTGTTTCCAGGTGGAAATTCTGAACAACCAATCTATTATTTTCTATTAGAACATGTTTTTTTTTCAGGTCTGAAACAGATGCTGACATTCTGAAAAGGATGCCTTCGACTGTGCTGGTCATTACACAACAGACATTTCCTGAGCCTGCTGAAATCAGTTGGAAAAAGAGCTATCACAGCAGGACTATATTCAGTACAACAACACAGTTTCGTCTGTAGAAAATACCTGTCAGCTGATGAGACTATACTTGATCAAGGTATCAATCATATCCAGTGAAATCCTAAACACAGTGCTTTCAGGAAGAGCTGCTTCTGGCAGTGTGAAGCTTCCCAGAAATCCCTCTTGCTAGCAGTGCAAGAAACAGCAGTAAACATGGAAATGCTGTAGTTAACAATTTCAGGACACTATGAATTAATATTTTAAAATATTCTACAGCTAGAACCTACACTTTTCAGCTTCAGTACAAGTCTCAAACCTCAGGTGTGTGATAACATTAAAGCTACACATTCAGAATTAAATGCAACCCCTTACCACTCCTCATCTGATTAACATGGGATTGAATTTAGAAAAAGGGATCCCACTTTAAGATATGTACACCAAGCAAATCTTGCTATTAATTCTTATGAGTGACTGATGGGTTTTCACATCTTTAGGGAGGTTAGAAAGGATGATTTTGAAATTTTAAGTTGCACTGAAAATGAAAGGGCCTGAAAATATTGAGTTACCACGTCATGTATCAATAATTCCAACAAAGACCTGTCAGTCTGAGATCTCCGTATGTTCATTGTTTATATTCACTTTTGAATTACTGAAGGAAGTTTCTTCGCATTATGGTATTTGCATACAATGTTTGTATTATAGTACTGTTCCATACTGTGATTTCCCATCCTTTCTATACTAGAAGATTTTCTAGCTCAAATCAGGATTCACCTTTCCTCTCAACAGCACAATAGAGGTAAGACAGCTAGGATTCTCTAATATCCATCCACTAGATCAAGAAATAGAATGGTCAAAAGAATATACTGGCAAACCAGTAAACTTGTGTTTTCATTCTGCATTGGAAATTGCCTATCTTTTCAAGATGCAATTTTCTTAAAATAGCCCATTTTCAGCTCTAGAAGTTCAGGATCATGTTTGCACTCACAGAGACTTTTTTCTCCCTTGAACCCTAGTCAGAAGTGACCAACTGTAAAATGTATCATAATAAAAACTTAACTAATGCCACTGTATCTCATTAAATATTTTGGGTTTAATGGAACAGGGTTCTTAACAGCTCCACAGAAGCACTTTTGTTTCCACAAGCAGAGAGACAGCATCCCCTCCTCCTGAGGAGAGAGAGATCTTCTCCAAGCATGAAAGAAAAGCCAGTGGAATTTGCTAAATATCATAGAATCATAAAATGGTTTGAGTTGGAAGAGACCTTAAAGATCACCCAGTTCCAACCCCCCTGCCATGGGCAGGGACACCTCCCACCAGCCCAGGTTGCTCAGAGCCCCGTCCAGCCTGGCCTTGAACACTGCCAGGGAGGGGGCAGCCACAGCTTCTCTGGGCAGCCTGTGCCAGGGCCTCACCACCCTCACAGGGAAGAATTTCTTCCTTACATCTAATCTAAATCTACCATCTTCCAGTTTAAAACTCTTACCCCTCATCCTATCCCTACACACCCTGACAAAGAGCGTCCCCCTACCCTCCCTACTGAATGGCTGCTATAAGGTCTCCCTAGAGCCTTCTCTTCTCCAGGCTGAACACCCCCAACTCTCTCAGCCTGTCCTCATAGGGGAGGTGCTCCAACGCCCCAAGCATCTTTGTGGCCTCCTCTGGACCCACTCCAACAGGTCCATGTCCTTCTGATGTTGGGGCCCCAGAGCTGGACACAGCACTGCAGGGGGGAGTCACACAAGAGCAGAGTAGAGGGGGAGAATCCCGTTCCTCAATGTCATGGCCACACTGCTCTTGATGCAGTCCAGGACACAGTTGGCTTTCTGGGCTGTGAGCACATATTACTGGCTCATAGGCAGTTTTCCATACACTAGAACTACCAAGTCCTTCTCCGCAGGGCTGCTCTCAATCCACTCATCACTCAGCCTGGATTTGTGCTTGGGATTGCCCTGACCCATGTGCAGGACCTTGCACGTGGTCTTGTTGAACTCCACAAGGTTTGCACAGGCCCACCTCTCCAGCCTGTCCAGGTCCCTCTGAATGGCACATCCCTTCCCTCCAGTGTGTTGACCACACCACACAGCTTGGTATCTTTGGCAGACCTGCTGAGGATGCACTCAGTCATGGTGTTCAGATTTACATATTCCCTTACAATACAAAGAAGTGACAATTTATCTAGAAAAACAGCACTACATTTGACAAAGGAAAATTAATAATCCATCAGCTCTACATGTTTGACACTCATTGAAAAAACTCTTGAACACATTTATTCACCACTCCCTCTCGTTACTGTAAGGCCTCTGTTTTTTGACATGTTTGGCATTCCAGGAAATGGCTGTGCTGGCACATTTTCTGTAACACATTCAAATAAAAACAAACCCAACTAGTGAACATAACCAAGTATCTTCAGGCTTATACCTGATTATGCTGCTCATCCAGCAACAGCAGCCTCTGGGAGTTCCTGCCTGCCCTGAATCCTCCTGCCTGAGCAATTGCTGGGCACGTGCTGCCGCTAAGGAAGCAAATTAATGCACAAGGCTTTCACCTCTGTAGGTAGAGGTCAATGCTCTCAAAATCAATGCTATGCACTTCTTCTAAACAGTCTGCTCTTCCTATGCATTTGGGACATCTTACTGGGACCCTGGAAAGCCAGTGTCTGTTCCTACCCTTGGCAGCACACTGACAGGTGACTGACTTCAGGTACATCACTTCATCTCTGAGCTTCATGACATTTTATGTTTTAATAATTCAGCATCTGTAAGTCTAAAGAAACTTGTCCAAAGAATTCTGTGAGATAGATACTACACCATTATGCCTCAGACAAAATGGAAAAGCACATTACATACAATAGCTAGGCTATGGCTACTCAGCTCCCATTAAGCTGACTGACATGCAGCCAAGTGGTTGTATGTCAAAAGGCATACTAAAACCAATCAAACTCTTTTTCTCCACTACAGACCTCTTAGGGAATGGTAAAATGCTTTTTTTCCCAAAACTATTTTAGTAGAAAATTCAGAGTATTCAACAACATCATTGCAGCACAAGGCTTCTTGTGACTGGGGTTACATTGCTGCAAAAAAACCAACAAAGCAAGTCCTTTGCAGCCCTGCTTATGTGACTGCTCCTGTCTTCTCTGTCTGACACATGGAGACAACCGCCAGAGTTAAAAGGGTAAGTTGTGAAAGCATGAAAAGAAACTCCTGCTCAAGATGAAAAAAAATCATACCATACTGAGAAGAAACATGGATATGCAGCATATATTCTCTATTGTACCAGCCTCTAAATTGCAGACAGATTTTTATTTTTTTTTTAAATAGACAGACTCCCTTCCTTTCAAAATGCCTTAGAAAAAAGGTCAAGCTCAACTTCTGGGGGAATAAAATGCACACCCCCGAAAAACAACCAGCCCCAAAGAAAACCCCACCCTACACAGCTACTCCCTTTTGCTAGTACCGTTAAGTGTATCTCTCCATTTGTAACTTGCTCAGTTCATGGAACAGCACTATTTTCTATGTGCTTCTCCTCAGTTACATAACCAGAACTCATCTTGCTCCTTGTTCAAACTACTTACGTAAAGCAAGTGACAGTGGAGGACATATTACACTGACATCAAGGTGTGAAATTATAGTTTCACTGTATTCCTGGATATCTGTAAATACTCAAGTCTAAGCAGGTAATGGCCACAGTGTCATGAGTAAAACTGCACTCCACAGGAAATCATGGAACCACTTACTGAGTAAGGTATGGCCAGAACTGACTAAAAGACATAATAACTCATTTGCTTAAATCACTTGGGATTAATCTTCTCACAGTTACCTTTCCACGTATTTGAACAAAACTCAGTTCCTTCATTTCTGTGAAAGTTATATTTCTGTATTCTCCATAAAACAAGGGAAAACAAATCTTTGCAAAGTGTGCAGTAGATAAGGATGTTGCGTACTCACACAGTGATTTTGCAACCAGGCATCAGATTAACTGTGACCAACAGTTGCTGTACTGAAGCTAGAGAATGCAGTTTCTCACGTAGTGCATGCAGATGATGCTCTATGCTGGTTCATTTTTAAATGTCAGCAACTTTCTGCATTCTAAAAAAAAAAAAAAAATAAAGCCCTATTCTAGTTTAAAGCAAAACCAAACCATGTTGCCCTTAAGCTACTGTACTGACTGAGTAAAACTGATGATTTTTAACCAATGTATTCTAGCCTGTCCTGTTTCAGATCATGGCCTTATTAAGCCACCTGTTAGTTCACTGATATGCGATGGGCTTTTCTTTCTACACGGACCCATTAGTAATAGTAGACCTCCTTTTTCTTCTCCATTAAGACATTTCAAAGACAGTCTACAATAAGCTTATCGTCTGCAAATGTTTGTGTACAATTTAATAACATGAAGTGTAGTATTAGATTCAAATAACAACACATTAAATTTCATTTGGCATATGGGAAAATAAAATGAAAGGATGCGTTTTGAAGCATAAACAGGATAAATAGATAGGATTCTACTTCATCATATTGAGTAATTACATACTGGCACAGTGCCCAAAGCATATTCATCATGAAGAGACTACAGTGTACAGCACACTGCCAAAGTCTAACTTCCTCAGACAAAGGCTACATGACTGACAAATCAGAAGTCTTACAGATTTGCTTGCTACTGCTGCATTATAGGTTCCTGAAAATTCATGGAACGGCAATTCATCATTCCAGTTCATTAGCAAGGTCCATAAACATAAAAGCTGTTAATTACACCTGTGGTGTTCAAGTGCTCATTCACATTGCACTGACTGCATTCCTTACATCTCCCACCTTGTGATCAGTTCCCCTTCAGGGTGGCTCCTCAGCCTAGTTTAAGGACTGAAGAAGGCTGTCATTATTGTTTGCACTGTAAGGAAACAGTATTGTTCCCATCCTGCTGCTGCTGTGAGGCTGAGCCATCTGTGGCAGCTTGAAAAGAATTTACACTTAGCAGATCTCTATCTTCTGCTGGGTTTTTGCTTTGGAAATATGCTTTACTTCTGGCATTGTCGAAACTGTTTTATTCTTGTCTACAGGAAGCATTCTGTATACCCTACATTCTACCTTATTAATAAAAAATTAAAAAGCACCAGGCACCTAATCCACACATCATAAAAGAAAAGGCTTCAGTTCCTGGTTGCAAGAGCTGCATTTTCCGTTCTGCAACAGGTGTCATTGTTGGCTGCATTTGCTTGCCCTGCAGAGTCACCAAAGAGGGTATGAATTCAAATTTGTCATTTTCAAAATTCAAAATTTTTTGTTTTCTCACAACAGTAATTTTGCTCTATGTTATCCTCCTGCCATGATATTATTTAGCCATCCCACCAAAATTATTTTATCCACCTGTCAGGTAACTCCCATGGAAGTACTATTCACAAGATCCAGTGTACTGTGCTCAAACGAAACATAAGGAAGTTATAGCCCTCTCAAGGCTAATGGATTAGAATATGCTTCCAAACAAATCAGTGGGGTAAGTTTCTCCAAGTCTTAAAATGAAGGTAACGTAACCTACATGGATTTTTTTTTTCTTGTGAAACATGAAAGATTATGTTGATCATACATAACTATACAAAATCCTCTTTTCTCTCCTCTTCCATTTCAACAGTCCTGGCTCAGAATTACACAGCTTAAACCTGAGCATGAGAAGCAACCCCAGGTTAAAATCCCTTCCTCCTCCAACACAGAAGAAGGGCTGAAACATGCGTGATATTATCCCAGGCAGTCACCAAGGTATTGCACTGGCTTGCATTAACCCACACCCAAGGCCAAAAGCCAACAAGGAGTGGGCATGAGGACAAGGGACTTGCACTGCATTTCCCGGGGGATAGGATTAGCACAGAGGAGTGTATTTTGCAATGTACTTTCCCCTTGTGGTACTCAAGGCAAAGCAGTGCCATCAAACTGCAAGGGACACAACAGGGCAGCTGGGGCTGGAATCAAGGGCTGGAGAATGCCATGAAATGGCATTTGCTACGACAGAGGTGAGGACAAATCTCACGTCTACAAAAGATTCATTTCTTAGTAGACCTTGGATAGATTTCTTGTCTAAGGCCTGTTCTGAGAGGGAACAGGCAGAAGGGATCTGTTCCCCAGTTGTTTCATTTCCAAAGTGAAGATGAGAAACCATATTTCAGTCTAGTACCATAAACCCAGCCTGCCTCTTTCTCAGTGACAAGCAATTTCTCCTTTAGGGAGGTCTACGAAGCATTGTAGCTTTTCCCTTGCTTCTTACTGATGCTCAAGGACTTCTTTACTGCGATTGTTCATTTTGAATTTCAGCAGCATAAGCATTCCTGAAGATTATATGGCCAGCTGGGAAAAAATGAGGGTCTCAAAGTCAATACAGACACAAACACAGAATCTCAGAACTGTTAACTCATATTACAGAAACTGCAAGCACAAAAGAATAAGGCCATTGTCAGTTAGAAATCCCACTCTATCTTGGCTCATCTAAGTTACTTGACTGTAAAAATATTTAAACTACAGATGTAATCTTCTGCTAGTTGCACTGCATCTCTTCCATGATATGGAGTAAGATTTTCTTTACGAGAAAACCAGGAGGAGACACAAGAGGCATGGCTCTCTGAAGAAACAGAAGACAAAGCTATGGAAGTGTCCTCCTGTAAGAGATTTTTAAGTTCAAAAGTTTGTCCTCCTTAACTAATTCTTTCCGTGACAAACATGAAAAAGAAGAAAACAAACACTCCTCCTGTTTTAAGGCAAAGAGAAAAGTCAAGATTTCACCTGTCCAAACCACAGAAATTAAATGGACATTTGCATTAATTTTTATTTTTATTTTTGATGGGACCTATGTACATGGGCTTGTAAATTTATCAAAGCAAGAGATGTCTTTTCTGCATAGAAACAAGGCTAAAAAGAAGACAGGCTAATACTCTAATAAAGAACACACTGAATTACTATTAATGATCAGATGAAAAATAGTCAGCTCTTTATCACCTTGAAAACACAATAATGCTTGATCCTAATCCAGCACTATGCATTACTTCTTGCCAATAGAAAAAAAAATACCACTACCATATTTGCTGTTGTCATTCAACAATCATGCCAGTTTTAAAAGATATCTTTACATATTTTTATAAATTCTCAACTCTACTACAGCACTGCTGAAAGGACTGAAATATGAACACAAAGAGACCTTTTAATAAGCTCTGCTGGTCTTCAAATATAACTATAAAACTCAAAAAGAGTTTCGACATTCCACTCTGATTCCACCTTCTCAAACAGATGCAAAAGTTTCTCCACATGCAGTCAAGCTTTCTTTCAACAACAGAAGGGTAAGGACAGGTGCCTGTCTTTGCATGTGAATGCAAGCAAAGTCTGAAGATAAAGCATGACCCACTTAAAGAATGTTCCACTTTAGATTTGAGAAGGCATTACCCCAGTCTGACAGCAGGGTATCTGTTTTGAAATTTGAAATTGCTTTATCTTTTACTCATCAAAGGGTAATGAGATGAAAGGGATTTCAGACCAGAGCTGTGATTGAGACCAGAATAAGTTACTATTTTCTAGCAGCTTAAGAAGACAGCAATGTCCTACTGCTATTCCTTTACATCACTGCAATTTACAGCAGTTCAGCTCTTTTTTGTCTCTCAGTGAAAATGTTTCTGTTATCATTGTGTTTAAAAAGGGTTTGCTGAGTGATGTTTAGCACTCCCATTTGAACTCTCTCCTGATTGAAATAGTATATTATTGTCATCAGCTGTCAAGAAACTTCATATCTCTTCTGGAAATTTACACTTGGATAGATGGAGGCTGTTAGCGGATCTGTGTGTATGTGTGAAATACCAAGTTTTCAGTTCAAAGAATTACATACCAGTAATATAGAGTACGACAGCAGGCTTGTAGGTGACTATACAGACAGGTGCTTGGCAGAAAACCCACACCTCTCACTAGGATCACATACTGCTTCTACTTCGACTTGCACACTCTGAGATTGTCTGTAATTGACATTGCAAAAGGACACAACTGCAAAACAGCCAAAGGGTAAATGGGAGAGACCACAGAGCCTGCATTTGGACATGCATCACTGCCTGAATCACAATCTATTTACAGGCCTCCTGTGGATGCAGAGTAACACTATCATTACAGTGTCTCTCTGTTGTTCTCTATCACAGATAAGAGTAGAGAGCATGCCCTCTCATCAGTAAGAGTACAGAGCTTGCCCTCTAACCAGGACATAGCCTTAATGGCAGATCCAGGGGGACAAAAATTAATTCCTCTGAGAAAGTATGTCTTTAAAAAGTCACTGCTTTGTGTCTAAACCTGAATTATAAAAAGGCAAAATCTGTATTTAAAAGTCTCTTCTGATTTCAAGGTATTTTTCTTGTTAGTCAGATTCTAGAACACCTACAAGAGGCATTCTTTTTCTTAAAAAAAAAAAAAAAACAAACCTAAAAATCAGTAACACTTAAACCATGAATCAGCTACACAAGGGTCATTTCCCAGACGCTAGGAGGGTGCTGAAGGAAATACATGTGGTCAACATGGCTGGTCTGTTCCTAGAGTGGCTTCATGACCAGACTTCTTTGGGAACTGTTGCCTGTGATCATGAGCTGTTTGGAAAAAGGAACCATGTTTTGTCTCAGTAGTCTCAGCATTTACAGAATCCTTAAACACTTCTGAAGAAGAGTTTCATGTAAATCAGTAACAAAAGACTTTTTCCTCTGAAGACCCAGGCAGCCTTTATGCACGTTTTTCAGGGTAGCCACTGGTCAGAAGTTCTGGTTTCAAAGGCCAGGGCAGATGACTGAGATCAGCTACTCTGACATCCCTCACACATATGAGGAGAGTACCATATCCTCTGGCTCTTATGTAATGATTCATCAGTATTTTGCTTGGCTGAGATTATTTTTTCCTACTGCTAAAGAAAATCTGAAATCAGATTTTTATTGTATCCTAACAGAGGTCCTAAGAATGAAAAAAATATTTATTTAGAGAGTTAAAGGTACTTCCTTGGCATAGTGCTGTGGTGAGTTAACCTTGGCCAAGGGCCAAATTCCCATCTAGCATCTCACTCACCCTCCTCACCAGGATGGGGGAAGAAAACAGGATGAGAAACCTTGTGGGTCACAGCAAAGACAAGAAGATTTCCTACCGATTACTGTGGTGCGCAAAACAGACTTGACTTGGAGGGAAATTAATTTGCCAGGTAAAATAGACTCAGGTAATGAGAAACAAAGACAAACCAATCAACACCTCTCCCCACACACACACACACACCCTGGAGAGCACAGGGTGGTCAGAATATGGCAGTTTCTCTCTGCCACTCCTTCCCGCTCACCCTTTACCCTGATCTGGGCTCTTCAGGCTGCAGTACCTGTCAGGAAATCTGCCCCAGCACAGGCTCTCCGCAGGTGGCAGGGCAGATCTGCTCCAGCCTTGCGTGATGCTCAGGCTGCTTGCCCCTCCTTGCTCTTCCACCTCCTGTTCCTCACTTTTCTGCTCCTTCAGCCTTCTTGCCTTTTCTTCCAAACATTTTGGCAGCCACACCTGTGGCTGAGGAGCTGGTCTGGTCATGGTTGGTTCCAGACAGCTCCAAGGACCCACTGCCAGGCCTGGAGCTGGCTGGAGATGTCTGGAACCAGCCATGACTAGCCCTGGGCATCCCCCAGGAGAGACACTCACACTGGTCTCCCTTCAGCAGAGATCCTGAAACTAAGCTGACACAGATTTATTTAGATATTACAAAGGATGTGACTGAGGGGGAAAAGGGAAGGAAAAAAATCAAGCTGACTGTTGCAAGCCTTGTTTGCAAGGGATGTTAATGTATTTTTTTTCAGCTAAACTGTGCAGCTATTTGTGCTCAGGTCAGATACCAGCAGAAATGGAGGAATCAGCAGTTCCCAACCTACTTACTCCCTTCCCTGGACTTAGATTTCAAGACCATTGATTCATGCCTGTCCTCCCTGCCAGGGCTTCCAGGGAGAGGAGGGCAGGCAGCCCACCCCACTACTTCCCTGGTGTCTGCTGTGGCCCTCTCACCCTTCTCCCATTCCTCATCTGCTGGTCCCAGGAAAGCTTTCCCAAAGCTGGAGATGGGACAGGGTGGCAACCTCTTTGCTCTTTTTCACCTCAGTGAGATGGAAGAAACCGCACTACTCTTGAATAAGAAGAAATGGGTGACATGTCTCCATGGCACAGAGATAGTGGTAATTTTCTTTCCATTAAGAGTGATGCTGAGTTTCAGTCATACTCAACAAGAGAAAAAAAAATCACAACTACAAAGTTATGTCTCTGTAGTTAAAGAAGAGATGTTTCCTTGGGTCACTGCATCGCTGTTGGATTTGACATAAACAATGCTGGAGCTGCAGATTTGCAGAAGGCAGAATTGGCCAAAACAAGGGCTGCAGCCACTGAGGCAGCTGCTCTGCCTGACCTGTACCTGTGGAGGCTTGCAATGCCTGTGCAGCTGTAATGAGAGCTGCAGAGGAGCCTGGAAGTTTTGACTTTGACCTCACTCACTGACTTCAAGGGAACCACGGTGTCCCACTCAGGATTCACATTGCAACAGGCTGCCTTCTTCGCCCCAACAAGTACTTGAAAAGCCAAGGAATGGATTAACACTGGGGCTTTATTCACAAAGGACTTCTGTGAGGTATTAAAGACAAGATGATTTGCAATACAAGTGCATGAAGCGCCTGCACTAATCCCAATAGTAAGCCTAATACTGAAGCACTAGTGAGTTTGAGTTGACCTGACCAAATCCAATTTTGACCCACAGTTAGGGATGATTAATATAAATAAAATGTCTCTCATTATTAAATCTCAAAGAAAAGGCAGTTAAAACTATCTGAAGGTGTTAGCACTGTCCTTGGTCTTGCTAGCTCTGTCACTTACAAAGGGCATAATTCAAGAAACAAACATTATTTTGATGCAACTGTTTAAGTCCACTATTACAAAGTTTAAAGTTAGGATTTGTTCAAGAAGTTTGTTAATAATGTTAGCATCTCAATATGCCATACTCCAACCACCACTGTATTTTATGCTATTACTTGACAGTGAATACTTTCGTCAGGTCTTTCTTTAGACATTACTGTGCTGGCTATTGCATATACCATGCAGGGATTTCAGATGTCTCTCTCTCCACTCGTTGCTATGACGTCTGAGTGGTTGGTTCAGTCTTCCCTTACAAATGGTTAAGAATGAGGCAGTCTGACAGACAGTGCTTCCCTATTGTGACAATACTTCTCTATATAGGATTTTCTACAGCACTAGGCTTAAACTCTTCATTCACTGGCATCTGTACAAATTGTACCATCAGTTGCTATGAGGAGGAAGGTCAGGCAAAAGCTGGATGCTTCAGAAAACCTTGCCCACAAAGCTCCACGTGCATGTTCAAGTGACAGTGCTGTGTAGCAACACACAGCCCAAAACATTCTTTGTCGCTAAATGAAATAATGCCTCCAAGACTACAGGCAGGCTTTTGCACACTGACATGGCTGTAAGTCTGTAACAGACTTTCTAAATAGATTTCAGCTCTCATTTAATCGGAAAGGTCTGGCTTTTAGACATGCCTGATTTACAAAGTCAGACATACTGATGTTTGAACAAGAGACAAGAAAACTTTTCTGTCACCCTGTTACTATTGCAAACACAAACCAGAAACTGGTTAGAGATAAAAGAGGAATAACCAGTGCATCATTCAGGGGATTTGGCCTTTGGCTGTAGATCAGGCTGGCCTCAATTCATTTGCAATTTGTTTATGTGGAGGTCACAGCAGAGGTGATTACATACTCCTGGTTGTGGACTGTAAGGACAGGCCTTTTGTGATCTGAAGAGCAATATGAGGACAACAATTCAATCTGCATTGTACTCAAGCTCCAGACTTAAGCACACAAAACACCAGAAAACCAAACCACTTCCATAAGGGCAAACACATTCAACTTGTTTCTCCACAAAGCCTTACAGATCATTGCACCTAAGAAAAGTTCACTCAGGTAGGAAGCATGACAGCTCTATAATTGATATTTTGGTCTCCCTGCCCTCCCTGGTGTGCTGTCCCATCCTCCTTTCTTCCCTGCCGAGGAGGAGGGAAACAGCATTCCTCTGACACTAGACCCAAGATGTCCAATTACTACAAGTCCTGATGTGTCACCACACAACTGCCACATGAAACCACAAGTCTCTCTCACTGTTGAATTTGCATGTAAGGTTGCTCTTCTTATTAACATAGATCCCAGCGAAGAGCACAGACAAGTCCTTTGCCCACATGTCAGGCTATTTACAAGCTGCCTCTTCTGCCACTGGAGATGTTAGCAACGGCCAATCTCATGCTTATGGCTCCTTAACAACAAGATAATAAACACGTCTTGTGAGCAGGAGGCGCTTGCTTCCTTTCCAGGGTTAAATCCCTCTGTTGACAAACTTCCCCTGTCTGCAGCAAATAAGCCCTCTGAAGAGGGACAAAACACTAAGTCCATATCCTCATTAGTATTTCTTAACATAGAGCAAAAGATTTCCCACAGAACCCTTCAGTTGTGATTAATGCTGTGAAGACACTGGTAGACAAATCTTGGCCAGGCAAAAAAAGCACGAAACATTTTTCACGGATGTCACCTCCAATTCCAAGGTAAATTTGCCAGCTATTTCCCTGTCTCCCCCTGCTCATGTGGGTCTCTCTCTAGTGAATTAAAGCCTAGTAAAAGTATGCTTGCTTTTCTCCTCTGTACACAGAAATCACATCCAACTTGGAAAATCCCTGGACTGAAATGGCTGAAGGTGAAAGAATGTTATAAAGAAGCACTATACATGTGCCATTTCAGGGCAGCATGGCCCCCTTTCCTGGATGCCTTACTGCATTACACCAATGAAATCTGGTTAAGAACTTTGGACCACCAAAGAAAATTAGTGCAGTTCCAGATAGAATTTGTTTTTCAAATAGTCAGTTTTTGAACAACGAAATGCTTTCTAAAGAAAGCAAAACATTGAACTTTCAAAAAACCATTACACAAAAAATAATTTTTTACAGCAGAAAGGCTGACTTTATATTTTCAGACAGTCTAGAATATTCATCAGTGTTCATTAAAAAAACTGCATATAGCACTCTCACTTTAACAGTGGAGCAAGTGAATTCTGCATATGTGGTTTCAGGAAGCAAGAAGCAGAGGAAGAAGAAGGAAGAAGAAGACAGAGCAGTAGCACCAACAAAAGCAAAGTTGTCAGGAGATCTGCCAGCAGAAGTAGTTAGCTTTTATATGCATCTTGTGTGGGGGATGCTAGGATAGAAGAAAATGATGAGGCAGGAAAAAATCCAACTCCCAATACGTGCTTTCAGTCTGTGCATGCATCCATCAGTGGCACTCTGGGCTGATGACACTTTCACCCTCACCTTCCGCCACCTGTCTTGCAACTGCCTTGCATTTTCACATACCCTGCACTACTTAGTCTGGCGTCTTTTTAAAGCTACAGCTGTTGTATTCATGTTACTATTAGGAAGGTGAAATTAAGCAAGTTCTCTAACTCACAGTTGGAGGGACAATGCACAATAACAGAAACCCTAGAGAATGTGTAAGAGAAAGCCAAAAAGAAATCCAGCCAAGAAAAAAAGGACTCTGTTCTAAGTTCCCAGTGCAAAATCTAGCACTATAAGCTGCCAAAATCTTGCAGCTAACTAGTCTACCCAGGTAAAAATCAGTAACATCTTTATTGTCCATATAGAGTTCTCCCTTCCATGTGTCATCATGACTGCTTGCAAGCTAAGACAGTGGTAGCAACTCTTTTTTTCAAAGGCCAAAACCTATGAAGAGAACTGTCAACTGCCATCATAGGACACCCACAACCTGGCAAGGTCAGAAGCAGAGTTAGCAGCTGAGCCTCTGCTTCTGAAGGCAGTATTTTGATCACCACATCTGTTCTTCCTTCCCCAGACTGACACTTTCCCAGAGATGTCCTTTCTGTTCAACCAAGCCAAGTATGAATGAGGGAGTAGAGCGGCACTACAAGGAGCAGTTTTCTGCTTAACTGATCTCTGTACAGTATCACAAGTCTATCTGGACACACCTGAAACAGAACACACAGCCTAGGCTACCTCTACACTAAGCAAGTCACCAGAGCTTGTAGCCTTGTCTTTTTACATGTCACAATTTCTTTGCAACTAAGAATACAGTCTCAGAGCTTTCCTTAACTAAGGTTTTAGATAGAAAAAAAACCCAAAAGTTGAAGGAAACAACAGCAGGTAAAAAAGCACCCTACCATTTATATATATTTTTATGTTTGTTTTTGATAACTCCATGCAGTCAAGACTCAGAGCATATGCATGGAAGCCAATGAGAGTTGACTTGTGCTAGGCATCAAGAGATTAACATGACAGGTTATGGATTCTTAAAAATGTAATATATTTCATCATAAGCATGATGCAGAATACATAATGGAGATGAAATTCAACCCTGCTGGGTAGAGAAAGGTACACCAATCCAGCCAATGTAAAAGAAATTTCAGCAGCAGAGCTCTGGAATGGAGACTATAAAAGAACTGGACCAGAAAATAAGGCAGTTCAGTGGATCTAGTGATTCTGCTGATTGGTTCGAAAAATTAACAGGACAACAGGACAGAGACCAAAATACTGAATCTCAGAAATGGAATTTGTATTGAAACTGAAAATAGCCCGAGTGCATACCACCACTCTCAGGCATCCACCTGAGTGAAGGAACCAGCACATCAAATATTGAGCCCCCGATGGCATCTTATCACCCATTTCCCTGTGTGGTGTCTTCTCAATCCTGACCGGATCAAATCCTTGCTTTCCTCTCTATTTGATTCTCCTGGCTTATCTTTTTATACAGCAGAAGGCTTCATCTGATGTTAATGCTTGTATTTCACACTGAAACACGAGATTTTCTTTCACCTCTTACCAGCTGGCTCTATAAACACACCACTCACTCAGCAACAAACAACACTTTTAGTTTAAGCCACTCCTTTAACCCTGTGTGCTACAGAGGATGGCTGACCATGGAGCAGCCGCTTTTAGAAAGACACTGAATTTCTGACAAGCACACTTCTAAATGGCACTCAAAGGTTAGGTTGTGTTCAGATACAGGATTTTATTATTACTTGCAAGTGAATGCATCTCTCTCTTGCTGAGACAACAAAGAAACTTCCAAAATAATTAGCCAAATGAACCTCATGCAAAAGTATTTAAAGAAGTGATTAAATCGAGCAGTTTTTCCTTGTCACTGATGAGAAAGTGGAAGCAAGTAATTTACCCTGAGCTATAAACCTTCCTTGCTAACCTTCTCATTCCCTCTCATCAAAATATTACACCTGCTTTCTTCTTCTTCACAAAGCTGTTATGACCAGGTACAGCTCTTGGATACTCAGGGCTGTACTCATTACTGGCAGAGCTTCAGTGAAGCCAAGGCTTTGTTCCTGACTGAGATTTGGGCCTTTATCACTTAACTGAAAAATTTCAAGTCCTTGACAAGGAACAAAATTAGCTACAACTCCTTTCAGTGGTTTTCATCATGAATGCAGCAAACCGCCTGCTCTTCCTATTTGCTAGGTTGCAAAGCAATGCCAGTCCTGAAGCTTGTCAAAATGCAAGAAACATTTATTTTAAAGTTAAGCAAGCATAATGGATTAGACTTCAAGGGTCTGATACAGTCCAAGGTGTGATGAATGGTAAATCAAACATTGGTCTCTAACACCCAGTGGTGCCATCACTGTCAAACAAGAAAGTTGGCCAGAAATGGCACTAAGATGACCTTCAAGGGCTGCTGTACCCTGTTGCTGACTGGTTAAATCATGGTAGAGCATGTGACAAAATTCACCTCTAGGTGACTGGCTCCTGCATTCACCATGCTCTTGGGTGAACATTCTCTCTGCAAGTCTCTGGGGTCTAATTCTTGACTGACATTTCAACTGAGCTTCTGCTTAGCTATGATGCAGCCTGGTGGGTTCCCATTCCTACAAACACCTCAATTTCCTGGGCAGATGCATTTAGAGCAGCTTGAGGGCTGGGGTTGCTTTGAGCAGTGTCTCCAGACTAGCTGTTCTGCCTGATGAGCAGGGCCGAAGACCTAGGGGCATGCTCACAGCACACTGAAGGGGCAAGGGGAGGTGAGAAAGGGTTTTGGAGTTATGTCTGCTCTGTTTCCACCTCAAATCACACACTGCTTACTGCCTTTGCTTGAGACGGCCTGTTTTCAAGGCAGTGCCAGGCAGGTGAGGATTCAGCTCAGCTCTCCCACCTCCCAAACGAAGGCTCCCACCACTATCCTATGTGGATACTCAACCCAACAGTCGTACCACAAAAAAGGTCATTGGTAGAGTTTAAACATTAGTTTTTCACTAGCATTATCTCCTGTCCAGGGAAACGTAACCACAGTGTCCTTAGTTCCCAAGATCGCATGACTTTGTATAGCACTGCATGGCTTTGCACAGAACAACCAGCTGCAGGTTCCTCAGGCTGTCTCCACATCCACCACCTCACCAACTTCAGCCCTCACACATGTACCTGAACTGGGTTTGAGACACTTCCTGGGATGCTACCAAAACCACCCAAGCAGAGGGTGAATACTCTTTCATTTTGAGCCTTCTGCTACTACTGTAAGCAGATACTTCCACCTGAGCTAGCTGCTGGAATCTGGGGTAAACCAGGAAGCTTTGTTTGGACAGAAGCAACACAGCACAGAAATACCAAGGAAAGGAGGACAGTAAAAACCACCCTTTAATAGGTGGTAAAAAACATCTATTAATCCCTCTCTTTGCTGCATGATGAGCTTACCCAAGCATTCAGAAATTGTGGAGAAGTTTTTGGAAGATAACGGCCACCTGGTTCTTGATACCGACATGAGTAATTCTCTGCTAGCTGCCTCTGTGTAAAGAACTTACTGTTCAATGTTCCTCTCTGCCTTGCCACTGCATAGAGAGCTATTGTTTAGCAAATTCCTTAACTAGAGATATGGAGTGAAGTTGAAACATTGAGTAGGAGGTCCATAGACTCGTACTTCTCGCTTGTGTTTCTTGCATTGTACCAATGAAATATGAGTTATATTGTGTGGACAGTAGCTTAGAACCAATCACAGCTTGTTTAGCTGTATGCGATCATGCCCTAATAGTATATAAGATGCTCTGTACTTAAAAAAATTGGATCAAGCTGGCAAACCATATTGGTGTTATTCTTGATACCCGGGCTTTATCTGTTGACAAGAAATCAGAAACAGTAACTGAGAAACATGAACTCTCTGAAAAACTGCATTTCTAAAACCAATAATCTCACTTTTAATATTCTAGCTGGCTGCAGGACTATTTTCTGTGAAATGTTTTTAGGGGTGATGAAATGAGTAAAGAAGCACTGCTACTCTTTACAAAGAGATAGCTGTACATCACCAAAACAGTCATCGCTGGCAACACTTTCCCTCTTTTGGGTTTAAGGAGCAAACAGCGGCCAGACTTTGCTTGACTCCTATAGATCACCCTACTGTGACTGTGGCGAAATTGTAATGTTTCACAGCAAGAGACGTTATAGACATTAGCTTTGCTATCACGCTAAAAGAAGGACAATCCAAATAAATTCATACTGCAGGCAAGAAGAACAGAAGACGTTAGCTTTGATGCCTTTGCAGAGAGATTCAAAAGCTAGATGGTAAGAGCAGTGAGAGGGTTCAGGGTGAGGTTGAAACAGGGACAAAACTAATCCCATGGCACAGGCAAGTGCAATCCATTAGAGAATGCAAAGGACTAAATTCTGCTCTTCTTCACAAGCCATCACATAGATTACACAGATGCAAGTGTCAGGAGAGCATGGCCCTGCGTGTCCAGCTGGGCTTGAGTGCAGTTGTGGTTGTAGAAGGTAGATCTTGATTGGCAGCAGAAAACAACAGTCACAGAGCCAACCCTCAAGGGACTGCTGGAGAAAGGTCAAAGAGCAGGCTTTCAGACAAAAAAGGAAACCATCCGCACAAGGAACAGCAGAGATGATAAAAAAACTTGAGTGTCAAGATATTCTCCCATCTTTTATCCAAAGATCACAGGCCTTCGAGAGGAGCAGCAATTTAATTGACACGGTGTAATACTTTTACTTGGAGTATGTGCTCATGTGAAGAGTGGTATGACAATCATGTACACTAATGTAACAGCCTTATGATAAAAAATTAAATCTGCTAGTTAGGAACACACCCTTGTTTTAGAGAAAATCTATCAGAGAAAACTGTATGGCACATGATCAGATTTCACATAATCCTGATTTTTTTCTCAATTTCAAATCCTTACCATTTTTTCCTTTTAATCATGCACAAAAGGGAACTACATTTCAATTTAATGTATTGGGTTTAAAATACATGCATTAAAAGAATACTAAAGGTGGCTGCTTATTTTATTCATTTTGACCACAGTAATCGTCCTTTCCTCAAAATCTATTTTTCAAAACCAGACTAAAAAGTATAGCTTCTTTTAAACAAATAAAAAAAGAACTGACCTCAAAATATTTTTTTTCCTACAGCTTTGAGAAAGAAAACATCTATAATTGGCATATCTCATTAACAAACTTAGCTATGCTATGATAGTAATAAGTGGATAGCAAAGTGAGACTAACATTTTAATTAAGTACATTGCATTTCTAGGCTAATTTTCTTTATATTATGTAAACTTTTGAGGGTTACAGAAGCCTGCCCTATGGTAAGTGGCATGCTAAAAACACCATTCCTCAGCCATATCTCTCTCAGTTACACGCCCATTGCTTTTACTGAGAGCATTTTAACTCTTTTGTTCAGTGTCTCCCTTAGCATCTACCCAAAACACCACTTGTAGAAACTCATCTCAAGGCCCTGGCTTCTTCAAGATTGGACAGACTACATTATGATTGATCTTCCCAGGTACCCTCTTCAGGATGATGCTAATTATTAGGCAGGTAGAGGTAGTTACTGAAAATATGAGTAGCTTGGATGACTAATCTGTATCCACTCAGCAGCAGATAAGCTGCTCTTCCAACCACAGATGTTGGGACTGGTATAAAGGCATCAGAGCAGTCACATATCACACTGAATATCCCACTTGACAGCAGCAGCTTCCAGGTGCTCAGCAGGCAGTATCAGACTACACAATAATACATTTACCTACAGCTTCTTCCTAGTCCCTGGACAGACACATAAAGACTCATGACCTAAATGCACCAGAGTACCCATCCTTTTTACTTCTGTCAAGCTAATTTGTATCCTCATCATTTGCTTTCTGGCCAAATCACCAAGAAGTGAAACTTCCTGAAGAAGCCTCTTGGTGTTAGCACTCTTCAATGTAAGACTAATCATTTAAGCAAGCTCCAGGTCTTTTTTTGTGTCAGAGAAGCTAATTTGATTTGATTATCTTTCCATTAGGCTGTGAGATTGGGAGACACAGCTAGCAGAGTGGAAGGTGACATGAAATAAAGATGAGCGTATACTGAGGGCTGACCCAAAACAGCCAAACACACTGGAAGAGAAATGCCTTAATAAATAGGTGTTCATTTCATGTCAGCATGCACTGCAAAGTGCTTCTAAACAAACACAAGAACTATATATATACACTGTGGAACTGTGCCCTGGAAGACTTCGGAAATCAAGGCAAGATAGTCTATTTATTTAATCAATTGTTTTAGTCATTTTTACGTTAAGCAAAATAAAACTAAAAGGGAGGTGGGGCGTGGTGGTGTACAATTTTTAAGTAATACAGCCAGCAGAAAGTGCCTGCATTAATCACTGCTTAACCTGAGCAAATCAGAAATGAGGAAAAAAAACCTCAATTATTTTTCTATTTCAGCTTAACTTCACCCCACTCAATCCACCTCATGCTGTGTAGTACATAAAACTTAGGCTACTTGCACAGGCTTATATTTTACCTTTCCAGTGAGACATGCCATCCTCTGCTATAAAATTGTATAACTCCACCAGCTGCAACAAAGCAAGCTATCGTCAACAGATCAGTTCCATGAACTGTACCTTCATGCATCGACAGAAAGAGGGAAAGAAATGTATGCTCCTCTGGAAGATACTTACAAAGGTACCTTTTTAGAGGATGTTTCTGAGACAAGACATACATTACAGTGTTTGAAATACCAGGAATGAAACTCCCTGACTGTTTGCACAGGAGGTCAAACAAGAGAATGTTCCAAGTGCAGAAACAGAGGAGAGATAAAAGTGCAGTAGACATACTACAGTAAGCTGCATGGCCTTAATCCCAATATAACAGCTCTGCAGCGTAGGACTGGTTTAAAGATATAACATTCTGTGTTAATATACTCATGAGTACAGACTCCAGGACCAAGTGGGGGGACCCCATCTTCTGCTCAGCCTAGAATGTATAAAGAAAACAGGGTGGCAACAGAGACCAACTCTCATCCCATAACACTGTGAGCATCAACAACTGCTGCTCACAGAACCACTACCATTTACACCATTTCATTCCCTTCCTTCTCCACCTTCACTTTACATCACATCACTTGCTTTCTGTCCTCCAACTGAAAGTCCAGCTCTATCTGTGGTAACTCGTATTCATCATACATGGATACACTGTGCATACATTAAATGTGGAGTTTTGCACAGCTACACCTTCCCAGCACCTCAGCATTTGTTTGCAAGCCGTCACTGATTGACTGTTACGCTAAAGTTTACAGCAAACTGATATAACAGGGCATGAACTGCTTCTGCTACACTAATGCAGAGGGAGATAGAAGTTTCAAAAATTAGTTTCTAATCCTCATCTGTCACTCACCTGAATTGAAATATTTCCATTACATTCTGTGTTCCACAACTCATAAGCAAAACCTTCCAGCAACATTTTTTGAAGGCTTAAAGCAAATCATTTTAAAATGTACCAACCTTGAATCACTGATGATTTGACTAAAACTCTGAGTCTCTTGCTGAGACTGTTAAGGCTTAAAACAAACTCAAAACTGCAACTACTACCATGAATGCCTTAACTGATACTTGCAAGTAATCTCAGTTTACTTTCCTGACATAATGCAGTTACTGAAGAAGTTTCAGGTTATTCCTTCTGTCATCACCACAGGTAGATGAAATCAAAACTCTATGAGAGAAAAGTAAATAAGGATTGAGAAGACCAGTACATTAAGGAAGGCCAAGGCTGGACACCCAAGCAAGGTAAGAGAACATCAGACAACTCCTGTAGCCAAGATGGGAACAAACCTGAAAAGGACCGGACTCTTGCCAGCCAGGCCGTTGAAGGCTTTGTCACTGAATACATATAAGTAAACAAACCCCAGAAAAGTGGTGTGACAGAGTCACACCCAAGTACTCATATAAAGCTGAAAAAGCTTGCAGTTCAGGTACATGGAAAGTTGCTGAGGAGGATAAAGGAGAAAGACATGACTCATTTGAGTCCTGAGATGGACACCTCTGCTTTCAGGACAAAGGGCATGGATAGAGGAGAAAACATGGCTTTTTCTATTACAAGATGATGGAGGAGGTGACAAAGGTCCACATGAAATGCACTGGCCTTCACTCATGGTCTAGGAGGACTCGGGTATCCTGACCTCCTATCACTTCTTTCTACCCATGGAGTCATTCAATGCAATCAAAATCCATTTAGGTATTGACACTACCTCTTCACTGAGGCGCAGAAAAGCAAAAGTCTGAAAATGTGCTTTTTTGTCCTATGGTTTGATATGAGCTTTACTTGAAATGCTTACTGTGCTCCCTCTGTTCTGATTAACATTCCATTTACAGCCTGACTCACTCCCCTTTCCTAGCTAAACAGCGTAGGTTTTATTCCTGCCTTTCTGTTTCCCTTGTTGAATGCTTCATAATAGAGATAAATATTTTTTCCTTTTTTTCCCCCCCACCCCTTCCCTGCATCATTGGCCAGCTCCTGCTGAAAGTCACCGAGCTAAATGAAATTCTACAAGCAGTAATACTCAGTATTTTGCTATAGCTATCTATCCCTACCTTGAATATCAAGGAAGAGGAATGGCAGCTTTAAAATGACTGCCTTCTATTGTTCCACAATACTCTAAGATTTTTTAAAAATCATTCCACATCACATCATTCCAACTAGCAAGTGTTCTCTCCATGCACTTTATGGTAAAATTTAGTATATTAAAAAAAAAAAAAAAAAAAAAAAAAAGCTGAGCAGCTTTTTTGGTAGCCCTCTATCCCAGGGAAAACATCTTGGAATCAGGAATCAGCATGATCCCTGAAGGAATGTAGAAGCCAGACAAATATGTATCAAAAGAATAATGAAAAGTAGCCTCTACTCAACAGATCATTCCATTCTTCTGACTTACCATTTTCTGAAGTCCTCCATGTCACTCACACTCACAAGTGTATTTTCCTGCCCCATAAAAAGAGTAATGCAACCAAACATCTGCTCTCTAGCACATGATTTTAGATGTGTGAAGCATTTCACTGAGTTATTCAGCCAAGAACCCCATGAATAACTTTGGACAAGATTAAGTCATCTTTAAGGACTGTGAGATACATCCATCAGATCAACTCTCTAGCAGCAGCAGTAATGTCTCTACTATATAAATGAAGCCAGGGGAGGAATTCCTCTTAAGATAAATGAAGCCTTACCAGTACAAAAGGATGGCAACATTAATAATTTAAGATATGAAAATGTTAGTTACCCAAGAAGAAATGTCTGAGGAAAACAGGGTTGTACATTAGCCAAGGTGAGTTCTGGTAAGCAAATGAATACTTACAGAGAAAAACCAGTCTGTTCTAAAACACTAATCAAGTAGGTACTTCTGGTATCAAAAACCAAATTAAAATACTTTAAAAAAATTCCTGCAAAATTGGTCAGAAATTTCCTTCCTGATAATGCTGAAGTCCACAGTGGAAAACCTCATTTACTGAGTGTGTATCATCATCATCACTGCCATATTCTCCCCTTTGGCTGTCAACTTACCTTTGCAATGCTGCATCAGCCAGAGACCAAAGAGGAAGTGGGGTCCTAAGAGAGCACCAACATAGCAGACTAACATCTTCAGCTACTGCCAGAAGTATGGCAATGAGCAACACAGTAATTTTCAAAGCAAGTATCTGCCACAACCCAGTTCAACAGTGTAAGTTAGAGTAACAATGATCAGCACATTGATAGTATCCTGGACACAGATGAATAATAAAAATCTCAGTCATGTGTTGAAGGAACAACATATTCCAAATTTTGTCCTAACTCCAGATCGCCAGAAATGGTACTAACATCCATCCCCAAGTTAACTCTGTCTAACCTAAGTTGGAATACAGTTTATGTCAACTATTAATACATACTATAAATATTAATTATTTTCAAATAACATCAGTTATCTGATAATAGGTGTTTTGAGAGCACTGAAAGATATTTGTAGGGTTGTTGTGTTAAAAGATGTGAGAGGATGAGCTCCTTATAAAAATGGATTAGCTGATCTTCTAAGAGCTTTAGTCTTCCATTGAGCACACTAGTGGTGTTGATCCCAAAGACAGGAGCATTTGATTGGATAAATGACTGCAGATTAATTGCAGATCATTATGTACTAGAAAAACCAGACTATCATGCCAGGAAACACAGAGCTAATAGTATTGAAAAAATGTCAGCAAGTTTATTTACCATTTCCTTGACCTATATATTCCTATTCAGAGAACAAAGCCAGCAGGAGAACAACAAAGTCAATGATATTTACTCATTTTTTTGTCATTCCAGCCAGACCATCTTTCTGTTACTCTTTGTTTAACCTGACATAAATACTTCTTCATGCAAATAGTTTATTCATGACTCTTGTGGTGATCAGAGATGAGGTCTAATGTCATGCTTAGGCAACAAGATTGTTACAAGTTTTGAAAAAAAAAAAAGATTCTCAAACTTTTATCTCAAGAGCTGTTAACAGAGTGGCAGGAAAATCTGTCTGGTCACTGTTCTGTAGGGACAAATGCTGTCACTTCCTAGGAAATCACAGGCAATACTAAACAAATGCAATCCATCCAATTCACACCACTGCTACTCTGTTGAACACCTGCTGCATGCTTTCCTTTCTTTAAGGGAACTTGGTGAATCCAAAGGAAATAGCAGTTAAAGCAGTTAAAGCTTGGGGATATCCTTTTGGTCAACAACTCCAGCAGGCAGTTTCAAAATTGAGCTCTGTGTAACTAAAATAAAGTTTTTACAGAAAGAAGCTGCAAACCATAAAGAGACAAAAGAGGGGTGCAAAACAAACAAAATATTTCATTCTGTCTGAAATAACATATTTTCTCCCTGTTAGCAAGAAAAACAGCTTATGGCTTGGGTCATTTTTACCCGAAACAATTTCCTTCCCAGTTCCCAGCTCTCCTACTTTACCATTTATTTCCATCATAGAACCACAAACTCAAGAATCAAATTGATGAACCCAGATTTGTACACAAAGTACACATAGGGGACCTTCACTGGATCCTTAATTGCTTTTTGTTACTTCAATGTCCACGTCCCTTCTCTTGTTCTAGCTACCAAAGTCAAAAGTAGATTCATCTCTGCCAAATTCAAGACACTAACACAACACAGAAAAACAGATAAACCCTCACACTCTCAACTGGAAATAAAGAAAACAAAAAAAAAATCCTAATGCAACGCAAAATGGTGAATCACTTTATGTTTGCAATTATAAGTAAACATAAAACAAGCCCTCCAAAAAACAGCTCTACATCAAAAACCAAAATTGCATGAATAATATTTCTGCTCATTGTTTTCGGCCAAAACTTTTCAGAACTGAGTAATTTTTGGCAGAAATGTGTATGTTCCAGAATTTTATTTTGCTATGGAAACTGCCTCCATAAGAAAAACAAAGTCATAGACCTGCCATTTCTACTCAAAATTTCCTCCACTTTCATACAAGTCATACAAATGAATGATTGGCATATAGTCCTTGAACAGCTTCTCTTTAAAGATCATTCCTTGTAGCACAGACAGTCCTTTTCTTGCCGAACACCTGTGAATTAGTTATATGCTGCAACTGCCTTGCATAATCTGTTAGATGAGGTGAGTTGTACAGCTCCAACATCCCCTAGGTGAGCTGAACGCAGCGACAGCCTGTGGGTGGGTCAGGTGCTGTTTTTCTTATGTGAATTACATCTCCTCTAGGACAGCTGGCAGGACAGATAAATGTGGCCTTACGCTATCTCTGCATTGCCTTTATAGCTTCTGTGTAATGCTCAAGTTGAATATCACCAAACCTCTCATTTTCTTTCCTTCTAGTTGCCTCTGTCCTTATCTAACCTAAGATATCTGACAATTTCAAAGTTGTTTCTCAGATACTTGGGTCACTGGCTCCACGCACAAGGGCACACATGAGAGTGGAAGATGTACAATATGTGACAACCCCACATAAACAATGGCCTCTATCCATTCACCTCTGTAGCAGTGCCTGAGATGATTACATACAAATGATTTTTTAGCAGCCTCACAGTAGCAATGTGGTTACTGCAAGCCATGACCCACCTCCAGTTTTCTCAATACCACAGACTCCTACAAAGGGCTTGCCCTCTGTCTGATGCTCAGACACAGAAAACCAACCTGCAACCAAGTAGCCAGGACACCACTCTATGTCTTCCTACTGTCTGCATTTGCAGTACACAGCACCATGCAGCCATCAAGTAGCAGGGTCTCAATTAAAGCTTCAGGAAGCTGGGTGTTTCTTGAATGGTATTTTATTTTTCTGGTATTTTATTTGCTAAAAGATGCTACCTACTCCTAATGGCTCTCGTGACTGACAAATTGTATTACATCTTCTCATGTCTTTCCAAATAACAGTCACTGTATTCTCAAGATAACCAAGATTAATTTGTCTGAGTGATGCAAGGATGTGAAACCTTCACCAGTTTGTGGGTTACATTTACACTGGGGAGGCCTGAAATTCCCCTGACTCAGCCCAGTGTTAGAAGCATAACGCTGAAGACTGGTGTCTTCTGATTGACCTGGTCCTACTCTTAAGAAATATACCAACTATCACCACATATTTCTTGAAGTGGACCCCTTTCAACCAGCAGCAACTCAAATCCCTGAATACCTCAGTTGTGCCGATGTTCCACTGTCAATTAGTTTTTCATACAAAGTTAATTAAAATCTGTTCCACTTTCTGCTTGGTAGATTACAGCCAACAGGTCTGCAACCTAGCAAAGGTTTTGAGCTACCTGACATTATCTCTAAGTCACACCAAAAAGATGTGCAAACACTTCTGTTCAATACACAGGTGTATCTTCCCTCCTCTGTTGACAGCATTCCCAGCACAGTGACTGGTAAGACACCTTGCCAGGGTACCTCTTAATCAGTAGCACAATCATGCTCAGAGCAGCCAGCAGACATGACCCTTACAAAGAAACAAGTAACATTTTGGGGCACTTTGCAGTCTACTGGGGCCATCATCCCAAGCCCTGCATTTTGTAGTCTGCCCTGTCCTGCTTGTTGTCAGGTCTGCCTGCTGAAGTGGCACGGCATTTCATGAACAGGGCCCAGGCACTCTTGAGAGGCAGGAGAGAGTTTTAGCGTAGGAGAGCACAAGTGTGTACAGCAGGTTTGCTCTGTGAGAGGGAGAAATTCTCACATGAGACTATGCAAACAATTCTGGTTTCATTTAACCAAATCCAGACCTGCTATTGGAACTGCGTTATTCTGACAGTTACTGAGCAAGTTCCACTGGCATTACAAGGAAGCTTGGAGCATAAAGGAGCATGATTTAGGTGTTTTGGGGAAGAAGAGGCGTGCTCTTAAAATGACTCTTCATTCTTCCAATACTCTTCATTTCTCCCATCAATGCTTTTCATGGGATACTCCAAAAATCCCAGCTGTGTTTTATGAAATTATATTTTTCAAGTTTCTTGCTAAATATTTCAGTCAATTTAAAAACAAATAGCTAATACAAACTGAGTGTCTCTTCAGTTCATGCATTATTAAACATCCCCCTTCATGCACAAGGAATGGAAGAAGGGCTGGAATAAGTAGAAAAATAAGTTACTGTAGAAGAACTACCCGTAATTACTCAGCAAATATAATAAATTATTGTATATGTAGAAATCAAACATACTTCATTTTGTTGTCAGTGAGTATTTTACAAGTGTGGGTGACAGAAGCACACAGCAGAATATAAATGTGATACAACTGCCTTTTGCAGTATGCATGTTTCCATCAAAGTTGGATTTTGTCTCCTCCTCCTCTCCTTTTGATTGATTTATACTGATGGATGGTGAAGTAGGATTCTGAGCTCACTCATGCCTCAGCAAAGCAGTAAAAAGTAGCACATCTATGAAAATTCACGCTGAAATGTCATGCTCCCATTTGAGCTACTGAAAAGGGCATCTCTTCTAAAGAGGATCCAACCCTCAACTTCTCTAGAAGCCATTAGCTTTAAAAAACTCTAAGCAGGCATTGAAGTCCACTCAGATGAGACCATGTCAGGGACATCATGCATGAGATTCAGACATGCTTCTTGAGACTTACAGAGCATCTTTCCTCAGAGAGGCTTAGGAATGAGGCTGTTTTGCAACTGGGCAGAGTTCAACATCCATTTTAAAATCAGTTCTGCCTTCTCAGATTGTAAGAGTGGACTTAGAGCAATTCAAAGAGTCAGTGTCTCACAGACATTTGCCTTGAATTCTGCAAACCCTCTCTGTCATCAATAATAGGAACCATTAACTCTAAATGTTGCTCCTGCAAAGGAAACACTTCTGAGCAAAGAATTGCCCTCCACTTGCTAGAGCACAACAAAAGGAAAATAAAAATCAAAGGAGGGGTGCATTGTCAAGGCTATTTAAACAAATGGCTTAAAGGAGTAAAGGATGTGTGGAAATAACCACCCTGTACTGTAATGAATAAAAGTGACACCTTTAAAACAAGAAAAGCAGAAACCTTAAGTGCAAAGGATGTCCAAGCCCATGGGTAACTTTAAACCTCTATCTGGCAGATACAATTCTGTTAGTTGGCAACAAACGGCATGCCTTTATACATTTATGCTAGTCCTCAGATCCCTAGAGGACATGGTAATTCAGTGATTAGCACATTTGTGCACGTGGATCTGCCTTGAAGCTAATTCCTGTTCTAGTTAAGATACGAGAATAATGCAGCATGAATCCTTCAGAAAAACAGATCAAAACATGGTCTTTTATATATAAGCCTACTCTGTCCCCATTCCCGCACCTGTGCCACCCCTCTCTGACTAATTATGTCCTCAGTCACTCCCGTATGATTTTCACTATAACCAGAAACAATGGCAGCTACACAAGACACACCAGACACTATCATGGGATGTCCTGCACCCCACAGTAGCAGAGTTCGACCCTTTTGAAATAAAACAAGAAACCCACCTGGGTAAGAAAAGTCACCTGGTATTTCAAGAGGATGGGCAGACTGTGATCGACATCCTTATTAGAAAAAAAGGTAGCACAACAAAGATTACTGTAAGAATAATGCTATCCTCTTTTTCCTACAAACACAGAATTGCCCCATCACTGTTACTGACTGTTGACAACACAGACAGGCTGTTCATCACTTTTTTGACACTGTGCAGGGTACAGGCTACTAAGGGAGCAGGTTTTCCAAAAAGGGAGGAAATGAGTGAATGTTGACCTCATATCTAACAACTCAGCTAATGATTACCCAGAGTAGCTACTGATTCTCTAGTCTCCCTTTTTCAACCTTTGTTCACGCCACCCAATAGACATTGGCAGTAGCATAGTTTTAACAAAAGCATGAGATTTTCAGAATCATGACATGCATCATGGACAATAACGCACTCCCAGCTGCTGCTATGCAAGCATTTCTGAAAAGCACCATTGAAAAACAAGTTTTACCCTGGATATGCAAACCCAGCAAACAATGCCTAAATAGGTAAGAGAGGGTATATGAGCAAGCTGCAGCACCAACTTTGCGCACCAGTAGCAATAAACATGCTGGTCATTAGTTTTGTATTTAAGCCCCATCCCAACATCTACCTATTATAAACTCCAAGAACTCTGGGTGTTCTTCAGAGAACTGGGTTTGAAGATTGATGTTTGCAACCAGATTTTTCTGTGATCAGGTTAAAAAAAATAGAGAAAGAAAAATCCAAAAAAGAAAAAAAACATGGCCTGTGAAGAACAGAGGGCTAAGTCTGCAGAACTCAATGTAACACCAAGCCAGGCTATCTGAAGAGCACAGATTTCCTCTAAAGGTGGGAAATTCAAAGCACAGAGCATCTTGGAGCCATAGCAGCAAGTTATGGAGAACTAACTTCCCAGCTGCCAACCAAACTGACACAACAAAACTGAACCTGTTTAATTCAGATGGGAATCTTACCGGGGAAAGAATGGACTGAAAGTCAAGCAAAGGCTTCAAGGCTTAAGCTGTCATAAGCAGGAGTGCTCTCACTTCCTAAGAAATAACCATTCTGATTTCAGCATCTCAGAATGAGGTGGTACAGCTGATGTCTGCACCTTCCTGTTGAAAACTAGTGAGAACTGACCATGTATCACAGATTTGATTGGCATAAACGACTAGAAAGAGAAAAGAGAGGTTCACAAAGGTTTCTGGCATCAGCACTACAGAATGTGTTCCACATTTACTTCCAGGAACCAACGACAAGCAAAAATAATCTTGAAGACAGATCTTACTCTTGAAGTACTCTTACTCTTGAAGAGTCACCAACTTAAAAAGTCTTTCACTGTAACTTCAACCAGTACAAGTAAGCCAGCAATAGTAGATTTAAAAATGTTTCTTTTAAGCATTGATGAGGTGTAGCTGTTTTCCTTTAGAGAAGTTTGCATATCTTGAGGGCCTAGTTCCACGATAAATGACAATTTCAGAATAAAATCCCAGTCAAGCGATATTCACAATAGGTCCTCCTGAAGACAACTGGAAAAAGACACTTCCTTCATGCTGTTGTATTAGCTACAGAACTACAAGATATTTGTGGCTGCAGAAACTATTAAGAAGAAAAATTAGAGCAGTAGAAAGTAGGCTAATCAGTTCGACATACGATCTGATGAAGTAACAATTATGGAAATGTTTTCCAATTTAAAATAATCTCTCAAAACAACAAAGCGCGTCTAGACTCCTACCACTGAACAGAGGCAGGGAAGAGTGAGCAAAGAAAGAAAAAAAGTTTTTCATGATGATCAAAGCTGTCAAAGAAAATTAAGATATAATATTAAAAAAAAAAAATACAGCTATGATGTACTTGCAGACTCAAAAATCTCCTTCTGGTACTGAACTCTCCCAGTTCAGTTAAAATAGATCTCCAATTACACACCCAGCAAAAGGTTCTCTAACTGAGCAGATGTGACCACATGGCTGAGGGGTTAAAAAATGTGGTGATGTCTCATCAATCAAAAAAAGAAAAAAAAAAGAAAAAGAAAAAAGCATGGGTTTTACTGTGTGTGTGTGTTAATAAGCATCAACACCTAGCACAATGTCAGCCCAGTAAGCCTATATATTCTGCAACAAGTTCACATCTGCCATCAAAAGAGAAATAGCACTGAATATCATCCTTGTTGATACACGTGGGTTTCGCATGTTTTTCAGCATCACTGGTTTTCCACACAGAGCGAGCATAAGCCAACACTGAAATATGCCACGTGAGAGCTGGCAATGAAAGCTGAGGAGGAAAGGAAGGAATACAAATAAATCAGAGGAGGTAGTAGGGAGCTGTTGTCATAGCTCCCTGTACTTGACAGGCCCTCAGCTGATGTAAATTTTGTCCTTCCTTTCCTCCCCTATGTCAAGACTCCAAAGCTGGTTCTCCTCCAGCACAATACATTCAAACTTACCTATAGACAAATGCAGAAAAGACTTCCCCTAAATTCTTACCCATCTTTATTTTTAGAAATAGCCCCCCAAGAAATCACACCTGAGAGTAGCTAAAGATGACTTTAAAAAGAGGGAGGTCCACAGCAATGTCCTCGGACTAAACTGGATCTTGACATTCAAAGGCTGAGGGCAGTCACACGGAGTATCCTCTGCCTCAGAGGTAACCCCTTCTGCAGCAACTCCTCCGGAAACCTTCTTTCTCATGTCAAGCACAAGAGCCCATTGTACAAAACTGAAAGGCTTTAAAAAACATCTTTGCCTGTGCCCAAGTAGCAACTCTGAGCACAGTGCCACCACGTCTGCTTTTCCTCATCATACCGATCTCATCTGCAATAGGGAGGATGTCCCTGACCTGTCCCCATGTGTCTTCATGCCCCCACAAAGACCATATAACATGCAGGACCAGTACTGTTACTCTTACGCATTTATTTCTTCACCCAGAGGGATGAAGAGAACTATTGTACAACCTCAGATGCCAGCTAGGAAATCTCATCTCACTACCCACAAGCCTTAAACGACAGCTGATCAAAACGCCTGCATTTCTGTCTTTTGGTACCACCTAGGTTTCCTAGAGAGACAAGATGCAGGGTCAGGTCTCTCAAAGCATCCAAACGGGACAGGGACACGGCACATAGTGACATTTTCGCATCGCCGCTCCACGCAGTGCAGCCACCCCGCCCCGCGGCAGCGCGCCC
>NW_020799144.1:8149948-8185931 GCF_003259725.1 Athene cunicularia | reverse complement strand
GGGTGCGGGCCCTGGCCAGGCCGTGGCCTGTGTGCCTCCAGCCCCCGTGCCTCGTGGCAGCGCGCAGGGCTGCTGACCAAGGCCGCTGCACGCTCTTGCGGGCCCTTGCACATGAAGCGCTCTTGCCAAAGCACCCTCACTGTAAAGTGTCAAAAAGTGGCAGCCCAGCCGCAAGCTAGAGTAGATCAGGACAACCCTGCCGGTGTCTGTGGAGCAATGGAGTTTCGGTCCACAGTTGCCAAGGTGGCTGCAGAAGCATTTCTGGGTACTTCGTTACCCCCCATTTCACGGGTGGCGAGCACGGTGCCACGTGGCAGTGAGGTGACACGCCCAAGGTCACCTGAAAGCCCAGACTGTTCCTGTCCCACCAGCATGCATCACAGGCCACATGGACTGAGGGGTACTTGCAGACAAGTCATATAATGGCATCCACGTAAGGCTGAGAAGTGTTAAGTTTTGTTTGCTGCAATGCAGAGGAAAACCATTTATGTATCCAGAGCCTTTGCCTTTCTTTGTAAGACATCAGGAGCACAGGCACAGCCCACTAAAGACATCTCATCTGTGGGAGACAGGTATTCCTGTTTGTTTAGGCAGTGCAACAGCATTAGCAGCATCAGTCTGATTGTACCTAAAGACCGATATTTACTCAACAGATCAATGAATTTAATTTGAAGAATGGCTGCTTAGAAACACACATGAAAATGTCTTATTTGCAGCTTCACATTCCTGCAATTTCATTATTTCTTTCACAGCTCTCTAAGAAAAGTGGTATCTACTGGTGGATAGAGCAGGCAGAGGTGGATGTGGAGCAGGCAGAGGGAAACCAAAACACTGTCATGCCATTCTGCTGTTTCATCACTTTGCGCCATCAGGAAGTCTAGTAGAAGCAGAGCAGGAAGGCAGGATTTATTTTTCCTCCTGCTTTTTGCTCATATGGATTTCTGACCTGATAGTCATTTCAGGGAAGCTCATCAGGGCATGGGGTTTTCCTTCCTAGTTTGGGTGTTGTGTGCTTTGCATGGAGCTATAGCAGTAGCAACAAGGGCTATTTTTAGCCTAAAGTAGGCCAGGCAGTTCCAGAAGACATATTAATAGGAGGAATATTTGAGAACAAAACAAGCAAACAAAAGAGAAAACAAATTGAGAAATGTAAACAAGAACAATCTTCTACCAAACGCACTTGCTAAATAATAAACATGCAGAAACTGCATTCTGCATCTCAGGGGACATGACCCCACCCCACAAAGAACAAACAAGTGCAAACTTTCAACAGTCTATGTTGCCTTCAGAACAATCAAAGTATCTTGTTTTAGCATCATACATCTGGACTGGGATTTTTAGAGTTTCCCAATTCACTACTTTTCAGTGCATTCATTTCCCAGAAAAAGCACACCGAGACTGGTAATTTAATCTCCTTAGAGTCCAGTACACATCTATGTTTTGAATTGGAGCATAGCTGGTACGAAAAGTGCATTGAAACTGGTTGCCCAGCTTGCTGAGAGAATAACTGCCCACATTTGTTAGTGAAATCCTGTGGGCAAGGTCTATGTGCAGCATTCTACAGTAGGCAGAAAAAAAGAGGTGAGGATATGTACTGTAGAATAAAAGATTCATTTTTTACTGCTAAAAGCAACAAATTTCAGGTTTTAATCAATGATAATTCAGTGGGGGGCACAGATATCTGTCAGCTCCTTCATCTAGCATTGGAATTGGAAGACTAGATTGCAATGTTTCAGCTGTCGGTAAATCTTCACGGAAGAATGAATGTAATGACATTCACCACAAGCACATGGGTACTTCCCACATAGACTCACACAGCCGGATTCTACTGATTTTTTTAGCTTCTGGTAGTAGTTTCTCGTCTTTCCAGAAGAAGTCCCAACAAGACATCTCACATTCTGACTCTTAAAGCGTGAGTCATTCCATTGAAGCTTATTGCAGGACACATTCAAAGCTGTTTGCTTGCCTGAGAGTTTAAGTAGATCCTGTCCAAATTCATTGTCCTGAAATTCAGAACAATCTGTGTTACCATAAGCATTTAAGAGCTGATCTTGTGTAGCACAACTTGCAGGCTGAAAGCAGTTTCCCCTTCATATAGGGGATCACAATGAAACTTTATGTCTCTGTCAGGAGACATATGGCTACCAAAGTACAACAGTCATACATCATTCCATCCTGTCTTGTAATAGTATGCTCATAGTGACAACAAAAGTGTTTGCTATATTTAGCATGCATTTACTTGCTGTTAATTTCATGAGGCAATTTCCTCAAAAAGAAGAATCAGCACTTTTTGCTTTATTCCTCTAATTCATAAACACCTCTGATGTCCCCATCTTACTCTTATCCACACCACTATGAATACATACAAGGTTTCAGATGAAGTCACATCAGAGTTTAGTGCATAAGAATTCAACATAAGGCCTCATTGTTATCATCTGTCAATAGATCTGCCCCAACACTCAGTGTGCAAAAGGATAGACTTTCTGCAAAGCTTTTTGAATCCACTTAGACTGTTAAGTGTTTCACTGACCAGAACAGCTGCATGTAATTCATGCCCACACCTATCTGTGCGGAGAGTAAGAAGATGACAACATACATATGCATAGACCAAACTGCATCTGTAAGATTTGTGTCTAAGGCATGGAGATGGAAAGATGCAGAAAATAATTTCTGGACTTATTTAGGGATTTTTTTTTCAGCTGAGTACATTCTGTCTAAGAATCACATTTGCTAAGTCCTTGTCAAGCAGAATTGACAGGTTACCAATCGCAGGTCTGCCTAACCAACTTAGGCTACAGCTCTGCAAAGCACCTAAAGCTAAGCAGGTCCCCATTGCTGGCATGTCAGGCAGCAGTTAGTTTGTCAGTCAGGTGTGTCTCTGGAAAGCTGGGGCTGACTGCTACACAGCTGGGCTGAATTCAAGCTTGGGAGATTCCATTTCACTATGGTTTATTTTCTCCCACTGTCTTGAAATTACACTACACACCTCTCATCACTAGCCAGAGACTTAACCATACCAATTGTGTGGTGTCAGATATTTCTGATACAAAATTCAGTGTACTCATTTGTAAGTATGTCAGTTGTTGTAGTCTCAATAGCAGGGCACACTGCTGTAGTACTACTGTCTCTTAAAATCTAGATGTACACAGCTTCCTTAGATCACATGTTGAAAACTCAGTTTCTCTTAAGATCTGAGGGGACCTCAGTAGGCCAACATCACATCCAAGAGCTTCCTGACGGGGCAGGAAGGAGGCAGCACCCCTGCTCTGATGTGAAACGCCACACTGGGCCCTTGCTGGACTGTAGAGGTACCACAAGCCTGTCTCCACAGCAGACAATCTAAGAGGCTTCCCATCTCAGCTGTGCGTGCCAAATATGCCTGAGTTGAGCAGAAGGCCTCTCATGACTAATTATGAGCAATCTGTCAAATTGGCAAAGTCCTGAAATAGGTCAGGACTACTTTTCACTGGACACTATCTGACCAACAAGCTCTCAACCACTGCAGTCTACAGTAAGTGTGCTGCACAGGCAGAAGACCTGGCAGGAAGACATAGTAGCAGAGAGGCATCAAGGATTTCCTCTCACTCTTTGCAGACTAGGCACTGCATTGCTAATTAGTTGCAGGAAAATGCACCATCTGTTTTGTCAATGTAAGATAACAGTATTTCGCTTCAGCTTCAGGGAAGACCAGTTTCATAAACAATGCCATACCCAAATCTCCTGTAAGGTGGACTCTTTTAGCCACAGGGAGATATGACGGGAGCTGCTATTCCTCAATAAATACTTGGTAGGCTAAATGCAGAGACCCATTTTTTATCTGAGAACAAAGGATTCAAGCATAAAGTACAAGTTAAAGCCCACGGAGAGGAAATAAGACAAATTTCTAACACGTTACATTGCTACTACAGGTATGAAAATCTTTTAGCTGCCAGTGACACAGAAGAAATCTTCACCATGGAGAAGATTCCTGGGGAATGGGAACAAAGCAACCTGGCAAGACGTGTGTGAATACAATGAGCAATGCACCCTGCAACACAGAGAGTAATCCAAATTACTCACTCTTCAAGGAATGGGGAACAAACTTCCTGCTTTTCAACATCAGACCGATGCTTTCTAGCAAAAAAAAAATGTATACACATACATATACACACACATACAAGGCTGCTGATAGGGTGTGATATACCTAAATTTGGGAAGATAATCTCATAGCTTTATCATAGCAATTTACACTTGAATAATGAAGTGTACTGTCAGGCAAGCTCAAGCTCAGTGGGTGTAGGCAGGTAGTACACTTCAGCAGTAACTTAGCTGTTTCTTTAGCACATGTGAAGAGTTTATATGCCTCAAATATTTTTTTTTAGTTCACTTAAATTTTCTGGCATCATCTTGTCAACAAGACAGAATATACTATCTCCATATGGGTAACAGCAAATTCATAATTACTGTAAAGGAAGAGATGAACAAACCAGAATTTGCTCCTAAGTGGAGATGCACTCTATTTTTTCTATATGTGCCTAAAACCAGCACTCCAGACAAACAATCCACAATGTCTGACAGCAAGATGCATACTGCAGCATGGTTTTCTCTATTGCCCTTTATCTGTTGGCTTAAAGCTTCCAATCAGGACACACCCTCTATTTGGACAGTATATGAAAAATTTTACATCACTTAAACTAATTTTTTTGGCCGTGTACACTTCTAGGTTTTGTTTTGTTTTTTTTTTCTCTTGTCAACTTGTTTTCTGCTGTCAGCATTGTTAACCATGCTGGGTAAGTCCTGCCCTAATACACAGATCAATGGGATTCCTCCTGTGTGGGTCACTAGCAGCCGGCACATTAAAAAAAATTGTTATAGCAATGGGAACAAGTTCCCCATTTGTGTAGGATTCAAAGAGGTGCAGGTTTATCTCATTAACTCCCCTTCCCCATCATTTTGCAAACATTTCTGGCCACTGACCTCCTATACCAGAACAACTGAGCAATTTCTCCCACCAGAGTCCTTGTCCACGTGGGCTGGGACATGCCACACAAGGACCAGGACGTTTGCTGTACACCTCAGAAAGCATCTGCCCACTGTGTGTCCAGGAGTGGTGACAAAGACCAAGACACCCAAAAAAGCAGGATAAGTGATACACAAATACTTTTTTGCCATTTCGGGGCTAAGAACTATTTCAGGTACTGTTACTCAGGTATCTTAAGAATAAACTGCTTTTCCACATAGGATTTGAAAGACTCAAAAAGTATACAGGCAGTTTCAGAAATATGCACTGCTTATTTTTTGCAGGTGTGTCATGGTTTCAGCCCAGCCAACAACAAAGGACCAAGTGGCAGCTTGCCCACTTCTCCTCTCTGATGGGATGGGGAGGAGAATCGGAAGAGGAAAAAAAAAAAAAAAAAAAAAAGGTCCAACCAAAAAACCCCTTGTGAGTTGAGATAACAACAGAGAGGGGTGGTTCCCCCATTATGGTCACAGGCAAAGGACAGGCTTGTTAGGGGAAGAAAAAAAAAAGACATCACGCTAATTCAAAACACAACAACATTTAACAGCCAGAATGGGACAGGAAGAAGTATTTCCACATCTTAAAAACACCTGTCCCACCCCTCCCTTCTTCCCAGGCTCAATTTTGTTCCCTATATCTCTACCTCTTTTCTCAGTGATGCAGGGGAAGGGGGATGGGGTGTGCAGTCATTTCACCACTTCTTTCTGCAAGGGGCAGGGGGGAAAGCACACTTCTGCATTGTTCCCCCTGCTCCACGTGGCTTGTCTCTCGCTGGAGACAGTCCTCCATGAACTTTCTTCCCTGTGAGTCCTCTCCATGAGGTACATTCTTCTCGAGATGCTCTGGTGTAGGTTACCCCCACCTGTTTCAGTCCTCCCAGTGCTGAACTACAACAGTGAGGGCTTCTTCCCATAGAGTCCTGGGGGTCCTCCACAGGCCACAGGTTGGTATATGCTCCACTGGTGACCTCCATGGGTAGCAGGAGGGCAGCTCTGCCATCTCACCAAGGAATACAGCGAGGGTCTCTGCTCCAGCACACCTCCCTCTCTTCCACTGGCCTCAGTGTTCCCACAGGCGTCCTTCCTGTAACTCCTTCTCACAAGTCTCAGCCCCCTCCCAGGTTTCCCTTCTTAAATACGTTATCACAGAGGCACAGCCACCATCACTGATTTGCTGGGCCTTGGCCAGAGATGGGTCTGACTTGAAGCTGGGGGAGCTTCAAGAAGCTTCTCACAGCGGCCACTGCTATAGCCCCCTCCCTTGCTACCAAAAAACCACAAACACCACCACACAAACTCAGCACAAGGTGTAGTTCTCCAACTGATGCTGGGTACTTCACTCGCTACCTGCCTGGGGCCTTAAAGAGGCCACTTGATGTATAGACAGAAAATCTTTTGACAAAAATAAGGACAAGGAATTCACCAGTATGACTGTCATGAAGACTAAAACTATTTCAGTACAGCTCGAATGTCTCACCAATTAAATAAAAGAATACAGTGAAATTCTAGCTTTTTTGAAATGACATACGTTATTTTCTTCAAGCTTTATGAATATCATCCATCATACTAAAGAACAGTGGATTTAACCTCCTAAATGAGAAAACTTCTTCTAGACCTATAGTCTGGGCAGGAGAAAAGCCTCACAGGCTCTTACCATTCTTAGGCATGAGCAGTTAGGGAGATTCAAACAAGCAAAAATGTAACATCTCTACACAGGAGAAGAGGCGTTAGCAAAATAAGCAAATTTATACTTTCAGAACAACCGTATCAAATCTACTACATCTTCGGCCTAGCTCACAAGTAAGTAAATGAGTCAGCGTAGCATGCAGCTGTTTGCTCTCCAGTCTAGTGTTTAGATTTCAGAAATGTGAACACCTCTGTAAAAGCTTCAGTGTCTGGTCAAGCCTTTTTTAATTTTTTGCGTAAGAATCAGTCTCAAAGCACAAGCAAGACTCAGTGCTCTAAAAAATGAGGCTACTCTTAATTTTCTGTGAGCAGGTCTGTTCTGCGGTGGTTCAGATTTGTCAGAGTTGCAGAAATAGGAGAGATTGTCCTGCAGAACTATGTACCAATTTAGCTAATAGTAACTCTGCTATTTATATATTTTTGTATCAACTCACAGTAATTTAGCTTGACTGTGTTATTTTGCTGAGTTAGATTTCAGCTTCTAGTTTCTAACCAAGCTATGCAAGATTTTCCCCAGTGTATCTTCATGCATTTTCAGTTTACACGAGGTTTTTTCATTCTTGTACAAATATGTTGAAGTGCACTTTCTCTTCAGGTAACATTCATACTCAATGGGATCCTTTTATAGTACTCAAAGTTAGCCATTCCCTTTCCATCACTTTGCTTGCTATCAATACTGTTTTAAAAAGTGTATTCCATTTCTGGAGGTTGAGCAGCCCCTGTGCCAAAAGGTAGCTGACTAATTTTGATGTATCAATGAAATTTTAAAACAAAGGGCCCTAATCTTGTGGCCTAAACAAGCCACAGTTTGTACTTTGGTGGTTTTTACTTGATTGTATTTGTTCATGCTGCAATTGCACCTTAAAGTCCAGCAGCACTCATGAGTCGAGCAAGTCTTTCTGATCATGAAAACCATTGATGTATCCCTGATGTATCTTCATCCTAAATGAAAGCACAAGGAACAGCTCTTCTAAGTGCATTTTAGTCTGACCTCCAAGGATGAGCATTTGATCACTCTTACCAAGCTGTTTAGACTCATGCTATAAGACCTGCACTAAAAATCACTGTTAGGGCTGCAGGCAAATGGTGAGAGCACAGACTGGGCTCTGGCCTGAGGTTAACCAAACTGAATAGGACATGGAACAATGTTAGACACAACATGAGGAAACTGTTTGACACAACAAACAGCAGCCTGAGACGCTGACAGAAGTTACAGATGGTGCCACAAAAGATGACCATGTCTCACAGGTGGCCAAGGGAGAGTTGTATGAGACGTGGCCAAATTCCACAGATAACTGGGGGGAGTCCTAAGGACCTTTTGGGAAATGCAGTCTTGAAAAGCTACCATACCCAGGTTACTTATCAGATATATCACATCAGGCAAAGATTATCCAGGTAACAGTATCAGAAATACCAAAGTTGGTGTCTGTGGGGAAAAAGTAATTTGAGGTGGGTTGTTGATTTGGGAGGAGACTGATGTGGACATAAGGTACAAGGGTGTGAAATGGAGGGTTAAGAAATGGGAAAAGGCATAATAAGGTCTGCAGACAATGTGACTGGGACTGTCCAGGGGTATCTGTCAGGGAGACCTGCGCCTGGGCATGGTAACTGGAGCAAGACAGCGAACAAAGCCCATAAGCTAAACCTCCATCATATGAGTGTGGCCTGGTCTCGACCTCAGGAGGACTGAGTGGGAGTGGTCCACTCCTGTTCCTGGGTGGACCAAATCAAGCATCTTCATATCACCATGCAGGTGCCCATTCCCAGTCTGGCAGCAATAGGGGCTGTGCACCACTCCCTAGCAGAGCTTGTCTGACTCTTTCCCCTGCTCTCTGATGCTGTGCCAGGGAAGGGCCAAGAGATTTGCACCTCTACCACCCCACCGTCCATGTTCTTGACTCCTAACCCATTTTCTGTGCCTGCTGTTTCATGGTTCCAGGTCCAAGCTGTAAGTCATTTGCAGCAGTGATGAAGCATGAGACTTTTAAGGACTAGGAACAGCTTGGAAACCCTGATGTGCAAGTGTTAGGGTCACAAACTGTTGTTAGATATATCAGGCAGTGTCTATTACTCTTTTCTTTTTCTCCAGTGTAGGAGTAATTTTAAAAGCCCTTTAGCAAGGAAATCACTTGCTGCCAATTTAAAAGGAGTTGCCTTTATATCAGTCAAGGACTTGATCGTCTCCTGCTCACTCTACCAAGATCTTTCTTGCACAGGCGTTTCCCGCTCTCTGCTCATCTGCTTACTCGTGTCTCTGCAGCAGAGCTCAAAGGTGAGTGCAATGCCTCCAAGCAGCAAGCTTTACATCACATCAGATGCCAGGGTGAATTTGTTTGTTTTCATATGCTCAGCCTAACAACAGGACTAGTATGCAATAGTACAGATCCTGAAATTTAAAACTAATTTTAGTTTGTAGGACAGCTCTCTAGAAAGTAGGTTATTAAGAAGGGATGTAATTAGTGTGTATAATCACACTGTCATCAGTCATTTTTGTTAAGTCCAATTACATCCATGTGCAGCAGCTGAGAATCAGGTACAGAAGTCTCAATGATCATTTTGGTGGGTCAGGAACCTGGGACCTGAAATAATCTGGCAGTTGGATAATGCTTATGTCAAGGAGGTGGTGTGGTTTGGTGGGAAAATGTGGCATCACCCACACAAGAGCATTCAGGATAACTGCTTCATTTTACAAGGCTTGGTATTAACCTGCTCACTCTTCTGGCAAAGCAGATTTTCCATCAGGCATGAGGAATGGAGTTTCAGAAAGGCTGCTTATGAAGTCTGGGGGTTTAACAACTGGAAATGCAGCCAGGAACAATAACTTCTTTAGAAGGTATGATTTGAGAATAACCTCATTCTGTCAGCGAGTGCTCATCACGACAGGAGAGCAGAAAAGCCAGCCCCAGTGCTTACTTCCCGCTTCAAGAAATTATCTATGAGTGATGATTGAACTGGCACTGACTTTTGGTTTTAAAACCATTACAAGGAAGGAAAGGAGTTGTTATTTACCGTCCATTGCATTGCTATCTGCAGCTGTGATACCTAGATTTGGGAGGGTTGTAATCCAAATCTTGCATTGTATCAATGCAAATCAGCTGCGCAGCCCCTCCAGCTCTACAGCCAGCCTTGCTCTGACTTAGGGCCAGGTGCATGGGTATTTCCTGGATGAGCAGAGCTATGCATGGGGTCCTTACAGCACAGGGTTCCCACAGCGCTGACCACATCAGTGTCTGACAAGAATTGTGATAACTGTGAAAATGACTTATTAGAAATCTATAGTTTCTGCTTTCTCTTTCTTTCAAGAAAACTGCATCTTTTATGGAAAAAAAAATATATAGGATTCAGTCTGGTTTTTTGCAGTATTTAATTTTCTGTAGAAATGAAAGGCAACAGAATGCATTGCGTAACAAGAAGGTTGGCTACTTTGGATAATCAGAGACAAGAAACAAGGAAAGTCAGTGACTTTTGACTCTGAACTAATTAGCAGCTCTTATTAAATAAGGGATATGCATTTGACTGTCTCCCATTTGGGGGAAAAAGTGAGCCAGCCCAGCTCATCACCAGGCAGGGATTGCATGCCACCCTGAACAACAGCATGAAGATGACTCATAGAATCATAGAACAGGTTGAATCAGAAGGGACCTTTAAGGGTTATCTAGTCCAACCCACCTGCAATGAGCAGGGACATCTTCAAACCAGATGAGGCTGCTCAGAGCCTCCTCCAACCTGACCTTGAATGTTTCCAGGAATGGAGCATCTACCCCCTCTCTGGGCAACCTGTTCCAGTGTTTCACCACCCTCATCATAAAGTATTTCTTCCCCACATCTAGTCTAAATCTACCCTCTTTTAAGGTTTACCCTTTATCTTATCGCAACAGGCTCTACTAAAAAGTCTGTGCCCATCTTTCTAAAAAGCACCCTTCAAGTATTGAAAAGTTGCTATAAGGTCTCCCTGGAGCTTTCTCTTCTCCAGGCTGAACAATCCCAACTCTCTCAGCCTGTCCTCATAGGGGAGGTGTTCCAACCTCTGATCATTTTTACAGCCTCCTCTGGACCTACTCCAACAGGTCAATGTCTTTTCATGAATGGGGTCTTAAAAAAAAACGAAAGTATTTATATACTCACACCATTTGTATGGAGTTGACAAGCCATGGCCAGCCAAATCAAAGTGTAGGCCAGGAAAGAATTTTTTCCTCTGAGAACAGCTTCATATGTAAGGCTTCTCTAGGTTTTTTATGATGCAGTTGATCTTACTGTGACTTGCCAAAGTGTGCATTTAAGAACGAGAATGCACCATTGACTTGATTAGAGAGACTTCCAAAGGTTTCTCCAAAGTGTGATCAGACCTTTCTGCCTTATTCATTTCAGCAATTCTGTTGATGTTAGAGGGTCATCCACAATGTTTGGAAGGAAAGTGAGAAGAAAATAAAGATAATTTGGCTCCACTGAAGTTTGGTTCCTCTGTTAAAAAAAGCTTCCTCTGTGAAAAATATAGCAACTATATACTGTCCCTGACACTTCTCTTTGATGAGTCCTGGGGCAGAAGACAGAGGGGGGAGGGGGGAGAAGAACCTACACATTTTTCATCACCACCTTGTGCCCTTCTAGGTTTAATATAAGATAAGCATCAAATAGCACAGAATAGGAATTTTATCAGGTACAAATACTTTTACTTTGAATTGACTTCATTAGATTCAGAATACCTAGAAGAGTTCACAAATATTAAGAAAAACATCTAGTTTATGTAATTATTACATATATGTGATTCCTTGCTTTGTTGTCAAGAGGATCACATTTAGCTTTCCAAGCACCCTGTCATTACATATTTACATTTCACAGGCAGGCACAGTCTATTTTGAGATCAACCACTATTGTGCTTTTGAAGGGGCAGATATACAATCTAGACCAGAAGAACTGTTTCCCAGCATATGGACAGATGTGTCACAAGGGTATGCAGAATCTCCTGGGATAGCTCAGAGATACAACAGAAGCAGGTTCCTACAGACCTGTCACAAGCAGTGGTGATTCATCCTTGACAATCAGAAATTTCACACCCTCTACTCAACAGTCTGAACAGAGCAGCTGTTTCTGAACATTGATTCTTACAGTAGTTTCAGGATATGTACCAAAACCTGATATCCTAGTGCTTCATAATACCTCAGGATTTTCAAAAGAAGTGTCTTCTTTAGGTCATTGCAATCAGATTTGTCTGTGGATTTTCCAGAGACCCTGCTATGACCAGGTATCTCATGACTGTAAGAATCAGAAACACCGGAATCAGAAGAGGACTTGAGTTTATCAGATCAAAGGATCAACACAAGCCCTACATCTACTAGATATATAATAATATACACAGAACTTGTCCCTGCCACCAGAAAACCAGGTTCCAGTCACAACTTGGGTCTAGATTTCAAGTCTTGAAAAGCCTGTAGGGCTGTGGTCGTTTCTGACTGGGAGAGGAAAGCCAAGGCCTTGGGAGACACAGGAGTGGTGTTGCTGGACAATGCCAAGGGGGATAAAGAGTTAAGTAGTTAACTGTAGACCTAAATCTCTCCTAAAATTGAATGGATATTAAATGTTAGTTTAAAAAAAAGGAAAACAGAACAAAAAAAAATGTTAATACACAGTGTCTGCAGCGTAGTGGCTCCTCAGATACGTGTTCCCAGAAGTGGGGTTTGCTTTGAAAAGGAAGTACAACCCAGTTTCTGTAATGACAATTCACATAGCTCCTCCAGGATAAAGAGATCATTTTGGAAGTGATGAACATAAAGAATTTGGATACTGAGGTTGTTGCATACAATCCTAGGCTAAGTAATGATTGGACTGATTTAGCCATTTTAGAGAGGTTCCGATTACTGAAAAAAGAAGGGGAAATGAGCAGACAGGGAATGAGAGAGAGAATGCAAAGGATTAATTGTTACGGGAGCAGGCAGAGTAGAAGCAGGAAGTACAGTTACTCTGCTCCAGCCCTTCTGTCCTTCCTAGACCTCACTGAAGAACAAAGTTGAACTTTTACCATGAGTCAGAATAGCCTTGCATTTATACAAGTAGCAGGAGCTTACTGGCAGCTCACTGGCGTCTCACAATTTTCTCCAGCTCTTCTGTTGTGTAGCCTCAAGGTCTCCTAGGAGCACCAAGTTAGAGCCAAACACCTGGCTTCTTCAAATGAGGAGAGGATGAGGAAGGAAAGGTGACAGGCAACAACACACCACCTGAACTGCTTCAGGACCAGTGCCACTGATTCTCTCCTAGGGTAGCCTTGACTCCTGCCACGCAGATGAGTCCTCATCACTGGTTTGACAGCACCAATTAGTTCTGAAAGACAAGATGGGACAGAGCACAGAGACCTCCATCAACCCAATTTCCTTTCTCTATCTCCAGCATTCCCCCTGTGCCAGCACCATCAGGGACCTCCATGCTGAAAAAGACCAAGGCATTTTCATACCACCTCTCCACACATCCACCATGAACTGTTGGACACACGCTAGTCTGAATCCCAAAAGAAAATTTGTCATTATTTAACGAAAGGTGGGAATTGGGGGTGGCAGAAGCCCGCGCTCCGCTTGCTTTGGGCACTGAAGACTGCAGCTACTGCAGAATTCTCCTGCTTCAACAAAGCTGTGGCACTGTCTCCCAGAAAGACAAAGGGACGCCCCCTTGCCTCCTGCAGCTTGGGAGAAAACTTCAACACCTGCCCGAGACGTGAGTATCTCAATAGCAACCCGGCGACTCTGTAACAGAGGGGACGTCTCTACTGTCCACCTTTGTAATCCTGCCCCAAGGACATACCCAGTACCTTCCCCTGACGCCGCAGCAAGGCAGGCAGGAAAGGAAGCTTTCCAGCTCGCAGAGAGAAAGTGAGTAGCACTAGCATGAGTACTCCTTAATTTTGTTGCAGAAAATGTACACTGGGATCATCTAATTCAGGGCTAGTCGAGGAGGGTGGACAGGATTGCAGCTGTGTTATTTTATCCCCAGGAACGTCCTGTCGCTTTCCTGGAGCCACTCTCACTTGGAAGGAGTAGGAGAGGTCTTCCTGACCCCTACACTTAAGGACTGAGCTCAGGGTGAGCCACCGAGCACAACGAAACAGCCGAGTTGGGTCTGTTATTAGGGCATGAATGCCACCTGCATTTTCACCATAAAAAAGCACCATTAGCCAACAAACAGTAAGACCTGCCAGCTGCGCCGTGTGTTCTGCACCTCTGGAGAACATTTCGGAGGCACCACTGCCCACCAGGTAGCGCCTGCCCTGCATTAACTTCTGAGAGGGAAGTAGAGACTTTCATTTCTACCAGTGGCCGAAAATGAGGCAAAGGCACGAATCTGGACTTGGAGTGCTTCTGCGTCGGCTTCTCTCCAGACCTTCTGAGTTTGTGTGTGTTGACACTGCCCAGAGTTATTTGCAAGATGCAAATTTAGAATTCGTTAGAAATACAAGGGATTAAATGTTCCTCCACAAAAACAGGTGTTGGAGGATTGGAATTTCAGTGGCTTTAAGAGAAAAAAGATGTTATCCAGGTTGGTGGGGTTGATGGTTTTTTCCCTGCCTACCAGCAGATGATCTTATCTGAATAAAACCAGAATCTGAATCACAGCAGCAGCTTTCTTTTCTTTGTAAACTCTTAAACTGGGACTATTTAAAAAGTGAGGGGTTTGTAATCCCTCGCGGTATTTTTAAGCCTAGGTACCTCAAATACTACTTGAAATTGCTGAGGAGGGAAGGATGCTCTGGAGAAAACAGAACTGCCAACATGCCATTTGTTTGCACTGTGCATGAGTTGAATGATGAAAGCAGATGCAGACTGTGCGTTCTTAAAGGCTGGAATAAATCCACAGCCTTGATTTGAAGTCAGTGAGGTCACTGTTCTGGTTTTTGTTCTCTTTTGGCAATTTTGGCCATCTATTTACTTGCTTGAACTGTGGAGTGAACGATAAATTAACAAGATTGCTCTTTCTACAGTAATTACTTTGTTCTCTCTTGAACATTTGCTCTTCCAGGTCTCAACATTTATTACCATTATCAGCATTATTTCCACCCTACAAGTATGGGGGAAAAACCCTGAACACAAAGAGATGCAGGAACTTGCTCAATGTCATCCTATGCACGTAGCAGACATGTTCCCTGCCCCAGGCAACTCTCACAGCCACCAGCACATGGGAATCACTACTGAACAAATCATTTGCTGTCCCTGAAATACACAGATTCAGAAAATAGAATTTATCTTTGATAATTTATTTCTGTTAAAGTATCTGGAGTCAAAAGGACCCAGAAAGCAGTTATTAAGCTATTCTGGTGAAGTGATTTGGGAATTCAAATAATGCTGAACATAGTATGGAAACCACGACCCATCTGTTAATGGAAAATCAAATGTCAAGAAGAGTTCAAACAAAGTCCATATCTTAATTCTTATTACTTATGGATATGCAAATACGTTTGTGTAGACAAGGAAAGGTTAGCTATAAACATGTGCTCTAAAGGTATTCAGAGACGACTGTTTTCTACCTCATCCTGTCTTCCTTCCCCTACACCCCCAACAGGGATTCAGTCTAAATGGGTCATGAATTGACTAACTTTGATGTGAATGGTAAACACTTCATCTCCTACTCCACAAAGTGTTGGTTATTATTTATAGGCATTGAAAAATATTGTTATCTGAGAAGGAGCATATATCTTCTCACAAATACAGGGGAGGATTGGAGGGGAAGATACTGTCAAAGTTCACAAAGACATCAGATCATGAAGAGCCTTGTGAAGACATTAGATGGTGAAGGAGCTACTTATTTACAAAAGCAAATCAGTCATTTTAATGAACACATTTCATGAAAGTTTAATACTGTCCTATGTTGCTCATCTCAAATCCCATGCTCCTAAAACAAGGTGATTATTAAATGTGAATCTCCACTTTCCTTGTTCATCCAACATTGTTGTTAAAAGCGTTAACCCTAACAGCTCAAAGGGAAAGTAGAGAGCTGTCAGATGCAGAGCTTCCACATGCAGACAGAGAGTGTAGTTGTCACAGTGCCTTAGTTTGGCAGAGAGCGAAGAGCAGGTAGCAGGAGCTCCACTTTCACCAAAGGAGGAAAGTTCTGTCTCACATCCTCCTCACCCTCAGTCCTTTTCCACTCCACAACCCTACAGATAGCCCCATACTCCTTACATTTCTAATGTGCTGTACATTGGGGGTTTTGGTATTGCTGTTCAACTTTCAATTTTTCCACTTTGTTCATACACAAGGGTTGCTTTCCTCTCCTCTCTGCTGTCTTAAGAGGAGATACTACTCCATCCTAATATTCCACCTGACACATTTTACTGCTTAATACCCATCATACCCTAGCCGGAATAATTTGTGCTGCAGTGTCTTGGAAGACTATCATATGTTTTTCCATGGCAAATACCACCTTTGGTCTCAGCCCTCCTCAGTTGCGCAGATGGAAATGGGGAAGAGTTGTATAATTAAACAATAACATGACAGCATATACATTTCTCAGTTGGTGAGGTGTGCCATAGACATGTGCCTACATGCACAGGCTGCTCTCAGCAGCAGCTGCTGAGTGCGAGTCTTAGAGTATCAGTACTATAGACTGCTTTGAAAGGTATCCGTAAACACTGAAATGATAGTAAAAGCAGATTGACATGTGGGAAGGTAAAAGTAATCCAACCGATCTGTTTAGTTCAATATCCTGCTTTGCCATCAGCTTCAGGTGCCTTCATCTACATACTCTGTGGCACTAGCCCAGTGTGTCTGTGGCCTGCTTGCCCTCAAGGGCAACCAGGTTCCTGAATTGCAAGGTGGAACACAAGCTCAAGATCCATTCAGGAAATAAAAGGAGGCTGAACCTGGGTTCCTTCACATTTTGGGGTACCCCTAACATCCAAGGTAGAGTATAAGGTTGGAAAGGTGGGGGTACAGGTGCTATGTTGTGCTTTATTTTGAGAGACAGAGGGTCATACCAGCCCTCTGTCTAAAAGGATGTCCCAGGTAGACTTTCTTCTCTTGGTTAGAGGTGGGAACATCCTGGCAGCACCTAAATCCTCATGTGAATCTAGCCCTCACTCAGAGCTTGCAGCTAAGAACTGGAAGCTCCTCCGGCAGTGTAGCTGTAATAACCAGTTACAGAACCTCCATCCCCAACAGGCCCTAATCCTTTGGGGTGACCTAAGAAAACTTCTGATAGTAAGGCCGTAGTCTGTAGCAGTCTGTAATACCTAGCAGGCCTGGGAAAGTTTAAAATCACATGGGTTACTTTATGTTTTGATCTCTGGGGGTTGGAAGCAGAATACATGATGAAGTTTGCAATAACAGTGCAAGGGTCTGGCATGAGTTCCACTTTCTTCTGCAGGGAGCCCTTTAGTGACATACCTATTTTGTCACAAATTCCACCTGAGAAATATGCACAGCTTTGGAACACTATTGGCCTTGCAGAGCTCCCCAAAACTGCACAGTCCCATTTCAGTTTCTAATAGACATGCAGATGGGTCTGTAATGCAGACAGAATGGTTCCCCTCCTAGAAGGCAGCTTTAAATGAGAACAGTGTGCAAAATGAGGCTATTGGTGCTGCTCTGAAGGAAAGAAATCTTTTCCTTTAGCTCTGTGATGCATGAAATATTGAAAGTTCACAGATAGACATTTCTTTCCCTTCTGCATAAAAACACTCCCAAGACCTCAAAACAGCTCTGCTACCTGTAAATTCCAAGTATCCAGTTTTTATCAGGTGTTCAAACAAAACAGAAATAATTAAGAAAAAGTCCCCTACATCCTTTGCTCACAAATGTCTGCAGCCTCCACAGCTAAACCAGAATTTCTGCTGCTCCCCAGTAGGGACCATTTGAAATGTTTTCCTTCCTCACTCTTTCAAGAATGTAATATGCTTTGGCATGGAGCTGCTCATGCCCTTCAGGATATGCCTCTCTCTCTGTGTTACTCAATTAGTAAGTACTTTTTGGCATGTTTTGAAATTCAGGGCTTGCTTCTAAGCCAATAGTTTTGCCTTAACTACTTCCTAAGAGTATATTTGATGAAGATTTAAATTTTAAAACACTTTGTTTTAGAACTCCTCCCCTGCAACTGTTTTCCTCCCATGAGAAACAGTTTACTTCTGTCTTTGGCCAGCATCAGGTTATCATATTTTCTCTCCTGAGCAGCATTGGCTGCAAAATTAAGGAAGATTTCATTTCTGCAGAAAAGGAAATGTACAAATGGGCTTCGCTATCCACTTACAGAGCAAGTCGAGAGCTGCTCCTTGTTGGCCAGCAGCATCACAGGGGCTTTTCAACATTGTGCAGGTGACTACAAAATCTCAAGAGTCCTCAGTCTTGGAGTGGATCCTCAGCAGCCCATAGTGAGACTATGGCATTAGAGAGACCAGAGCTTGCTAAAATCATGATCAGCTTCTTAAGGACAATGTGCTGAACACAGGAGCTCAGGACCACTTTTGGGGGCTGGACGCCCGCTGCACTTTAGTCAGATGGACATTTAAGCCCCTTCTCTGTATTCTAATTTTGTTCAAGGAAGATAATCTATCAGGCAAACAGGGAGCTTTGATGGGCTCCAGAAGGGCCAGTAGCACTGCTGATGCTCCATCAGAGAACTGACTGCCTGGGGCAGCACAACTTCTCTGGGACCATCAGGAAAGACACAGTTTGTTTTGGTTTTAGCTATTTTCCCAGATAATTCAGAAAAATCTCTATATTATACAAACTCTATATTACATCATTAAAAGAAAAAAAGAATCTTAGCTTATGCTGAGGAGCCTTTAAGATAGAATAGAAATGCTTTATGGCACTGCAAAACTAGATTTCTAGAATCAGAAGGCTTTATACCATAGCAAGGATATACAGAAAAGAAGCTAAGAAATAAATGACGAAGCTCTGGCTATGAAACATTTCCCAGCTGGCTACATACCTGCTAAGGGTCAGATCAGAGAGGGAAACAGTTATTTTCTTCATAAGAAGTACCAGGCAAAAGTAACTGACAACCCTATGTGTTTAAAGGCACTCTCTGGTTCAGTCCAGACTCTTCCCTTTGAACATTCATCATCATTTCTCCAAGGAAAATCAATTCACCTTATCAAATCCCTTTCATCAGCCCACTTGGTGGCAAGCTGCCTTCTCAACCATACTGCACTTCACTCTGTTTTTTAGAACTGTCTCCCCAAAAGAGCCTACTCACAACTCACTCTTCTGGATGATCTTCACCCCCTCATTTAGTTGTTCATCCCAGCTGGAAGAAAAGCAATTATCCTTGGCTGGGCCAAGCCCAGTAGTTCTTCCTGGGCCAGTTGTTTTGTGATGGGTTTCCTCTGCTGTAAAATATTCTCTGCTCAGAAAGGAGAATGGCATGTACTTTGAAGAACAAACATGAGTATAAAACGTATGATCCCAAAGCAGTCATGGAAAATACAGAAAGTCTCATTAATACATCAGATATATAAGGGTAATACCTTACTGAAAGGCAGGTGATTGAAAGACAGGCAAGAATAAGTACAGATGTTACTTTTATGTAGTATTTTTTCATTGTTTTCCAGCTACAGGCAGAAAATCACTTGTCTCAGTTTTTTCATATATATCACCCTTACGGCAGAACTACCTTTCTGTTGTCGATTGAGTGTTTCTGATTTGCTGAATGGACATTTCCTAATATATTTGCCTTTTTCTGCCTTCATAATTAATTTGTTGCCACAGGCTAGATTGAATAGGGGCAGGTCTTGAATGTTTGGCACTTAGCTTTGACCTAGCAAGCTACCTGAAAATATGCACTGCATGAAATTTCTGAGTAGTTCCTCTGACTTAGAGTTAACATGGCTGTAGTGGAACAAAAACTTCATGCCCTTATTACCAAGGATACTAAGGATATGCTTATTCCAGTCACTGTTGTTTAGTTTACTCAGGAAACATGAATAGGAATATTTCTGTCCTCCTATGTAGGTTAAAGTGAAGGTTTTTAAAAAGTGATTGGAGATATTCATTGCAGACCATGAAACAGTGTAAAGGGACTGATTTATTTTTCTTTTATTTAAAGAAAATACCAGTCTCTGGAAAACCAGGTGATCTGGGTGTGCTAACAATACTAGAGCTGGGATCTCAAGCCATTTTTACTAACATTATTTGTTCTGCTCTGCAGTTCACATTCATAAAGTCCATTTTTATTGACCCTACACAATTTGTCAGTCAGCAAATGGGATCACTCTACCATTCCATACAAGACAAACAGCTCCCTCATAAATGTATTTATAAAGTACTTTTATATGCAGATCTTTATTTCTGCAGACAAATAACAAGAGAATGCCACAGTAATTTAGCAGCTTCAGAGCAGATTAGAAGGTTTCCAGTGTTCCTGGTTTCCAGGACAGAAGATGCCAAGACTGAGAGCAAGGCGAAGGGACTTGCTTTCAGAGCTGCTTATCTTCCTCTGATATGTCCCATTGTAAGAGAAAACGAAAACTAACCCTATGAGCCACAAGGATCTCAGATTTACAATAGTGCTGTTACCATTGAGCTGAAGTGGGTCTGTAAGTGCATTGCCAACCAAGCATAAGTAATTTTAGTATCGCTTATGGTAACAGAAGCTAACCAGTGCTTGCTTCCCTGCTCTTTGAAGGTACCTAGCAACTTACGAGGTTGTAGGACAAGTAATAATTACATTGTGAGTTTGGTAGCTGCAGAAGGAGAGTAAGGTGATTCCTTCTTTCTGGGTGAGAGTTGGGGTTGGGTTGTTGTATGGGTACAGAGTTGTAACTACAGACTGCCAAATTTAAACAAACAGCACTGACATAATTGCATCTGCTATTGCGATGCTTCAGCTGTCCTACTCCAAGGTTGAAGTCTATATAGGCTATAAAAGATCACCATATATATACTTCATACAGTCACAGATTTACTACTGGCTGGATAACTCCACTGCACGTTTCCCCTCTTGCATTGCTGTTGTTGATCTCTCATTATCACTGCCATCACCACAGCTGGATGACTTCAGTAGTTCACTTTTTCAAAGAAAACAAAGAAAATGACACGCTTTGGTGCGTTTATTCTCTTACCAGTCTGGAGTTGTGCAATAAACTGCAAGAGCAAGAAGAAAGTGGTGAATCATGAGCATATCTCAACAGAAAGGATACAGGAGAGTAGACTTACGGGAGGAGAAGAGAGTATGATTGCAGGAATCATCTAAAAGTAGGCAAACATCTTTTGTTTGGAAATACCAGAAAATGGAGCTAGAAGTATGGGTGGAGTAGAGGAAAAGAAACCATTTATATGAAAGGGTGTGCAAAGTGCAGAGTTTGTCAGAGTCTTGCAGTAAAAGCCTTGTATGTGTGCAGTGAGAGTGCAAGAGCACGTTGATAGAGGTATCTGTAGCACTTGTGGATAGTTGTGTTAAAAGCTCTGATCACTGCACAGATGTAAGTGCAAAGAGAAGAATTAATGGACTTCAGTTCTGTTGGTCTCTTCAAATGTTTATGTCACTGTTGTCTTGAAAGTAGCCAGAAGCTCTGGTAATAGACATGGAAATTATTGGGTACCTACCTGAGGAAGCACTGCAGAGGTTCTTTTACAGACAATTTAGATTGTACTTCTACCTAGTCTTTCATGGTTTCTGACCTGAGAATAACAGTAAGTTATAACTAACTAAACGACTGGATAGCTTATAAAGTTCATTTACAATTGCCGTCACTTTCTTGATCTCAGAAGCCATCATAAAGCAGAAGCAGCAATGCTGATGTAGAGCAGCTAAAGAGTTGTCCTAGGAATTGAGCACTACTGGTACCTTTACATGGATCATTCTTCAGAGAAAGCCCCAGAAACTGAAGACAAATGTCTTCTGGGTTGTTTGAACCAGTATCTGCTGACCTTCTCAAAATGCATTACAAGTCCCTAATTTTTGTTAATACAGCCGTAACAGGGGTTTATGATTTATATGCTTCTCTTTCGTTTTAGATCAAGACGTACTTTTATTTTCATCAGTTTTCCTGATTTGCTTTTTTTATCGTCTGCATGAGACAGCTCAAACACTTAGCATTGTATCTTTTTTCACTTCCCATTGATCTAGCTATGACTGCACATTTTCAGCATTGTTTATCAAGGTACAGATATACCACTAGCCTACAATTTGTTTTACACTTTTTCTAATACCATTTTTGGCTAAGGAGTATTCACAGATCAATGATTAGTTAGATATCGTGGATTACCAGTTTATTAACGCATGCACTCTGTTCCTCTCTCAGTATGTTAGGAATAGGTATTTTTGGAAATGAGATATAGAAGCTGCATAGTAAATTTCTGATGTCATCATTTTGATGGTTACAACTGCGTGGCATCCTTGTTACTACAGTGAAAAAGAGATACTGAACTTAGATTTGGGTGTCTGAGGTTTGTTATCTGGATGATACCACAAGAAAAGGTTCATTTGTTTTGATTTTCAAATTTGTAATGAGAAAGTAAAATCTCTCATCTGGTCAATGTCTGACTCTTTTTGTCTGCATTGTATCAGTCAGTTCTTATGTAACAGCATGGAAGTGTATCCATGGAAAGCAGCATGTCTGTGTAGCTCAAGCACATGCTCAGAGGTAAGCAAGCAGGTACTGCTTTACCCATGAAGAGTCAGTTTTGAATATGGAGAGTTCATCCTCATTCTGCTGAAGTCGGTGAATGACATATCCTTAATTTAAAAATTCTAGTACTAGCAGAAATGCCTGACAAATGAGTTGCAGTATGGCAAAAGACACCTGAGCTCACACGACATATATTTTCAGTGAGAAAATAACCTTTTTGTTAAAGCTGCAATTACAGCAACTTCTTAATTTTATCCACACACTTATTTTTCCAGTTAATTTTGTGATCGCTTGTCTTTTCTGCTTACCTGACATTTTCTATGTGATATCTAGATTATCAACATTTTTGAAAGGAAAATGCCCATACCATCTGTTTGATCAGCATTCAGCACAAGGCCCTGTTTGAGCTGGGAGTCTCACATACATCTAGACAAATATTTGACCTTGATGCCAGATGTGAAAAGGGCATTACCAATTAAACCAGGGATGATATGTGCATTTTGAATTAACATTTTGAATTTACAATTCTGGCTTCCCTCAAGAGAACTTAAGGCAGGACGGAAGGGAAGTGTAGAGGAAATCCACCACAAATGTGAATTTTCCTGTGACGAGCTGGAGTGCCTTATAATGCCTCAGTGCAAAGATCAAAGCTCTGCTGCAGTCTAACACCTGTTCTTCATTAGTAAACTTTAGGCCAGCTCTAAACTTGTGCCAAAGAGGGACAACGAAAGTGCTAAACTGTATGGCTTTTGACCAAGAACCATTCCCTAACTTCATAACCTGCACTCCTAATTGCAGTAGGATTAGCTATAGCAAACCACGTACACCTATAGGTGTGGGAAGTGCTAATGAGCACTATATGAATACCATGTGGTTGACAATGTAAGTGTGGATGCTGCTGTGTCTGAGAGAGGAAAGCTACTGATGTTGATGTGACTGTGTACTGTGCCAGTTGAGAAAAACACATCTGTAATCAATTGATGACTTCATTGGACAGTTATCCCTTTACCTAACCTTGCCTCAGCTAATGATGTGAATACCAGCCTGGTGAAGGCTTGTTCTTTTCTCTGCTCCTGCTCAGTTCCTTGAAGGGTCAAAGTTGCAGAGGGTGATCTGTGAACATAAAAGTGCATCCACAGCTCAGTGAAGTCAGTGGAGAGACACTCAGCCTCCTTGTGGCTGCTGGATCAAGATACAAACTCAGCTTTGCTTTGCCTGCCAGATGTGCTTAGCCAGCTAAAAGACTGTGAAAAAGTCTTCTGCCTCTATCATGCATTTTAATCTCCACAGGAAGGGCATTGTGTGGTCTAATAGCAGACTTTGGTCTCAGCACAGGCTATCTGGATGGACCTGGTATTGACATGTCAGATCTGGTAGTCCCTTCTGGTTTGATCTGAAAGTGGGGTAATGAATTGTTGATCTGTTTGGCTGCAGAGTCTGATTATCGCTCTGGTGGAGAGACCAAGAAAGCTTCTGCACAGGCTGACTGCTGCCACAGCCTGTCTGGAACCTTGTCAGTAGACATCTGGGTTTATATCGGGATAACTCATGTGATAGAAGATGGCCTTGTACGTACATGTGTATTCATGGCACAACACCCGAAGGGGTTTATTTCAAGTACACCCTGATGGAAATGTTGTACCTCTGTGTCTCAGTTGTGTTACAGACAGTCATCCAGGATGACCTGAGGGGTGAACTGGAGAAGGCAGTGTCCGGGGGAAAGGGGCTTACACTTACCCCACGTAGAGGAAATGTTCCCCCCCGTTTAGGTGAAGCAGAAACAATCATCTTTCTGAAAGGCCCTAAGGGACTGGTTTGTATCATGGTGTGGCAACTGAAAGAGGAACTGATACCTTTTCCTTAACTGAAATTGCATTAAGATAAACCTTTTTGAGGTGAGTGTAATATTTTTATGTGTGGCTCTTTGTTTGCCCTGTGTGTTGACCAGAGGTTGAAGTAAAGTTACTAAAGCCATTTGCTTATATTGCCAATGTGATTACTTCTTTTTTTAAAATTATTTTTAGAGGATAAATGCAGAGCACAACAGAAATATCCCTCCTCTCTGGGCAATACACATGGAGTGTGGCTGACACAGGGGCTTGAAGGTTTCAGAATGGTATTCAGTGATGCTAAAAGCAAGAGGCACTTTTTATTATTTAATATTAATTACATCTTCTTTGACGGTATATTCTGTACATCTTCTGGATCCCTGTATATGAATAGAATGAAGTCCCACCAGAATTATCTTTCACAAACTGAAAGGTCCTTGTAACAAGGACTTTACCACTTTACAAAAAAGCTGTGAAATATTACCATATTTAATTTTTGACACTGTGATCACATTTTCCTAGTATCAAGCAAAGCAAAAGGCAAATTACTGCAAAACAAAGACTAAGACATTTTGCTTATCTATACACGGAAAGAGTTGTCAAGCATGCAAGAAAAGCTAGAAGTTATCAGGAATTTCAGGGGTTATGCTACAAAAAGCAAACCTAAAAACTCCTTAGTAATCATACATGTAATGTCTGTGTGCACTTAGACATGTGTAAGTAAACTGAATAGAATAATAGAATAGATGGTGGCTCACCATGATAATTTATTTTTAATTAAAAACTTTATACTATGTGTTCAAAACCAGAATAAAACAGGATCTCCAAATATATTTTCTTGCTGTCAAAGGCTCAGGATCCCAAATGAAGCTGTAAGATTTTTCAAGTGGAAGTTGCTTTGCAGCAAATGGTCTTTAAAAGCATTGGCTTTCAGGCCTTAACCCAAATATTACATATGAATTCTCTACACATTTTTTCCTGAACACTAATGGACTTTGTAAAGCAGAAAGAAGCAATTAAAAATCTCACTGTGATCTACTTATGCTTATCCAAACTAATCTCAAATTAATCTTGAATTTTACACTCTGAAGAGTGGCAAAAGCAAGTTTTAAAAAGAAATAACAGCTCCAGACCATAGGCTTATGTTTCCTCAAATCTTATATTGTTAGAACTGGGTTTAGGGAGAATGGGAGAGATCTATAGCCATTAACAGCCTGTTAAATTATCCCATTAGGCTAAAGTGAAGAAATGTGACCTGTTACACTTCTTTTTTTATTATGGCCACCCTTATGACTGGAAGGATGTTATGAGCTGCAGAAATACCAGCCTATGAGCTGTAACACTTTATTGCAAATAAAGTGTCTTCCAAAGAGCTAAGAAAGCTTTTAATGACAGTTTTTTCTCTAAACAGAGGTTGAGCTCCTGTTTCTATGTCAACAGCATAACTGAGCACTCTGAACATTGGCTTTTTAGTGCTGATCTACAGGTGGCATTAGATTAGAAATGTCCCAAAATGTCCTTATCAAGACTGCTATTTTTGTGTGGTATTGATCGATAATCATGACCAATGCTCCTCACTACTATGATTTATGAAAAAAATCACAAAAGGACTGCAGCACAGCTACTGCCTCCTGCAAAGATGCAAAGGCACAAAAACTTGGCATCAGCTGTGTGTGGCAGGATAAAACCTTCCATTAGTCCTAATGTGAAGAGAAAGGGAGACTCTTAAAGATTTCTAGGCCATCCTCATGCCCAGTTCTCATTACTAGCAATGGAAGAAAGAGTATTTGAATGCTTTATTTGGCACTGAAAATCTTAACAAATAAGAATTTCAACCTTAGAAGGCAGGTCTGAACATCTTCCAATTATACTGCAACAGTAAATCTGATGATTCTGTTATTCCATGTCGTTTGCCTTTTTCATAAAGACAGGTCACAGCTTTTTCATCCTGCATACTTCTGAAGCACTGCTTTTCAAGGATCTTGTCTTAAAAGAAATTGCACAGAAAAACCAAACCTTCCCAAAGCTATTAATCAATATAATTTATTCTCTACGTGCTGTAGCAGTATCAATTAGTGCTGCCTAGCTTTTGTTTTTGTTACTGAGGTACACTTGTTCTTGGAAAAATAAAAGCCTTTCTGCAGTTGAACACAGCTTGTGTTTTATTGGTAGCAATAAAATAGCACCTACAGGCTCGGAGCAGAACTCCTGGCCCTGCTTTGTTCTGATCTGTGTTGCTCTAAGTATGATGGGAAATAGTTTTTCTAGCTTGTGAACATTGCTGATAGGACAAATATTTTTGCCCTGTTCCACATCAGGTTGTAATTGAGTTATTTGTCATTTTCATTCAGAAATGTCCTATTTTTTCACTTGGACCAGACATTAAGTTCCAGAAACTGATTTTTTTTATACATTTCTCTGCTGTGTTAAAGGCAAGGTCAGTACACAGAAAGTATTCCTCACAAAGGTACTCTTCCACAGCAATCATGTCATAGATCAGCTTGCCTTTTGATCAGTGAATCAGGCAGATTCTTATAAGTATCTCATCTTAATGGATTTTCTGCAGCCCCTAAATGCTATAATCTGATGTGTCCTTGACGTGACCTCTCCAGTTTTTCTACTAACTTTTAAATTAAAGCACAGATACACAGAGAGCAGAACTCAAACCTGATCTCAGAGCACCTTATGAAGAGACCAGTGCAATCTGTGCCCATCCCATCAAGGAAAACACTCCACATTTGCCTTCTAGCAGAAAGTGATGGGGGATGCCAGAGCCATGAAAAAAAAAGCAGAGGCCAAAAAGATCTGTCATCTGCTCATCCCAGTAGATTGTAATCCTGTCAATTTCTGCCCAGCAAAAGGAAGGGGAAAAAAAAGTTCTTTAATACATGGTCACCTTTGTGATGACATGGACATGAGCTGCAGCATGCACTTGCTGAAGAAGAAGGGTAAGAAAAGGAGCTCCCTGTGGGCTCCAATCTTTCTACCAGAATGGAGGCTCAGTGGGGACAAGAACCTGCCCTGGCTGGTCCTATCTGACCCTACAGCACAGAGCACAGATTGCCCCCTCTCCTTGCTTGCCATACTTTGAGCTTTGGATGACAGGCAGGGATCTATAAATGCTATCTGTGGCTTTCAGTTGTATTGGATGGAGCCTGAAACCTTACAAGAATACTGCAAAAGTCTGGTGAGAATATAATGCTTCTACAGCAGCAGCACCCAAGCACTGCAGAATGAAGAAGGAACCCATGCTGTACTGTGGGAAGGAGCCCAGAGATGAAAATGAGAGAAGTTTAGAACACCAAAAATGTATTCCAAGTGTTACAGAAGATGACGGTTACATCGATCAGTGCTGTGCTTTGCTGGTTGGTAATTATCAGAGCAAATACTTTTTTTTTTTTTTTTTTTTAAAAAAAAAACTTTTTTTTTTTTTTTTTTTTAAAAAAAAAACTAGAAAGCACACCCTGTCAAAAATAGAAACTTTACAAGAAAAATTACTTTGGTGCATGTTTCAGTCCCTCCATAGCTGAAAAAGGTTTTGCATTTCTTAAAGACTTTTGGGTTTGTGTTCCAGTTCAGAAAGACTGGACATTGTAGAAAGTACGTGAATTTGTATGAAAAACATTTGTGTTTTTCTTTGGAGTTTTAACAGGTCAAAATCAAACCCAAATTTGCAACTGGCCCTTTAAATTCTTTTTCTTCCAGATAATCAGTTTTCAAAAACCCCAAAGTAAACCAAATAAAATAAAAATTCAAGACTGTATTTTAAACCTGATTTGGAAAGAAGAACATTTCAAACATTTTAGTACAACAAATGAAATGAATATCACATGTCCAGTTATAACTCCTGCCCTCTTGTTCTTCCCACATTCCTCCCCTGTGATTTGCAGTATTTTTCATTTGTGTCTTCATCTTACAGCAACTGTATGTCTCCTCAACAGGGGTTGCACTTCCCTCAGTTTCTGGTACAACAGAAGTCCAAGACTAGCATCCTTCAGATACTACTCATCCTTGTGTCTCCCTGAGGCTGGGAACACTTGGGTTTATCTCTTTCCTGAGCCACTCAGCAAAATACACCACAGTGTAGCAGTGACAGGGCCACATGGGCACTAGACACACTGCCATGTAACAGTTAAACTTGTCAATACATCTCAGACAAGGGGTGGCAGATGAGAAGGAACATGGCTGGATGAACCAGTCACTGATGTACCAGTTCAGTTAGGTTCAGCAGCGTTATAAGGACCCCAGGACAGACTCTTTAACATGGGTGCTGATACATAACAAAGGTGATGAGACAATTTACCACCCCAAAGTAACATATCTTCTCAGAATGACACCTCCCATGAGTCAAACGAAGAATATGCAGAGGTCTATGCATGGAGGAGGAGTCACCCCAACCATGTAGCCAACTGCAGCAACATGGCAGTTTATCTCTTCCCACATTTAAGTTTTAACATCTTAATTTCTGTGGCCACACCAGTTCTGAGAATAGCCCTGAGGAAATACATCCTGCAGATGAGTCTCTGAAGGAGTAGGTGGAAAGCACAGATCTCCAACCATAACCTCAAATTCAACCTCATTCTCTCAGAGTGGGCTCTTTCAATGCCAGGCTTTTAAAAACTCTGGGCACACTACAGTCATCGAGATAAACACTGTAAAGCGAGGTTCACAGAAATCTGTCCTTGGCTTGGATGCTGCTCTTTCTTCAGTGACAATGACCAAGGACTGGTGGCTGCAGCTCCAGGTGGAGGAAGTCTTCGTGTTCTTCTCATCTCAATGAGCGACTGCATACGTACTTGTGGTGAATGTTAAACACACGCTTTCTTACTCTTGCTTCCTGAAAACATAAATTCTGCAAACTGCAGCATAAGCATTCTTCTGACTTCTTCTGATAATTGGTTTAATGGATACTAAGAGCTGAAGAAGCAATGCAGCCTGCACAATTTATTGCTATAGCTAATTACAGAGAGTGTATATGTGCAGCATGTTATAAAGAAAGAAATGTATACATGTGCACACATGTACGAAGCATTCCTAAATCCTCCCTCTAATGAAAGCTCCAAATGAAATTTCCTGGAGTACTTCTAAGCAAAATCTTTGAAAAAGCAATCCAATCTTAACATAGTTATTATCCTCCCAAAGTAACCTTTTATGGCCAGCTTAAAAGTATTTGGCTAAGTGTCAGCACTTACATTTAAATACTCTGAACATTTTGAGCCACAAATTCTAAAATCCTTTAAACAAGGTGGAAACCTAATATTCTAATTGCTCACTGTAGGAAAGAGGGAAGCTTCCCTAATGAATCAGCATTAGTTATGTAAATCAGAAATTGTCTCTATCACTCCTCACTCATGTACAAGATCTGTTTCCTAAGGTTACCAAGGCTGCCTTCTTCCACTGAAAATGATGAAACCAAAGTGATCGGCAAATACCCATTTAATTCTGCTGCATTTTTTGACCACAGCCTGATGTTCTTTAATTAGCTTTTAAATTAAACATTTGCTTCCCTGATATGAACAGTTCTACAACACGTAGAATTAGTCAAATTAATTAGTCAAATTAGCAAGAGGCAAAAATCATCATGCTAAGATGTAGAAGCCATTTATGGGCCAAATCCAAAACTCAATTAACTTAATTACTGCCTTAGCATCTCATTCAGAGTGCCTCAGTCCATTGCTGCATTGAGTTTAGTACTAGTTTCCCCTCTGGGCTTTGGCACTCACTCGACAGCTGCGCAAAAAGGAGGGTCCAGTCTCGGGGGACACATGCCAAGCTTTCCAAAGGAGCTGCAAGAGGTATTCTTCCATGTACACAGAGTCGCTGGCACCATCCTCATCTCTGAAGAGGGAGAGGTGGTGGAGTCTGCCTGGAGGAGAGCTCTCAGCTCTCAGGAGCCCGCTGGCCACCTTGCTGTCATGAGCCCCTGCTGGGGCAGGGCAGGAGACCTGCAGAGCAGCGTGTCCGGGGGGGATGGACAGGCTTGGGAAGGTTGATACCGCTGCTGGTGGCCAAATTCTGCTCGTCTCGTTGGGGTAAGAGGACCTGGGAAACCCCTTCTTCTGCCTTGCAGGCGTTCCCTCTGTTGCAGCACTGCTCCCCAAGGCAGGGTCGTGTCTGAAACCACTCGGGCATTGCCCAGATCCATCCAGCTGCTCCAGGGAGTCCTGCCGGCCTCCAACAGCCCTCAGGCTGGAACAGCAGTAATTGGATTACTGTTCAAGAAAAGATGCATTTATGTGACTGTTATTCAAGCTCAGAGGGACTTGAGCTTTCTAGCTTTGTATGCAAGTAGCTCACTAACTGCCTGGGGCAATAAGAGGACATATGCTCTTATTTTCAAATTAGAAGTCTAAGTGTAGCTAAAACCAGCAAATAATGCCTTCCAACAGCTGATTCTTCACCTGCACTTATTGCTGGCTGGTTGCATATCTGGAAAGTGGCTTGGCTGTGGCTTCACTTTGTTACAGGTAAACCGAGGAGCTGCTGTGAGCATGCTCCAAGGATGGTAAGGGTAGCAAATGTGAAAGGAAGTTGCCAGTCAGGGCGAGTGGAATTACAAACCCGAGCAGCAAAAGTTAGCTGTGGTTTGGAAGAAAATTAGGAGATTGGTATGGTTACTCTAAACTGAATGAATTTCACTCACCATCTGCTTTCTCCCTCCTTCCAAACTATTCATCTGTGTGCCCTTTTTCATTTCTTTTCTCACTTTCCCTTCCATCTGTCTTTCTGGATCACATCAATTTACTATGGAAATAATTGTTACCATCCATAAAGCAGTGCTTCAGTACAAACTAATCCCCCCAAAAGACTGAAGCAGAAAGCATGAAGGGGTAAGATGTTCAGGACAGCACAGTGCAGGCAGGGACTAACACTGTGTGAAACTGGCTATGCCTTGGAAAGCACGTAAAGCCCACATTGAGAAGTTCCTTCAGCTTCAGCTGCTGTGGCTGCAAAAAGTCCTGCCGCCCTTCCTGTATGTCTCCTCCTTCACAGAAATGAGGAAACTGCTTCTGGCAGAGAAAACAGACACTACCCATCCTCTTTAACGCTGGGGTCAGATGTTTTCTCAATAGGCAGGGTGGATTGTCAAATGGGTAGTGGCCTCAACAGAGGCAGGTAAATGTCTGATACCATTTCAGAAGCAAAGTCACCCATTGACAGGTGACTCAATACTTCTGAAAATCAAGTGCATATTTTCGGCTGGAGTCAAGTGAATTCAGATACATATTACTCAAAATTTGTATTGCCCAGACTGATCTGGCTTTTGCTGTACCTGGTGTTGCATGTGAGTCACACAACAAAATTCAGTCCCTGCCAGAAATTTCTTACAACATCAAAGACCAGTCTTAGCAGAGTAACGAGACTGAAGATGATGAGGGGCAGGTGCTGGGTGGCACAAACATAATAGGATGTGTCCCAAAACTATTAAATCAGGCCTCCTGCCCCTTGATAATAACCATACACTGCACTGATCTATACCAGCAGCTCATTAACATCAAAGGGAGAATTTTGCTTCTTTGTGCAGCTGGAGGACAAAGGGTGGCTCTTCTAATGGCCTTTATTTCCAACCTAGAGTTCCCCGACATGAGTGAAAAACTGGCAAGCCAATAGTGGAGCAAGCTCTGGGTCCCTAACAATGGAAACAGCAGCTCTTTTTGACAGCTGTTTACACTGAAATGTAAGAGAAAATTTGCTCCGAGAGAAAAACTTTGCAAGATACTCGCCTCCAACAATTTTCTCTTTGTAAACCTAATGCAACTCTAAAGTAGAGTCACGCAGAAGGCATTTCAGAGAGGCAGACTGCTCGTCTGTGCTATAAATGGTTTATGGCCACTTACACAATGAAGCAGGAACTGGAGAAACTGTAGATGAACCCAAGTTTCTAGTCTGAATCTGTGGGAAGAGAAAAAAAGATGTCATGAACCATTATAATGCCTGACTGGAACCACAGAAATTGTGAGAGTGGAAGAAAAGATGCTCCACTACTGTTTCCTTATCTTTCCCCTGCTATTGGCAATTTCTTTAACCTCCGTCAGTGGAAATCTTCTGAAAGCATCTTCTGTTGCCTTCAGCCAAGTAAGGTCAGTTGAAAACTGACAAGTAAGAAACTGGCTCTGTTATTTAAAGAAAGGGGAAGGGCCTGCAAAGTGGGTGTCTGAAGTCTTTTGGACATGACTGTGCTCATCTTTGTCCTGACATGGTTCACAGTATCAAACAGCACTCTGCTTTCGTCTGGAAGCACGCTTCAATATGAATGATGGGATCACTGCTCTCTGGAAGACAGGTATTCTAATGCAAGTCTGTGCTGTAAAGTTCAAGGGCATACTAGTGTTTTCCCATAGGTAATAAACTTCAACAATTTGGAGATGTGTTACCAGTGCCCGAGTGAGAACGTGCAAGAGCCTGGCAGTTCAGTACCAGCAGCAGGTTTGGCAGTTGTCTGTGAAAGAAGGCAATGAAGGATATATTTTCTCCATGGTTGAGTCTAAACCTGCCAAGGAGCTCTAAATCCTTAACCAAAAGACACCAGCACTGGCACTGAAGACAAAACACTTTAATGTCATCGGAAATGCCGCTGGAGTGAATGGGAAAATAGATAGCTGTAATGCTACCCTGTGAGTGCTTGCAAGATCAAGGCTCACCATCTGCACAGAGCAGCTTTAAAACTCTTATAGATTTGCTGTGTCCTTGCCACCTTTCTATGCCCTTGCTTATCGAGGGGAGCATGGCCATTTTAACACCCCAACGCACTCTCATTGAAAATCTATGGCAATGGTTATGGGTCACCCGGCCGATACAACAGGCCTCTTGCATTGCACCATGAATCTCACTGGTGGCACTTCTGTGAGTTCAACAGCATTCTATGCTGACAGATGGAGTGCAGGTGCTTGAGGTGGGCATTCCCGAGCTTCCTGATGATGGCAGCAAAAATTGCAGAGACAGTGGCTTCATAAGGCAGCATGCATACCTCATGTGCTTCTGGAAGAAAGAAAAATTGCTGTGGTGTATTTGTATTTACTCAGATCTTCATCAAGTCTTGGTGGAGTGGATAGAAACACTGACTCATAGTGCTTCCACCTCAGCGCTACTCATTTTGCACACACACAGAAAATACACACAGGCAACATTTTCTAAACGACCCACATTTATTTCCAGTCACAAAAAGCTTGCAAGTGATGCTGAGCTAAGGATACGGATTGTAATAGAAAAATAGCACAGAGCCTCAAGACTGACTCCAAAACAAGTAAGGTCACTGTGGAGGATATTTCTGAAGTCTGTTGAAGTTAGAGTCACCTTTCAAACACCTTTATTAACATGTGGATTGAGAAGCATCAGCCTTTCACAGCAATTTCCATTTGCTGCAGAGCTAGTCTGCGGAAACATTCATACACCAGCATTGTTGTTTCCTTCACTAAATCCATCTCCAAGGGGCTGCCAACAGACTTGCCACTAGGGAAGAGCAGCGCATTACTTTTTTTCCCAGATGCCACTCCCAAATCCTTCTGTGGGTAGCAGCATCCTTTTGCAACCTCTGTCTCTAAACTGTTCAAGCTGAGCTATCTTTGGGACAGTGAAAGCTCTGTATTTTTTCCCAAACAGCATCCACACATTACTACAAAGGGTTCAGCTAGCAAAATGTAGGTTTCTTCTTACTAAAGTTCATGGAACAAGAGCAGTTTTGCTGCTGGGGGAGCCCTGTATTCCGCATGTACAGGCACTGTCTAGAAACACATGCAATTGTTTTTCTCCCATGCAATGAAGAGGAAACAGACCTCACCAGGCTGTCTACCCAACTGCTCAACACTGCATGCCCCGGTAAACTCCAGCTAGGTGCGCAGCGCTGAGCTGGCTGCAGCAGGATCCTGGTAGGAAAAAAATAAGACTGTGGGGTCTCTTCTCGTCTTTCTCTGGTCTTGATGAGTTTGCTAGCACCTCCACGGAGCAAGGAGGTGATCATACTCCTCTGTGACACGGGAATCATGAATAGAGAGGTCTTTCAGGTCTGACTTTTCCCACTCCTTTTCCTGAGATGCAACTTGTCAGTGCTCTCTGCTCACGGTTTGACTTTGTAATCAGTTTATTTACATATGAATATCTACCCTTAACTTGAAGCTCTTCAGGTCCCCTGATGTAATTATCATTGTCTGGACTAAATAAGCAGAATGCTGGGCCATTCTTCAGTGATGGTCCCGGACACATTGCAGTGTGTCTAGCTGAGTGATTGCTGTAGACTTTGTTATCCGCGTTTCCACAAGGGCAGAGTAATAAATCACGGTGGTTAGAAGCTCCTGGGGGCACACAGCAAGGGATGCCTGTCACCACTGCTGGAACAGGTCACAGGCTAGCAGTGTGGGGGTCTACAGGGAATGGCTATCTTAGCATCCACCCTGCTTCCCAAGTGGGTTTGTGCAGCCCGCGGTGAGCTGCTGTGGTTGTAGGAATATCAAGGGACCGGCAGACACAACTTGGCGTTGTGGGAGGCAGGGGCGAACAGCGTTCTGTCAGGTGTGGGTTGGAGCTGCAGGCTAGTGCTTACCCCCCTCGTAAATCAGTGTCCAGCCACTACCTGAGACTGTCCCTGTGGATGTCACTGCTCTGCTTCAGAGGCAGATCTGCAAAGGTACCCGAAGGCCTCCTCTGCTTCACGTGCAAATTTTGTCATGAGTTACAACTTGTCATGGGGAACCAAGCAGCACCTTTTTACTATACACCTATTAACAGATCCCAATTGAGTCTTGCTTCAGAAGCTTTTTGATGTCCAAAAAACATTTATTATTGCAGCTGCTGCATTTATTTTTAAGAAATTGAACCTTTGATATTCTGCCCAGCACAAGAGATCAGAATATATCCATTTAGTCCTTACAGTGAATTGGATTATCCCTCACAACAAGAAATGAGACATAACAGTTACAATGGGTGGTGAGCAAGAAAGCTGCTATCTTCATCTGAAATTAAAGTTTTCAAAGTATCATTGCAATCAGCATCCAGATAAAGTATCCATTTTCATGCATTCCACACCGATTTATTTTGAAAAGGAAAAGACCTTCAGTTCCTTGTTTAGTATTTAGAAAAAGAAAGCATTTTTGTGCCAGGTGAGAAATCCTGATTCCAAGCAGTGTAATTTTTAAAAGGACTGATCATCTGGCTGTAAAGTCGAGGGCAGCCTTCTATAAATCTCACACACATCCGTGTTTGAAGCCTAGTGGTTACCATGGTTACCATGACATTGCTAGTCTTATTTATAGCCCTGCGCTATATATATTGCTTTCCTGAAGGCATAAAAGGGATAGCTGACTGTGAAGGAATCTGGGAACTGCACATTAAAAAAAGAAACATAGAAGGGAAAAAATTTAATTAAAAAGGGATGCCAAGGTTAGATGTCAGCTTTTGCAGTGCAAGGCCATGACACCGTCCTCACATCAGAGCAGGCAGGAGGGATGTAGGTATCCTCATGGCTCCTTTACCCTGAGCCCACCCCAAGGACACTCATGGTGAGGGAAAGCTGAGGCACTGCTCAGTGTCCCTGCAGACTTTTGGGGAAGGATTTCCTGGCACTGATCCACAGTTCTGAGAGGGACATAAGGGAGCCCGTGGGTGACAATGCAGGTGGGAGAAGGTGTCAACACCCTCCAACGCTGTGATCCACAGACAGGCAACTGCAGGTGTCTGCACTGAAGCTGGACACACTGCCCACCTCTCCCAGAGGACTGTCATTGGCTTTTCCTCCTCTCTGAAGCAGACTACCACATACATGCACGTAGTCATATATACGTATACATATATGTATATAATGTGTTATAAAGAATATAAATTTTGTTAGGAGGAATGCAAAAAAAATAAGTCAGTGGCAACATTTACACAGGGACTGCCTTGTAATAGAGGATAAAGAGAAGCCTGCAGGGCGAGAAGGGAGGGAGGGAGG